>NC_089140.1:27648284-27983137 GCF_009819655.1 Sylvia atricapilla
ATTTTTTCTTCATTCTTTTTCACTCGGCAAAACAACTGAAAATAACTGTCATCATCAATAACACAAATAAAAACAACTTTTTTACACACCTGAGTGTAACTGAAGTACTGTCTAACTTCAGCAACAGCAAAAACAAATAAATTATCATATCTATGGACAGACACCCAAAAAATTAATGTCATGTTCACTGCAAAAATGTTACATGTGTAGAATAGATCTGCTCCAACCAGAAGCATTTAAGAGGAAGTTGGCTACATTTTCCACTGAAATAATGATTTCCTTGTTCAAGATACCTTAAATAAAAATAGATTTTGATATAAGCATTCTTTCAAACATTATTCTTGGAATGATGAATATTGACTTTGGTGAAATGCTCCAGAAAAGCTTGGCCTGTGTCAAACACTCAGCAATTTTACAGAACCATAGAGTAGTTTGGGCTGGGAGGGACTTTAAAGATTATATAGTTCCATCTTTCATGACACAAACAGGGACATCTTTCACTAGACCAGGTTGCTCTAACCTCCGTTCAAGCTGACCTTGAACACTTCCAGGGATGGGGCAGCCACAGCACCTCTGGGCAACCTGTTCCAGTGCTTCACCACACTCACAGTAAAGAATATTTTTCTAATACCTAATTTAAACCTACTCTCTTTCAGTTTGAAATCATCACTACTTGCCCTGTCACTAAATGCCGTTGTAAATAGAGTTTCTCCATCTTGTAGGCTTCCCAATGATTCAAATCTGACAAAATTATAAGGAACTGAAAACAGGTTCTGATAGCTTTGAAGTGCTAAGGAAGGTTACCTACAGTGCAGGCTTACCCACCAGCTCTGTCCAGGATGCGAGGAACATTAAATTAGGGGAAGATTTTTGCACTACTGGTGACTTGACTTCATCCACAACCGTAAAATATCTTAACATGTTCTGCCACAGAACAGAAACTCATGTAAGTTTCAACAAAATCTAGCATTTGCTCGTGATTGTTCTTGATCAAAACCTTTCCATCTATATGGGAATTTCTATTCCTTTAAATTATTTTTATGGATCTTTAAATGTATGATTTAATGGCTTTAATTTTAAATATTTGCTATAGAATAGTGAAATGCCAATTATAAAATACACAAATGTACACTTGAGGAATAAGACAATGATATCCAGTGTCCTTTGTAGATTGTGCACTTGTGTTCTTATTTCAACTAGAGGAGATACATGAAAAAGGTTATCAATATTTTATTAGGAGAGACTTGTTTCTAGAAAGTTGTAACTGTCCCATTCTGTTTGGAGATCCAGATACCACACACTGTCTGCTGAAAAAAAAGCAGTCCATCCTGGGAAAATATGCAGCCATTTGCCTAGCATTTGAGTTTATGCATCACATTCTGTGCTTCTTTCTACAAACACCCCATATATACTGCACATGACTCTACTGTTCTTCAGCTTGCGTCTCTGCACTCCAGGAAGAATTTGATTCCATATTTGCTTTTTCCTGACTGTCCTCAGGATTAGTGCAGTGAGTTTTGCTTTGATCCATCCCAGACTTCCTTGGTCCTGACGGATACTGAAAAATGTGACCCTAAATCGCAACATCTTGAACACATGGACAGCCTCATGCTAGAGGATGAGCCTTTTGGGAGAGATACAGATTAAATCTCTGCAAACACCTTGAGGTTTCTACCATAGCTGTTGTAAACTGAGTCACACAATAGGTTCTCTGAACATCTTAACCAAAAATCAAAGAGGTGTCTGAAGTCAACACAGGAGCTCATTTGCCACAAAGAGATATGAAGTGGCTCCTGATGACTTATCTCTGAGGCACTCAAGTGGAAAATGAATTCCACAAAGGAAGGGCTTTTCCACTTCCTGTTCACATCTCTATTCCATCCATGTGCAAAGAGGGGTCAGTGATTTTCCACCTGTCCAGAATGTTTCCAACCCAATGGAACAGTAAAGAACTGAGGGTACAAACAAGTAGAGAAGAGAAGAGAAAAGAAATCACAGCAGAGTACAGAGAGGCAACAGCAAAGTGGCAGCACTGGCAGTCCAGTTCCTCAGGTACAAATACTTACGAGTGTATATGTGCTGCTGCCCAAAGGCTGGGGTCTGGCAAATGACCACAGATAAACTAAGAGTGTCCTTAGTAAATGCCCACTGTGAGAGTGAATGTGCTTTTTCTTGCATCTACTGACTGCAAAGGATGCAGCATACCAACATCCCAAGGCAGAAATTAGAACTGTGACTGAATTTAACAAAAGTATTTGTGGATCTAAACTCTTCCAAAATAATAAAATAGAAAAAAAAAAGTTCACTTTTTGGATGAAGTTATCCTGGAACAACTTTTTAGAGTAATACTTTCAAAGGAGACTATAAAAATTATTCTAGTTATCTAAAAAATACCATTTTCTTTGATGAGACCTATAAAAGAACATGAGCAAAAGTGTTGTAGCAATGATAGTATTGCAATCTCATGGAACAGGAGCATGGTGACTGACTCCTATGCATGGACTAATGAAGAAAATCGAATCAACACACACAAATTTATATATCTTTACAAATAACTTCCTTAGACTGGGTGTTAAAACATTTCTCAATAACTTCTGTTCACACCCTACGAGGTGCTTTGCAATGATAGTAAATAATCGCATAACCTTTACGAAAGTATAACATACGTGTTTATAGAACGTTTTCTAGTAGTTCTCTAGGTGCAATTGTTATCGTACCTACACTTGATGTAGATTTTCTATCCGAAATTTGCAGCTATACAGACACGGGCTTAGCAGAGGTCCCCGGTAAGGATGTGCCAGGCACTGCCTGCGCTCCAGCATGCAGGCGAAGAGCGCCAGGAAGACAGGGTGGGAGACCCAGCACCCCTGGTGTTGGATTTCCCCCGGCAGGTTCTCCCCGCAAGTGCGCTGTGACAAGGGCAGTTCCTACCGCGGCAGGTATGAAGTTCAGCTGTTCCAGTGAAACCTGCGGCACGCAGCCCCCGCCCGGGCTGCAGGGGATGCGCGGCCCCGCCGCAGCCGCCCGGCCCCGTCCCCCGCTCGCCCGCCTGCCCCCGGCGGTGCCCGGCCGCTCCCCGTGCCCGGGGTCGCTCACCTCGCCGGCGGGCCCCGGCCGCCGCCAGCCAGCCCAGCAGGGCGGCGCCGAGCCAGAGGCGCGGGGCTGCGGGGGCGGCCCCCGGCATGGCCCCGCTCCGCTCCGCTCCCAGTCGCGCTCGCTGCCGGCCCGGCTCGCTCCCAGCGCCGCTCCGTGCGCCCACCCCGCTCCTCCGCGCCGCCCCTCCCTCGGGGGCTCGGCCGGCCCCCTGCCCTGCCCTGCCCGGCCCGGCCCTGCCCTGCCCTGCCCTGCCCGGCCCGGCCCCGCCGGGGGGACGAGGCGGGGTCCGTGCCCCGGCCCGGCTCCGGGGACCCGCAGCCGGGGGCTTGTGCCCGGGCCGCTGCCGCATCCCCTGCCCGGGCCTCCCTCCTGGGCATTCTCTGCAAGAAAACGATCGAAACAGTCCTTGCTTCTTGTCGGGGGCTCTGTGAAGATGCTTGTCCATATCCCAAAGAGGTCCAAGCAGACCCAAAGCAGATCGGCATCGTGAGCAATGTCCTATTGCCCTCCAACCCAGAACTGTATTTATTTCCTGATGTACAGTAAAATGCTGAAGAAGACCCAGCTTCAAAGTGGTCCTTCGATAGATCACCAAGAGTGGTTTACATTTCTTTAACCTTTACTATATGTAATCTTCATTACCATTAATGCAGACTGAGTTTAGCAAATATTTAGCAGTTGCAAGAGCCTAAGCTTCAAGATTTGCTAAGAGATGCAGCTCCTCAGAGATCGTCCTGTCAAAGAGCAGGACAAATCCCAACATTTAAGATTTGTCAGTGCTGGTATTTTCCACTAGTAGGCCCGAGTCATTGAACTACTTTACACACACCAAGCAGTACAGCAGTCCACAGAAATGCTTCACATCCTCTGTAGACTACGTAGGCCTTAGTCTAAAAAATAAAAGTTGATGGTGCTAAATCACACCTTACTGCCATCCACTGAACGTCAGCCAGGCTATGATGGGCAGCAGAGACTGCTCCCATGGGGTGCTGACCCGGATGGCTCTTGGCAGAGCAGCTTTCCCTGCAGGAGGAGGTATCAGGGCTTGGAGTCAAAGCAGAGGCAGAGCAGCATTGCTGGGGTAACCTCAGTCCTCTTTTGCTCACATACCCTGAGCTTCTTCATTGCAAGAAACAGTTCAGCACTGTGATGGCAGTGAATTTTTAAAAGGAATCACTGGCACAGCATGAGCACTGAATCTGGTGTCTTGCATTCCTGTCAGCTGTCTAAGGCAGATACTTTTGTCCTAAAGATTTGGGGAAATTTTAACAATAAGTTTTCTTAATTTTTTACTCAACTATCTCAGCAGGTATGACAAACTTTTATCCTGAAATGCTGCATATGTCTGAAATTAGTTTGGGTTTTATTTCTCTTTTTTCCCAAACTACATGTTTATAGAGAAAACAAGAGGAAAGGAAGAGGTATTTTACAAAACAAGTTACAAAGTCAAGACCTAGAAAGAGAGATGTGAGAAGCTTTGACAAAATTTAAACATTGAGCTACTTCTTTGACCCCTGCTAGTCATGATGGAGTGGTATTTACAAGAGGATTAACACCTTTTGTCATGGATCATTCAGGGGATAGGAAGAGATGGCAGTAATGTCTGCTGGAGTACAGGCACCTTTCATCTTTTCTAGACTGGTTTTGCTCTGCCCGCTCCCTCTGCTACTATCAGCCTTGTAACCTCTTACAGTGACAGCAGAGAAAAAGCATATTGTGGTTAAAAGAGCTGACAACTTGCCAAAAGTAGTACTTGGCACTCCTGGCAACAGAATTGTGTCAGTGACAGTGAATTTATGGAAAACCAAAGTAATTCTAGGGCAGTCCCATTATAATCGGGAATAGGGCTTTTCCAGTAGGTTAAATTTCAGATAGTTTCTGTCAGTAATTTCCATAGTCTCAATTAAGTAAATCATAGGCTATGTAAAATTGTGTTGTGCTACTGAAAACACCTCTTTCATTTACAATGGAATGTGAAGTCAAACTGCAATTTTATATGTGTATATTCTTAAATAGCAGGATGTTTGGGAGGAAAACCAAGAGTGTAGAATGAAGAATTTAAAATTCAAAAGATACTATCATGGTTATGTAGTACAAGTCAATACCTACTGTTCTACTGAAAACATGGCACAAGAAGTGGTGATATAAATTCTAGGGAGCATTTAGACGCTGCAGCACAAAGCAGCATTTCCCAGAGTGGATTTTATGATTAACAATGAAGAAAGAGATTTAAGCTTGGTTTTGAAAATTATTCCAAAGCTAACTTGGAGTTTAGTAATCTCAGCCTGTTTGGTAAAGCTTTTGAATATACATTTATTTTAAGGTGGATTCTGAAGTCTTGTCTATGAATAAATTTAATTAATTATTTGAACAAAGCCTGAGCAGAAGTGCTTTTGCTGACTCATGACTGTCTCATAAGGCAGAGAAGAGAGCATAATGATGAATCAAAGAAAAAAGATGTGTTGGATGACAAGAAACTCAACTTGGGCAATGCTGAAAATAGAGTTAAAACATTCAGATAACAAAGAAGGCAGGTCTGCTGGTGCTAAGTTCTTGGATCTGTAACTAGGTTGTTCTGGTTTTCTGTTAGGGAAAAAAGGGAATTTTCTCACAAGCATGGCCAACATAGCAACTTTGTCATCTGACACTTCTATTGCTAACATGCCAGTGGAATGTTTGTAGCAGTACACCTTAGATCCATAACTTAATGTAAAAAAAGTACTTGTCTATACATTGTTTAACAAGATGTCATTATCTCATGTTGCATTTGGGGAAACAATCCAGAGTAAGCAGCAACCAAGTGGATAGTAGGTTGATTAAAGACCATTTTAGGTAATTAAGCTGAGAAGAACAATCAGCAGTGTTAGCCAAAATGTGTGTAGCTGCTAAGGCTAAACTGGAAATGAAAAATCACCTTGACTTTTAAAAGTTGGCTCTAGACAAAGACACAAATGTTTTTTTCTAGTTGTACCCAAACCCTCAAGAAGATAAATAATGGGATCACCTACAAGAAATGCAGTACTTGTGGCAGGCTGCTTGGAATAACAAGTCGTTAGAGTGAATGGTAGGGCCCAAGAGAGCGGAAGCAGAGGTGAAGAGCTGAAGGCAGCTGGGTAGGTGGATGCTGTCCTGAACAATGAATCCCCAGCTCTGATACTTACAGATTTGCTCACTCTGACACTCAGAAGTTCTTAGCCAGGTTTTGTAAACTCTGGTAAATACTTAGAGAAGAATCTGATTCAGCTTAATTTTTTTTATTGCCCACTGTATATAATTAATTATAAATTAGATTTATTTCCAACTTTTCTTTCCAACTGTGTAGCTAAGGTACAAATTGAAGTCTTTCTTAAATGAATCCTTCATGCTGTACCATTAAGTATGTCTGTAATGTAAGGCAAAGTAAATCTGAATAAGCCCTTAAATCTATGTTGCTGTATTTATTTGTTATCTGTACAGAGATAGAGCATGGATGATAACTCCAAATAAAGCTGTGAGCAGAACCTGGAAGCTGGGAGAAATTTCCCTGCAAAGCTTCAAAGGGTTTTTGCAGTATTGCCAGGAGCTGAATGTTTGGAAAGAGTTGCCTTCAGCAGATAACACCTCTCCTATAAGGAGCAGATACCTGAGATGCCTGCAGCCCGGGACAGATTCAAAAGTATCAGAGAGGGATGACTTCCCTTGCATCAGCACCTTAATGTTTTTAGCTCTTTCTTTGTGTAAAAATAATTTATTTTTGCTTGTGCCAGTTCATATATGTGAATGGTAGGAGAACTTGTCCTTTCCAAAGCAATAAATCGTTAACATTCTTTGTCTAATCAATTCTGCCCTTAAAGTCAAATTCCAATCTCCCCTTCAAATTGTAGGTTGTGTGACTTTTAACTTAGCTAAGGTTCATTTGATTTAAAAACATGGTTTAACAGCTCTGAAACTAATGTCCTGAAACACCACTAAAACATAGGAAGACACACTAAGACACATCGCGAGTTCCAGTTCAGAATGAGATATTTGATTCTATCCCCCTTCCTATCTTTGACACCAAATAAATAGAAACAGAGAATAGGTAATGGCCATGTGCATTTATTAATTTGGGTCATTCTGTGGCTAATATTGCAGCATCACAAGAGGTTAACTTCATTCACATTGATCTGCTAGCGGATTTTTCAGAAAACTGAGGGGCTTTTGAATGACATTTGTTTTCCAAAATGCTTTTAAAATTTGTAGAGGGTATTTTTTAAACTGCCATGTAAATGTACTCACCATTGACAGTCTGTTTAACTTTCAGAAGTAATGACATCTTTAGTATGTCCTAGTGCCTATTTCTCTTTTATATTTGACCTCTTGTATATACTATATTTGATTTATGCAGTAAAGGACTTCAGTTTAAAAATCTAATGTAATTTGGCTTTGATAAGCAGCATAAGAGCTAATGATGGGAGATCTGTGTCCAGGAGTTATTAAGAGTCAAATAAAATCAATTTTAGGCTTTCTATTAACTTTCATCTTTGGATCAACCACTTACTCTTTTATTTTTTGCTAGTATTTTTATTTTCTTAGTTCATGGTCTGTCAGCTGTATTTACTCAGAAGGTGCCAGAATATTTTGAAGTCTGGGAAGTCCCTTGGCTAGTGGAATATTAATGGAATAATCTTTGTTTTATGCATACTGAAATTTAGCACTGACATGTAATTAGATTGCTAAGCTGAGTATGATACAATTCTCAACTACTATTTCATCTCTTTCTCTCTCCCATGCAGTTTGTCTTTGTGTGTGTACAGCTCACTTAGTAGCAATTTTTAAAAAGTAGGACACCATAGAATTAATTCTTTACCCTATATAGAATAAATGCTACTTGAGTAAGGTGCAAAACATTGATCTCATAGGTAGTAGTGTACTTCATACTCAGTCTTACTGGCTTTCATCTATTTGTGTTTGAACCACTATTTCTAATATTTGTGAAATAAAAATTAACATTACTGGATAAAAGTCTTGACTAAGTTATGCTGTCTTCTAAGATGCAGATGAGGAAAAAATATTCTTAAATATGTAACCTATGCAGATGAGAAATAAATAATAGAATATTTTTCTCAAATTATCAGATTTTGTTAGTACCAAAAGCTTTGATTATTTAGACACTAAAATGTATTTTAGTAGATATGTTTAAACGTGCTAGATGTGTTAAAATGTGTTTTAGTAAAATCCCACAAGAAGGGGGGTTAAAATCTCCCAAATATCACAGCCTAATGCTAAAAGCTATGTTCCTTTTTCTGGGCCTATCATTTATCCTCCTTGCTTTTACTTTATATGTGGGAACAGCTTAGTGAGTAGTGAGTCAGAAGTCATTGAGCAGCCACCTCTGGCTGTGTCCAAATACAGACATGGCACCCCTGATAAGGGGCACATCCTACACACAATCCATGACTATTTTATAAACCTGAATAAGAAAAATAAAATGAGAAAAATAAAATAAGAAAATTAAAATAACCTGTGGCTGGCCTGGTAAGAAGAAAAAGATGCATTCCCCAAACCAGGAAAAGCACATTCTTTGCCTTTGTTTCGTGAAAAGGTGTCTGTGGTCTCTGAAGCAGGGATCTCACAGCTGAGGATCCTAAAAGAATGCAAGCACATGCAGAGTGGTTCCTCAGCTTTAACTACTCAGCTTTAACTGAGCTAGACTGTGACTTTCCATGAGCTTTTACCTGCATTGTAGAGAGAGACAATATTTATTGACTTAATATAGGATGGCACAGTAAGAACAGATGCATTCTAAAAGAGCAGAAGCACAGATCATCAGTTAGCTTTATTTCATGAAATTCCACTGTTTTTTTGCTGTGGATTTCACCCAGCATGCCTGTTTTATGTGTATCTTTATACAGTAAGAAAACCAGAAGTGTCCTCACAGAGAGAAGCAGATGTGATTTTATGCCCTCCCGCTGGGCTTTTTTGAGGCTTTAAACAAGTATTTTGAGGAAAACAGATCCCCCTGCCTTACTCTAATGGAAAATATGTTTCCTGTCTCTTCCCCAGAGAAAATTAAGTCTTTTTCTTGGACAGGAGTAAGATATCTCACAACAGATAGAATTTTCTTGGCACAGCAAATTATGAAAATGGTTTTTAACATTTGTAGTTTGAAGAAACTGGAAGGACAATCTCTGCCTGGTGCCTGAGGATGTTAACTTCCCTCTCTGATGGTTCGACCATCTCAAGTTTTAGGTTAACACCATTAGTTTTTATTATGCTTAAAAAATAGAGCATGACTTGATCTGATAGAAGTCTATTGGCACAAAGCACAGACCTGGTTTTAAAAAAGTGAACAAAATGTTCAAAAACTGTTTTGCAACTTCATGCAAAGTAGTGTTGCTAATTTGATTTCTAAAAAATCTGAAAATCCACTAAAAATATTAATTCAGTAGTACACCAGATTTAAAAGGCGGGTGCTAAATTAATTACACTGAGTTGAGGGCTATTGACCTGATGAAGTGTTAGACATGAGGAAGTGTTAAACACAACTACAGTGTTTGGCTCAGGAAAGCCAAAACATCAGATCAGACAAAAGTGAGAACAGAACAAGGAATTATTTCACTTGTATGTTCTGTTTTCTCTAAGCAGAATGGTATTGGTCACTCTCAGGCACTGGTATTGAGCAATACGTGGATTTATTTTTGTGATAGCCTTAATTGTTAGTAAAGAGTAGAAATGCAAAAAAAAAAGGATTGCCTAAAATTACAGGGTAAACAGCTACCTAATCATTGCCAGATTTAAATGGGGAACCTTAGCTGGCTTGTGAATCTGTACCTCAGCTTCTTATGCTAACAATAGGAAGGAAGAAAAATGTTGTGAAAGGAAAGCTATACTGACAGATATACTATAGTATGCTATGCTATGCTATGCTATGCTATGCTATACTAGCTATACTGAGAAAAAAACTATTAGTTTAAAATCTTAATTCCCATTTAATTGGCAGTATAACTATAGTATATGCTATGTCATTTTTTTAATTGGATGTCTTTCTGGCAGCTCTCTCAATGTTACTGTAACATGAAGATTCTGTTTCACTAACTTTCTTCTTCTATAGTTAGGAATTTCGATATGAACTGTATTAAATGTAATGTTATCCTGGCACCCAGATATGACTGGAAGGAACTTGGTAATTAAATGGCTTATGCAGATAAGAATTTTAAGTAAGGATAAAAATTAACTTCTGTATTCTGACATTTAATATTGTTAATCACCTCAGTTTTGTCATTTTAGCAATAGATCATAGTAGATGATCTTAGTAGATCTGAGAATGAAAGCCAGATGGCCAGTGGGGGGACAAATAAATCCTTATGGCTTTTTTTTTTTTTTTTTTTTTATGATACAAGTTTTGTTCTTATGACTACACAGGACAAGAATGAATAAAACAATAACCTCATCAGTAAAATCTAGACTGAGATTTTACCACTACTTAAAAAACAGCTACTTCATTTCTCCAGCTAGCACAAGGCTATAGTGAGTCTGCTTCCCACAAATTGTGTCCCCTACAAAATCTACGTGTAGATTTTTTTTTTTGCCTTAATCCTTCCCCAAACCCCATGCCCATAACATAATTTCTTGGGATTTTTTTCCAGTTAAAAATGCATCCTTTCTGTACCATACCTGTCTGGCTTCAGAGCTGCTATGGTTACATCTGTGGTCCTGAGAAAGAGAAATCATGGCTACATTTGGTAGAGTGTTATTTGTGTTTGAGAAAACACACAAGCAGCTGAGTTAAGAGTGAACTCCTTCTTTGTGTTCCTTAAGCAAAGATTTGCTCCAACCTGTTGGACAACTTATCTCCCTTGCTGTAAAAACAATAATATTCTTAACCTGAGTTCATAGGTGTTGCATAATTATTAGTGTCAAGGCATCATACATACAGTGTCACACAACACTCCTTCAAACTTGATATTCAGAAGATGTCAGCAGCTTGTGCTCTTTCTGATGAGGAAATGTGATTTTGACAAATACCTGAAGGTTTTGATAGGTGACTAAAGCAAAGCCATAAACTCTTATGTCTCTTCTGTCAGGAGTGGAAAGGCTAGTGCTGCTAAAACACAGACCTATTTCCTCCCATATCTCAGTTTGAAGTTGAGTAAAATTCATCATCTAGAACAGCTTGGAGCTGCAGTGCTTTAAGGAGTGACAGAATTACTGTTACTGTAGCATCCTATAGCTATTGATATTCTAAATCTTCATCTTTGTGGCCTGAGCTATGAAAATACAAATTAAATAAAAGTGCCTTATTAATAATAATCCCTTGTTAGGCCTATTGCTCTATAATACTGTTCAGTTTTCAACTCCTTTTCTGTATGGCTCAGAGACCACCCAGGGGCTTGGAAAATACTTTAAGCATGTCATTGCTGAAACTGTCACATGAAATCAACATAAAGGTACCAGAAAAAACCCTGTAAAAATCAAAGCCAAATTGTACTGTTAAACTGCATCAATTTCTGATTGCAAGTTGAGGGAGAAAGGTTGAAAAGAATGGAAAATATTGGTTGTTGTAATAGTCCCTGTTACACTGGTGGGCCCCACGGAACTACATGACTTTGTGCTGATAAAATTTGGCTGCTGGATTTATATCATTTTTATGCAGTTCCAGTAATTAGGAAAAGAATTTGAATTAAGTGGGATTTCTTTCAGTCCTGATTGTGTGTTTTTAGCACTCCACTGTATATAATGCTTTCACAGAATCCACTATCATGAATTTAAAATACAGTCCACAAATATAAAAAC
Source organism: Sylvia atricapilla (assembly GCF_009819655.1). Lineage (NCBI taxonomy): Eukaryota > Metazoa > Chordata > Aves > Passeriformes > Sylviidae > Sylvia > Sylvia atricapilla. The sequence goes on from NC_089140.1 coordinate 27,660,135, forward strand.
AAAAAGCAAGACAATGAAAAGCACTGGATAATAAAAGTTCCCATATCTTTAACAACCCTCAAATACCTGTTAAAATTTTGTTTTGTAACCTGCCTGAAATGTGATGGAAATTAATGCTTACGAGTCCTTTGTGAAAATGTAAAATATCACAGTTTAAAGCTTCACATACAGATTGATAGATAAAATGCATCTCAAACCTATCTACTCTGTCCCATCAGGACTATTCCAAGCTGATGCCATTCCAATGAAAAGAATAATTACCTTGGTCAATGCCATTCTTTAACTGTTGTAAAGCAAATGTGATTTGTTTAGTTGCTAGCCTAATGTGATTATCAATCAGAAGTGAAGATGTTTAGAAGTAAAAGCAGTTAATACAATTAAATATTTCCTTTCATTCAGCTGTATTTAGACTGGTCTAGCCTTACATCTATTACAAAGGAAGAGGGTTTAAAATGTGTTCATTTTTCTCTCCTTGTTCCCAGAAGAAGGATCTGTCAGTCAAGAAGGAGAAATATAATGTAGTGGAGGCTAAAAGACTGCTATTTGCCTTGCATAGAATAGCAGCCTTAGAACTAAAAACATATTTTTAAGCAGATGTCCTCTGTAGCGTTTTTTTTTTTTCCCACTCAGTCCTTGATATCCTCCTTGGCTTCTCTTTCAGAATACTGCTGCATATGCAGAAGCCAGCTCATCCGTATTTTGAGGATGAAGGGTCATTTTAAAGTTCACAACCCATTAACAGCCTGTTTAATGAAGTTAAAACATTCGGTCTTTAAGTCCTCTCTGCAAAGGCAATCTAATCAGTCAGACCTTACATCTTTCCTCTTTGACGACACAGACTTAATCTAGAACTTTTATATTTGCTGATTTGCAAAACTAGGAATTCCCCTTCTACAGATCTGTGACTCTTTGTGTTCTTACCTCCTTGTTTCCAGACTTGCTGCAATGCTAAGAACAGATTTCCTGTTGTTCAGCTGGAGTCTTAGCATTGTGTATTTGAAGATAATCCCTAGACCACCAGCATCTCTTCAGCATCTGTGAGCATAAAGGTTATGACAATTGCCCCTTCTGACTGTAGTCTTTGGTTTTACAAGAATTCTACTAAATTATTTGCAAGCTGTGATTATCTTTTCCTGCTTTGTATGATACTGCTAAGAAAAAGAAATTGGAAGTTTTAAAAGCAATACATTCTGCTGTGTTTTAAAACCTTCAATTTGCAACTAAATTATGTACTTAGCTTTACACACTTGACTTCTTCAGACTATTTAACAGCTTACACTGCAGCACATGTTTAAGTGTTTGCAGGATCAAGATCCTCATCCTCTCTGCACCATTAAATGTTTTGCAGTTGAAGAGTGGGTAGATTCCCCAAGGGGTTGTCTTTTATGTATAAATGGAGAATATCCATGGCTTGCATCTGGGATTTATCATCTTGTTTGAGTGATCTAATCTCCTTAGTGTGTATGTGTGTACTCATGCACTTACATATGTAGACATGGTAATGACAAGAATAAGCTTGCTGGGCAAAAAAAGCAAGCAGAAAAAGGAATTGCCAAATGTTCCTTAGAACATTTCCCCCCATTTTGTGGAAATTTTAAAACATTTTGTTTTCTGTCCAGCCCTGTAAGCTATCTATAAACTACTGCTTCCTTCTATTCTGCTCTGTCTAACAAAGCGCCAGGAAATTTTCAATATTCCAGACCATTGTCTAGGATTTAGTTTACAAATTAGAAAACAGTTTAACTCGCCAAATATTCCCTTTCCTTTTTTTCTTCCCATCTTAAATTCTATCTCTCTACATCTCTGCTTCCATTCAATACTGGTCTGAAGCAGTTCATCATAACTGACATGTGTGTCCATATATTTATAAGTTCACATAAGGAATACACTTGTGTGTCTGTGCAAATGCATACACATGTACTTTTCACATATAAAACATGCCTAATGATATTGGTGGTATAATAGGTTTATTGTTTTGTCCTATGGTTTAACTGTAAATTTGCCTAAAGCAACTATGCACAATTTTTACTGCATGATGCCATAGTTTTTTGTTCAATGCAAGTCACATAACAGACAATACATTTTAATATATATGAAGTGTTTTTTTGCATTCATGACCTGATACTACCAATTCTCTGCTAAGTTCTTTTAAATCTGCTATAATAAAAATTGCTGAGGTTTTTTTTTTCTTTGTGTAGCCATTAAGAATAACCAAAAAAGGTTACATGGATAGCTCTGGAAAGTATTGTCCAGTCTTATCAGAGAACAGATGAGAGACCATGGAAACAGTCCAACCTTCATCTCCTTGGACATGGAACAGGGGTTGGCACTAGGTGATCTGTAAGGTCACTTCCAACCCAGGCCATTCTACAGTCCTATAGTTCTAACTACAGTATGAACTAACAGTTCATACTGACATGTTCCTTTGGAACATTAAGACTAGCCTGGTTAAGTACCTTGTCTGAGAAATTCCGTTTCAGTATTGATTAATTCAAATCTGTTTATGCCATTTATGTGTAGATGTAATGTTAGATTGGTAGAAGCCCTAGACGTAAGTTAAAACCTGTCCTCTCTTCCTTCTAGCTACTGCAGACTTCTTAAACAATGCTATCCAGTTGTTCCTAACGACTTTCTCTTCCCCATCTCTTGTAATGTGGTATCTTGCGTCTAAATTCAACCTCAGCTTTTGAACATAACATAAATATGATTGTGGTTTGTCACTGAGCTGGCATTTGGTTAAGAGGGAAACATTGCTGAATCTGTTACTGAGCCCTGCACAACTGTAGAGCTGGGCAACCTGAGAACTTTGAACGTAGGAACTGTAGACAGCAAATCATCACAGATGGAAGAGGTGTAGTGCCACTTTATCTTCTCCATGCCAACACGCTCTTTGGATTCTGGAAATTCAGGGATGTGCCATACAAGTTTCAGTAAAAGATTCAGCTGTACACACAGACACTACATTCCTCTTTCCCTGCTCTTTGATGTGTATATAAGAAATTTAAACCCTAATGCACAGCACTTTCCACAGAAAATAAACATGACATTAAATTACACAGTAGTGAAGAAGGCATTTCTGCATAATATGTTTCTTTCCTCCTCATTCAACAACATAAACTGTACTGGCATCTATGACTACTACACTAGAAAGCTTAAAATGCTCCTATAAAACTTGAAGTAGGCAGTTATGTTCCTGCTTAAAAGAATCAAAGATTACTTTTATTTCCTTGAGGATAATCTTTACAGTAGCAAAATAGGTGTTTTGTTCATCAGGTATGGGGTCTGAAGGATCAAAATTATTTTTGTGATAGCACTTGTTTAAGTCTACTCCTTATGTAATACTTTTTCTGTCAAGGTTAGCTCACATATTAGTAATTATACTTTTTAATAAAGTTACATTTTTAACTGTGTCATCAATCAATTCTGAGAAATGTAATTTTCTGTAAGAATGGCTTTAGGAGAGTGGTACCATCTACAGAGTAGCCATTAGCATATGTAAATGGAAAAACATGGTAAAGAAGATGAGACCTGTCTGTGAGCTCTGAAATTATCAATCTCTGAGACAAGATAAAAGAACAGCTCTCCTGGGGGAGACAATGACTTAGTTCCTCATGATAGTTATTTAATGTCAATGTACTTTATTCAGATAATAAATAAGAAGACTTCCCCTGAGCCTGATTGCTTGTATAATGTGTCCTCGTATATAATTATATGGAGAATTAAAAGCTGAGCTGGTGTGTGAGGCAGCAAACTAACTTTACCACCCACCAGCTCTTCCCACATCATTGGCTGCTCACCTGGCAATGCATCTGTAGCTGATACAGAACTTTTTATCTGAAGGCTGTATTTGTGACACTTTTATGACACATTTGTAAACTTTATTTCTTTAACAAAATAGTCTTTAAGAACACAAACCATCAATCTTTTTCTTATAGAAAATGTTACTAGTACATAGAAGGTAGATAGTGCAATAGCCCTTAATTCAGGTAAGTAAAAGAACCCTTAAGGATGGACCCTTAGAGGAGAATTAACTACAACTTAGATAGCCACCACTGCCTTCACCAGATTTCAAGTGGGATTAATTAAGCTTTAAGATAAGAAAACAATAATCTTAACATTCTCAATCTTAAAGCCAAATGATACCAGATGTTTAAGACATACAAAAATAAATAAGATGCTAAAGTCCCCAGAAGCTGTTTGACTTCCAGTGAAGAGCTAGGTATTTATATTTAGCTAGGGATTCATAATTTTAAGAGTCTGACCCACAGTCCCAACTGTATGAAAGCCAGTACAAAGCCAGTGTATCACTTAAGTCCTATTAAACGATGACACAAAAGCCTCAGGCTGACTTTTGCAGAAATTACTCATGCTGTGTTCCCTCCCATTTTGTACTACCAACTTATGCACATACACATTGAATATGTGCGTTGGTTTTGCATGGCCTGGGTTTTGGTAGCAGATTGGGCCACAAGAGGTGGCTTCTGTGAGAAGCTGCCAGAAGCTTCCACCACTTCTGGCAGAGCCAATCACTGATGCCTCTGAAGATGGACATGCTGCTGGCCAAAACTGGGACAATTACAGATGTTGGTAATGCCTCTGGGATAACATATTTAAGAAAATAATGAAAACAAGGTGGATACAGTTTTTGCTAGCCAAAGAAGAGGATATGAGAACATGTGAGGGAAACAACATGGAGACACCAAGGTCAGTGCAGAAGGAGGGGCAGAAGGTGATCCAAACACTGGAGATGAGATTCCACTGCAGGCTGTGGTGAGACCATGGTGAAGCAGCTGTACCCCTGCAGCCCACGGGGATCCACAGGGCAGGCAGAAAGTAGCAAATAACATACAACATCTAAATGTAAAAGCTGTAAATATAGAAATGTTTTCCTAATTTCTCTCTTCTTTGGCAAACATGCATGAGAAGGAGAGGTTATAACTAAGAAAAAAGTAATTTGTAAATATGAAGCCATCACTGTTTTCAAGCAATCATCACTTCATTGTGAAAACTGGGCAGATTAGCAAAACCATTTTTATGTAACATCCTAGAAATTTCCTAGGAATTTAGGATGTTAGCAAAAACACTGTTTCTCTTAGAAAACAGTTATAATTGAAATGGCTTTGGTTTTGTGGAATTCAAGGCCAAACAATTATTAAAAATCTTAATGTACAGGGTCTTACTGGGTGCAGGTAATTTTCTTTATAACGGCCCATACAGAGCTGTGTTTTAGATTTGTGACCAAAACAGTGTTGTTGGCTCATCAGTGTTTTGGCTGCTGTTGCACAGCACCCGCACAGTGCCATGGCTCTCTTTCCAGCTATGCCACCAAAGGCCAGTAGGATGGGAATGGGCAAAAGGTTGTGAAGGAACACAGCTGGGACAGCTCTCCCCAGCTGGCCAGAGAGTCCATATAATGTCATATTCAGCAGTAAAATTTGGTGCGAGTTTTTCCAAAGTAGCCTTTGCTCAGAGACTGAGCATCAGTCAGTTAGTAGTGAGTAGTTGCTTTTCCATCACTTGCTTTTTCCTCCTCTCTTCCCCATTCTCCTATTTATCTATCTCTACCATCAAGTTTTCTTACTTCTGTTTTGTTTCTGATTGTCTCCCTCATCCTACTAGGGAGGGGCTTATCTGCCATCTGGAGTAAGCCCTCTACACTTAGCTAAAAGTTCTGTACTTCTAGCTTTACTGTTTAATTGCTCAGGATTCAGCCTCAGAATAAATGATGATGAAGCTGTTGGCAAGGACAGACTTAGGAGACCTGGTCTCTTAAGCAGCCTACCTGATAACAAACCAGATTATTGCTTCACTGAAATTTCCCAGGAATTAAGGTATTTTCCATCAGGTAAAACTGTTTTGTTGGAGGTTTTGCTGACCTGCTCTAATTTGGACTAGATTTTCTTCCACGAATTCACAGACCTCCTAGGTAGGAAATAGACGGAGTTGAAAACAGACACAGTTGGGGACCTAATTACAACATAATTACAGACCTGTCCATGTTGATATTTTGGGAAAGCTTAGAATGAATACAACATAGTTATCTCTACCTCACTGGAATTTATGTCACTAGACTTTATTGTCATTCCCTCAGAATATTTTACCTGGCTTTATGGCCAATAAAATTCTGAGCCTACTGCCATCCAACTCACACCAGATAAGAAGGTGCATGCAGTGATGTCCTGTGGTCTGACTTTTCCCCTCTCACCAATTTCTGGCTATGAAAGGTAATAACAGTTATAACAAAGGAGACATTACATAGTATGCCTCTCCTTATGAATCACATGCCGCAACAATTAATGGTGCTCATTTTCAAACAGAAATGTACATGAGAATATGCATTCATTACTAATGAATATGATAACAGATGTATGTTTAAGATGACCGAGTGGAATTGAAATATGTATATCCAAAGGTGAGGTCAGGAGTAAAACCAAAAGATTTCACAGACAGAGAAGTATGCAGCTATCTACAAAGGTAAAAATCATGTTTCCATAAAGATATTTTATTTTGCCACAGAACTCAAAACCAGAGAGGTTTGGCTGAGTAGAGACTAGATAAAGCTTTATAGTTGTTTCTAGCCCTTCAGCTATTTCCAGTTTCACTAAGCACCTTTTTATTTTTTTTTTTTTTTAAACCTGTATAAGATAGGTAAAGAGTATTTGGTACAACTTTGCCTTTTCTTACAGCTATGTGTTTGTGTGCTTTTGCCTCATATATACATATATAGGTAAAATATTCTTAGACTCACAAAACAGATGCAAGACTTGACTTGTCCATCAATATTTCTAAGGTTATATTTGCTGCAAAATTCAAATCAAGCCTATCTTGTCCTTGAATTGCACAACAGAAGAAAAGGTTTTTTTTAAAGGACCCTGTAAAATGAAGAGGCAAAGATCTCTACAACATATAGAATCTGTTTACAAGGGCACCAGAAGCTGAACAAAATTTTCTCTCCAGTAAACTTAGTTGCTGCTGGCATTGTCATAACGACAAGCAGTGACTAGGAGATGCACCTCCTTTTGAGTAATAAGAGCTGAACGTCAAGATAAGCTGTGAAGTAACACCAGGTTTGCTCATTTTTTGAGCCCTGTGTTACAATCTTCCATCAGCACAGTGTTTTTCATCAGTCCTGGAAACAAACTGCCCTTTAATCTGATTGTATTCTCATGGCCAAAAAAAGAGATGATCAGGAAAACATGTACCCTGGAGCAACATTCTGCATTTGAATCGGTTAAGAAAACAAGCCAGTTTCAAAGCCATCATTACTGTCTAAAGATCATCATTCAAGTTGTTTTATAAATTGCATCCTTCACAAATAGCTACTTGCGCTCCAAATCCTAGCAGAATTCCTGATACTTTCTGCATCTATACTTAGTCCTATTTAGAAGGAACTTTTGAGATACGTGAAAAGTTGTCAGAGAATGTGATTTTGTTTTTTTAAGAAGAAGGTTCTCAAGTAGTTAAATACTGACATCTACACACATACACACAAAAGTACTATAATATCTAAGGAATGGTTTTCACATCTATCAAGTATGCAGAATTTTATTAAAGTAATTTCCTATTAGAGTAATTATGGTTTTGCTTTCTAGGAAAAGGAAATAATTGTATCGGGTTACTTCCATGTTCAGTCGTTGCTGTAACTTAGATCTAGTTTAGAAAGTCACAGAAAATTAGAGTGATTATTACACATATGATAAAAGAAGTCTGGTCTGAAAAGCTTGTCTTTAAGCTGAGTCACAAGATTAAAAAAAAAAAAAAAAAAAAAAGTCTTACATATTTAATGCAAGATTTTTATTTAATATTATTTTTAGTCTGCAAGGTTCTTTCAAATATCCCATTGATGGTAATACTTAACTCCATAATTGTTTACAGTGAAATAATATAAATACTGAGGGTGTGTGTGTGTGAAACTTGTTGATACTCTTGCAGATTTGTGGCAGCTCTTAAAGAGCTTGAGGATTCTCCAGCAGATAGTGTACAGAAGGGAGGAAGAAAATTTTCACAGCAGGATATTGCTGCAGCTCTGTACACGTGATTTACATGAATTGGAATGTTGGTAATCAAAATGTTTTTTCTTACATTGTTGTAGAATTCTGGCCTAAAGCACTCTATGTACCTGAGAAAACATGACACAACTGTCTTCATGATATTTGTTTGCAAATACTCCTAGAGGCAACTAACCTTTCTGACAAAGGTTTTATTATCTCCTACATTTTTTACAGAAAAATATACACAACAGAAAAACATTTTTAAAGGAAAAAAAGAGCTATCTTACAAATAACAAAAATGTAGCTTTTATTTAATTAATGTACTGCTATGAGAAATGGAAGATATCCAGGTTTTCTGGTTTCTGTTCTTTTGCTGTTTTTCTGAAGCACATGCTTGAGAAACCTGTGATAGCAGAGCATTTAAATTTATAAACAGATGTTCTTATTTTCTAGTGCAAATGAGTATCAGTGGCTTACAGCTATCTCATCTAAATTTTCTTGAATGTTTATTCAGTAAGCTTTTATGGAACTCTTTTTTTACTGAAAACTGCCTTCAGCCAGCACTGAAATAACAACGAGCACGCACACAGGCACGCAGCCCTCCCAGCCCTGCAGAGTTAAGGCGTGGGACATCCCCACTCACAGCCACACTGCCAAATGGTTGTGCTGCAGAGAGCAAGGTGAACACACAACCAAGGTCAGCAAGCACGTCTTCATGCTGAACTGCTGACAAAACGTGCTGCTCCCAAGCAGCTGAGAAATGTTTTTCTACACAGTTTTGATGCTATCTATTAACCCCTTGACCCCTCTAGGTCTCATGGACTACAGTTACAAAAAAATCTTGAGAAGGCAAAACAATATATTCTATGCACATGTATTAGCGAGGACCAGTAAAACTCACCTGCCGATTTATAATCAGCTTATTTTAGTACAAGCACTTTGTGGGTATATTGTATTTTCTTTCATGAAGATCTGCCTAGGCAGTTATAGCTGTTCTTCAAGATTTAAGAAAAATCAAATTTATACACATTGTTAAAACTAACATGAACTTACACTTTTGCATTTAGCTCACAGAAAACCATAAGCAATTCCTTGTTTTCATTGAAAGATGTGAATTTTTCCATAGAATGAGACACAAGGTCTCATGCATGAAACTTGATTATTGTGTTTACGCATAACAATATTTTTCAAAATTTTAAGTCAGTATTGTGAACTATTAGACTGGCAATACCTTGTTAAATACACTTTATTTTTACTTAGATAAATTTTCACAGGTAGGAAAAGTAATCTTAGTATTTACTCTACAGAGAATACATCCAATGGGAAATCACAGCTGAAAGAAAAAGACTCTGGATCAACAGGTTTAATGCTCTTGTTCCAGTAGCAATGCAAGTGCAGTGTTTGAAATTTTGAATATTTTTGTATAAATAGAAATATAGAAATCTGGAATTTTTTGCAGAATATTAGTAAGATTACTTTGCAACAACTGACAGTACTTTATTTGAGCTACTGTAAGGTCCAGAAATAAATGAAGCAAGTACTGAAGATGCTGAATTTTTGAAATCTAACCAATAAGGCCAGTTGAATCATTCAAAATGAACCCTCTTTGGTAAAAGGAAGATGAGGCTAGGGAACATCCAAAGAAACTGGACATAAATTTTTGGGACTGTGTGGAAAGCAGCCAGATGTGCTAAGAGAGCTGGCCAATGTCTCAATTACCTTTGAAATGTCATGGCCCTCAGGAGAGGTACCTGAGGTTGGGAAGCAATCAAATATCCCCATCTCCAAGAAGTACAGAGAGGAGGACCTAGAAGCTGTAGACTGATCAGCCTCATCTTGAACCTCGGCAAGGTGGTGTAGTCAACCATCCTGGTAAATATTTCCAAAAGCAATAGTAAGAAGAAGGTGGCTGAACATAGGCAGCAAGGATTTTCTCAGCCGTTTTTCTCGAGCAACCTGAGAACTAAAGTACTTCTGTGAATGATGAATTTCCTTTTGTCTCTGCTGAAGTATGGACCTGTCTAAGAGTATTTTCTGTCTGCTCTAGTTTTCGCCTTGGTGCAGCACTTTGGATTTCAATAATAAAGTAGTGCTCACTCAAGCTTAGGTTCGCTCAGAGTGAACCTAACAAAGTAATGACTAGAAAATTGCTCCCATCTAGTCTGATCTAATTTGAGAGTAAATGTCACAATACATTGCCAATTAAAGGAGGAAGGAAACTCAGGCAGAGCCCAGTGAGTTACTCATATTCCCAGAATGCTGAGTGTCAACAGGTAAAATTTGGCATAGGAGCTTAGGGCACTGTCTTTCTTGGTTATACTTTTGTCTTATGAGCAGTAGCAGAAGGGACATTCAGAGCTTTTAAAATAGCTATTCATAAAGGCATTTCAGTATTGTTTTCTTACAACAAAAAATTAAATGTGTGTCAAAAGCCCAAAGATTTGACAGTAGAGAACAAGTGGCTTTGTCCAAAGAGCTGAAGTACTTGAAAAAATGAGTTAAAATTGTTCTTTTTCACCATAATATACCCATTTTAGGAAAAAGGCACAATGCAGATGAAAGTACACAAGACAGTTTTACATCAGCATGCCAGCGTGTGTATTCAAAAGTTTATAATCCATTACAGTCTGGATTTTGTCATACCAATCAGATAAGCATTTGAATGTGCAACAAATATTTTCTCAGACATAAAAAACAAAAAATGGCCAAGAACTTGGTTACGCAAGAGTTGGGCTATGTATTTGGTAGCAGCATTGAAAACTGTGAAAATTATGGCTCTTTTCTCTGTTCAGCAGAATTTCCCCTTCTGGTGATGTTGATACAATTAAAGTTGAGTGCTGTCACTAAAAGAAGTTTAATCCTTTTGCTGCATTGCAGTCATATGGTAAATTTTTATAGCTATAACTACTCCTGCTTTATCTGTTATCCCAGCAGGGCATGGCTGAGATACTACAATATTGCACAGCAGGGCTGTCTTTTTTCACAAAACATTTCACTGAGGCTTTTGCGCTATCTCCTACTAATCAGATTTCTCACTGAGGTGCCCACCCACCCAAATCAAGTGTGGTCAGTGGAGCTGGCAGGTTACCACTTTCCAAACAGCTTAATGAATATCTACCCATTTATGTTTGCTTAAGAAAAAACAGCGGGGTGGCTTCATAGGGTGGGATTATTGCCTCTGTATCCTGATGTTCTTGACTGTAAATTTAATTCCTGCTTGCGCAATGAATTGGTAATTGTAATCTGAGATAGTATATTTGATCTTGCTGCTCCTGGCAATGGAATCCCATTGAGTCAACTATTCCAAAATCATGTGCAGAGGTTTCTTATAAACCTAAATGTTCCTTGGTATAAAATAGCCTATCTATCTGCAGAGCAACAGCTGGCATGCTGAGGATGTATTCATTCTCACCCTTCTGCACTGCCTCAAGCAGATAGTTCTGTACATTAAAAGAATTGGAAAATGACATTAAAAATATTATTTGTAGAGATGGTACTTGTTTCCACAGATGTTTTCAGTCCTTTCTTGTTCATAGCATTCTGCACTTTTCTTCTTGTTCTTATTCCTCCAGTAGTCACTATGATGCCATTTTAAAACTTTCATAAGTAATGTTTGTTGCAGAATCTTCCATGTAGAACTGTAATTTCCTTTATAACTGTTGCAGGATAGCTCATTAGTTACTTCTTCAGCATATTATCAGACAGGTGTCCTATCAGAAGTATTAAGAAATTAAACCAAAAGCATATGAAAAATTAATAGTAGATAACTTGGATAGGTTCTGAAATATCAATTATTTTGCTGTCTGGTTCATGCCTTGCACAGTCCAAGGCAGTGCAGAATTCAGTCTCATCTCTGTATATAATTTTAATTATTTTTGATATCAGTGTTCCAATTTTATTGTTAAGGACTTAGTTCTGCAATTGCCCCTGAACAGATTTCCCATTTAAGTCCTTGAACATGCATTCGTATTACAGAAAAAGTCTGTTGAAATATGATTGCAAATACGGCTATAAACAATGGTTTGCTAAAAGAGTCATACAAAAGAAGGCACTTAGCCTACAGGTTTTCATCTGATCACAGGCTCCTGTAATACAATAAAAATCATATAGCTTTCTTGCCTGCTTGCTTGCTTTTTTTCCCCCTAGTCTATAAGGTCCAATTACATTTATCTCCACTCTATCTCTTATTGTGGAATTTGCAGAACATTAGAGACACAGCTTAGAGGCATTCCTTAGCACACTGTCTCATGGAGAAAGAGTCTGTGACTAAATGAGTATATTACATTTTTCAATGTGACTATCCTGACGCAGAGTCTTGGACTTTTCAGGTGGAAGAGTGACTAAAGAGTAAAATAATAGAAGAAAGTGTTGATGGGAAACTGTTTTAAAAACTTCAGAACTGAACTAAACTTTTTAACTGCCACAAGGAGCCCTGGAGCTCTGATGGAAGAAACACTGAAACTGCATGGGGAAGAAATCTGTCTTCTACACACTGGTAAGGTCTGCCTGAACTCCTTCTGCAGGTTAAACAGTCCCAGCTCTCAGTCTCTTTCTTTGGGTTGGACTCGATGACCTTGAAGGTCTCTTCCAACTTTATGATTCTGTGATTCTCACTGGATGCTCCAGCCCCTTAATCATCTCCATGGCCCTTGACTGAACTTGCTCCAGTGTGTCCATGACTCTTCTGTATGGAGGAGCTCAAAAGGAGACACTGGGCTGACTGTTACACCACTAATAATTAGAAGTTACATAGGAAGAAAAATACAACAGAAGCTCCAAAGCAACTTTTCAAAATGATGACATGTCACCACCAAAATCAGTGTACCCCAGCTATTGATTCAAGGGCTGAAAAACTTATACACAAGTAACTCTTAGAAAATGTGAAATAACTGTGGGTGTTTTTAGGAGAAATAAATGCAAACCAGAAATTTATATTGGATATTATGGACATTTTTGAAACAGAAAGGTTTAGAAATTATATTATACAGCTGTGGTGCTGCAAAAAAAAAAAAAAAATTAATAAATCTTTTTATTTCGCAATTTCCTTTTCCATATGCAGTGGTTGAGACATGTAGACAATAGGTAACCTGCTGTACACCAGGAAGCAAAACTTGAGAGAGGAATAAGATGAAATTATTGAAGTAGTTAATGAATATGCTGAAAGAATCTGTCTTTTCATTCTGTTTATAATTTTTCAAAAATATATTAATTTATTTTGATATGACTGAATGAATGAATGATGAATTAATGAAATAACAAAACCAAAACACTATTGCATTGACAAAAAGAAACTCCAAATCTCAAGAGGAATTGGAAAAGAGAAATTTTCATTTTTTTCATAAAGAGAGTCACTCTTTTCTAAACTCCTAAAGCCCATGTTGAAAAGCATAAATTCAATTTCCTGGCTTTCAGCAGTTGCTTGTTATAGACCATCACTGGATATATTTCCTGTTCATGTAAATTCTGAGCTTCTAGAATGACTCAATTTTTTTTTCTCTCTCCTTCCAAGACCATTTGCAAAGGACTAGTGAGAGATGCTGTCAAATTTTTGTTTGTTTTCCCAGAATTTACATATGAAACTCTTTATAACTGCATATATCATCAGGAAAGTAAAAATAATGAGTACCAAGGGTTTTTTTCTTTCTCTTGCTTAAGAAGTAAGATTGAATCTTCCATAGTCCAGCAGATTTCTAGCTTTCCCCTGAATGCTCTGTTCAGCATCAAGGCAAATCCCAAGTTAAGCTATCAGAGACAAAAAACAACAGTGCCTTATCTAAAACTTTCCTTCAGAGGATTCAAAAACGTTCAGTAAACATTAACAAGTTTAAGTAATTCTCTGCTAAGGAGATAGTCAGAATTTTCAAAAGTCTGTAAGTGCCAGGAAATCCATTAACTCTCTGTTATCAAAGGGGATCATCCCTCTGTAAGCCAATGAAAAATTGAGTATGTTAGAAGAAAGTCAGTCACAGATTACACAGACTCTTACTGTCAAAAGAGTACAATCTGAGAAAGAGCTGATGTATGCAGTTAGTTTCTTTCCTTTTACGTTCTCATTAAATGCTCATTAGTGTTGATAAAAATTCTCTCATTCATTTTCAAGTGACTTGACTCCCATACCCAGAAAGATTTCTGAAACAAGGCCTGAAAATTATGAAAAAAACATCTGAAATTGTGTCATTTTTTGAATCTAGAACTGAATTCTTATCTCTGGTCACGTACAGTGCAGTAGTGACTGAGGCAGAACCCTTCCAAAATTTTGAGATTTCTGGGTCATGTGCCAAGCCTCTGAAGAACTCTAATCTTTACAGTATGATCAGACATTCAGTAAGAGAAATTCAAAGATCAAACACTCATCAAATCTTACTGTATATAAAATCAATAAATGCCTTTTTAGCCTGGAAATGGAATGAAGTCTCAAGTTTTATTGCTCTTTCTCCATGCTTCCTTGGTGGGTGGCTGCTTAAAGTCAGCATCTGAAATCTTCTGGCACAGTATAAACAACCTCTCTAGTGAGCTGTCATTAGACATATTGGTTTTACTCCCTGCTATACCTGGTTGGAATAAAATAGCACCATCAATCTTGCAAAAAGGACTCCTTGTTTTACTCCTCCAGCCCAGTTACCACTGCTGTCTTTCCATAAGTCATGAATACTCCTAGCACAGCAGGAACACATGAATGATTTATTTTTCTGAGGAATATCCTTATTACAAATGATTTTGTTACCTTGCTGGGTACTCTCACTGCAGGACGTTGTTGCTAATAGATCCCCTTGAGCATTTGCAGCCTACATTCCTCATTTAACTGGATTCCAAATGCTGTGCATGTTAAACACCTCATCTATTACCTCTTCAAGTATGAGATTTCTGTCACAATCTCTTTTGTTGACTAGGCAGTTTCTCACAGAAGTAAAAAAAAGTGCAAGGCTTTTCTAAAATTAATGTGAGAAGTTACTATTTGTAGTTATTCTCAGTTGCAGGCAGTGACAGGCTCATATTTAGGGAGAACATCAGTTCCAGTACCCCTTATCTTGGCCACTCTCTAGGGCTTTCCAGTTTTCTGAAACAGTGGATCATTTCAGACCCTTCCTGCTATTTTCTTTTAGGTCCCTCAAATTGTGACAAGAGAAATTTGGGCACATTAGCATTCAGGCAAGTTTTACCACAGACTTTGCTGCAGGGACCAGAGTGAGTGTCAGGACAGATTGCTATTAAAAATACTTACGATTTTGCATTTTGCAAAATGTTCTTCACAGATCCTTACTAAAAGATTGATGAAGTCTTTAACTAGCTGAGGGGAACATTTCATAGGTAAAAAATCAGAAATCTTCTGGATGGATGGTAGGTCTGGCGTTGGCACAGACCTACAAGTAGTGGAGTGCACCGGATTATGCAAGATGGTTACTGTCTGTGTGATAATGAAAAATGGAAAACCAGTGAAATGTCATTTGGGTTGAGAATGAAGAATGGCTCTGTGCCATGAGAGAGGTTGGTGCCTGCCTGGTGAACATGGAGGTTGTTGTGTCTTTTGTTGGTTACCCAGCAGGGTGTGCACAGTATGTAGCTGCTGGAGAAGTGGCATTTATCATCTGTATGGAGAAAGCAAGACTTTTGGATTATATCTTAGGTGGATTGCAAACCTTGAGCAACCTGGTCTGGCGGAAGGTGCACATGCCCATGGCAGGGGGGTTGGAATCTTCAAGGTCCTTTGCAACCCAAACCATTCTATGATTCTATCATTCTATCATTCTTAAGGACAATAATGTAAATGGCTTATGCTTCATATCATCATCTTTTAATAAAGAGAGAATACTTATTTTTGGAGATGCTCAAGGACTTTACAATTTTTCCCAGGGTTTTTTTTTTATTGTCCATTTTTTCCATGCTTTTGCACATACTTCTTTATTATTGCAATTGTAAATTATGCTTTTGTGTGATTGGTCAGACACAAAGAACCAATTTCTACTAATTTTTAATGTACATTAATCCAAAATAAAACCTTAATAAATCTAAGTAAAAGTGTTGGAGCATGGCTCTGTACTGCTGGATATGTACAAAGCCTTCCAAATTTTCTTCCTCTTTACAAAGAATCAGAAAAAGTAAGATTAATAAAAAGAAGGTATGGGAGAGTATGAAAATGAAGAAATACATATTTATACACTATTTATAAACAGAAACTGAATTACAGGCTTTACATTTTTCCAAGTAGATGTTAATTCAAATGTCCTATTCTAGTGTTTTAATTATAGTAACACTTCAGTTCATATATGGAGAATAAAACCTAAGATACTATATTTCATTTACAGTATAAACAAGAAATCATGAAGAGGAGTCCTCAACTTCACTGTTACCACTGAGAAAATGTTTTCAAAGTTTTCTGGGCACTTTAGTCTACTTCTGAAGTTCTTATACTTTTACAGGTTTTGTCTTGCAAAGACACAGGGTAAAAAAATACAAACAAAACCCCAAAATCACAGGGATTTTGGAAATATGGAGAGTTGCCTAGGAGGATGTCTTCTTGTTTGTATGCACAGTTTGCAGTTTTCACACATTCCTTTAGAATATCTCTATAGGGAACACAGCAGATGGGCCACATGTGCCCTGCTGGGCATTTTCTCTCAGCAGTCAACACAGGTAGGAATGGCTGGCAAGGGAATGTGCTGCTGCTTGGCTACAGCTGAGAGGCAGCCACAGCTCTGCCCCTGAGTGCTGCATGACAGGCAGGCTTCAGGGCCAAGTGGCCTCTGTGGATGAAGGGTAAAGGAGAAACCAGGCTGCTGCTGCAGGGAAGGGAGGGGATGTTGTATTTTATTTAAAAAAACAGTAAGGGACAAGGGGCCAGTGCGTACTGCAGTAATGATGGTGGCTAGAGACGTGGCAATGAAACCCCAGCAAAGTAGTGCATCAGAGCAGTGCTGATCTGTCCAATTTTCTGACTCCAGAATAGCAGCTGATTCTGGCCTGTTACACAATAATTTTATGTCTGAGTCAGGAACACCTAAGCTAGAAAAATTTCCTTTATGGTTGAATTTCTGTAACTGTAATTGACCACCTTTTTTTTACAACAGAATTTCCCTATATTTGCTAATACACAGTTTCTGAAATGCATCATAATCACATGTCATCACAAACTGTAATTACAGAGAAGCTATAATGGCATTTATGCACCATCTTTAGAAACAATGAGCTACCTCATGGAACTCATTTCCTCTCACTGGAACCCAAAGTCTTGATAGGTGTCCTGAAAGCAAGACAGAAGGCAAAAGAGATATACTGGTTTCCTCCTAGACTCATGGCACTCAATCTTTATATCTTTGTTGTTTTGGTACTGATCACTAAATTCTCTAGAGAGAGCATCTGCCATATTTGTCATTTTTCGCATATGTAAGAAAAGTGGATCCACAAATTGTATATATTATGTACAAGTCGAAAAGTTTTGATAATGCCTCAGGTATATAGCCCCAGTTATATCTTGGCTCCCCAATTCCACCGATTTAGTTGGAAGAGTTGTACTGAACTGGGATGCAGAATAAGTTCCTTTCTTGAGATGCCAAATACACTGGCTTTATTGAAAAAGTTTCTGCAATTCTGTATTTATCCTATGTAAGTAATATCTAATCTTTATTTAGTGAAAACAGACATTGACACCGATGGCAGGAAGGAACTTGATAGAGTAAGAATGTTTGGTTTTGATTAACATATTTCTTTACTTTTGTATAACCTCTTTCTCAAAGAAAAGACTCATTGAATGAGTGTTTGCTGGGGCAGAGTCATTGTCTTTGGTTGAAGATGAAAGAATGAGGGATTAACAAAGTAGATGGACCCTGTGCTTTTCAGATAATGAGTTTGTTTTACCAGAACACTTTGCAATAGTCTACATCCTGTTAGATAAACAGTGTTTGTTCCACTGAATCAGGCTCATCCAATGCAAAATGTAAACTTCTGAAATGGAAATTAGATTTTTAAAATATTTTTGGCAAAATTTAATAAAAAACAGCCCCTTGAAACTCTGATAATCTCTATTCCTCATCACTTCAGTATTGGTTTCATGTTTCATTTAGTATGATGCCAGTGGGAGAACAGAAATATCACTGCTTCCATCTAAAACATTTCCCTTTCTTAATGGAATACAGGTAGAAGGTATAGGCTTAAATGCCGGAAACCAACAGAGTAAGAGGAAAGTAACCCTCCTTCAGGCGTGCTGCTGAAGGCTGTTACAGTGCTGGCTGTGGCACTGTGCCTGACAGGTCTAAAAGCAAAAAACACATGTAGAGTCTTCTGCATAGGAGACATGCATTGAGCTTAGAGATACTGAGAAACACTGAAAACAAGACTTTGCCTGAAAAACCTATGGTTCTAGGGATTAGGTGCAAGCCTGGGTTTCCAGTTGATGTTTATGGGAGCACTCACTCGAAAGCACCTGGCCCTTGCCCTGGACTTTGCATTATTTTTGTCCCATGGCAGGACTCTACTGCTTGGAAACAAAGTGACTCAGGTGAGGAACATTGATAGGGATCTATAAAACTTGACTGAGGTGAAGAAAACAAATAGGAAAAAATTCTCAGAAAACAAGGACTAGAGAGCATTTGCTCAAAAAATCAAGTTTCTAGTTTTAAAAAAAAAGTCTTTTTCCCATGGTGTATAGTTAAAACAAATATTTAGCCTACCAGACTTATAAATAGTTCAAAAAACAAATTCTAGAAATTCAGCAAAGAAAGACATCTGAGCACCATTAGAGAGAGATCTGAAAGACATTTGCTGCACTCAATGTTAGAACTGACAATACTAGGAGGTTATACCAAGGAAAGTGTCAATTTAAACTCACCTCATTTTTTTAAAATGCAACTTATTATTTCTGCTAGAAACAAGACTTTTGCTGCATATATTCTTGATTTTCCTGAAAGCTTTAGACCCGCCTAAATGTATACTTCCACTTACATGACCTGACAAAGACATTCTACGTCACAAATGCCTTTAAACAAAATGCAGGCAGCTACACCCTGACTTTGGGGTGCCTAATTACAATAAGATGTAAGACAGTCAGACACTACAGGTGGAAGCACCAAAATGAATGAGCAACCCCACAAGGATGCTGTTAATGATTTTATGCTAACAGAGGTCCAGACTTTGCTTGAGATGAGCTTTGGTGAAAAAGTGCAGCTTTTAATCTCAATGACATTTGATAGTAGATGTCTTACTGAGACATTAGGAATGTCCATGTGTTGAAACATTAGAGACAAGCAAAAACTAGTGAGTTTAGAAATCCTGTAGTGGCATTAGTATGATGCTCTGCTCAATCTAAATTACTTGTGCTGTATGTCAACCTGTGCTCCTTCTACATTTCCTCATAAAAGCAAACAGTTGCTTTTAATTTGGAAATGAAATTTAACATTCTTATTTTTGTTTCAGACTTGTGACATGATACTGTTTTAATCCTACATGTATTTTGTTTGTTTTATTTATTCCATTTGTAAAGGAGGATGCTTCTTTATCTTAAGACAACTCACCATATAGCAAACCCAAAAATTCTCAAACAGAAAATTACAAGCAGTGTAAAATAATTTCATTAACCCTTCATTCGAATAGGCAGCAAGAAAAAAGAAGGTTCTTGAGGTATATTTATATAAGAGGTCAAATCTGAATGGATTTTTCTTGCATTAAAATACAACCACAGTTAAATTTTGTAAACCAAGTTGGGAAAACAGTCATTAGAAAAAGCAAACTATTTGTTAAACTACATAATTAGACTAGCATTAGGGATATACCAAAGACTATCTTTCAGTATATCACAAATTCTTTTGTACAAAATTAATATTGTTGGTTTACGTTCTTAACTGTGTTTTTCTTGGCATACTATATGTCTGTAACTTTGCTAGCAAGACAAAAAGTGGCCTCAGGAAGTTGAAAATGCGGATCTCAGCTAAATCATTATTGTCACAAATTAAGTTATCTTTTAACAGGTGCCTGACATCAGATCAGGCATTGCTGTGGGTTTCTGAGGACTAATTTTTGGAGTGCCCTTTGTGATGGAGCAGTAAAAAAGCCTTTTCTGATGTTCACAAGTCTTACTTATGTAGATTTCAGCTGTACACACAGATAGGAAAGAACAGGAATTATTCAGCTGTGAACTGAATTTAGTTTTGAATCAGTGACCTGTCATAAATCTTTTAACAAAATTAATCGATTTTAAGGTCTTTGACATAGGGAAGGTTTGACTATTCCAGTGGTCATGATACAAGAAAATTTTCTAACTTCGAAAGGAACTGATATTATCTACTTCAAAATTATGCAGTTCACATAATGTGAAGCATGCGGTGCATTTTAAAGGAACATAAAGCTTCTATTGTGATTTCCAGATATATCTTTCAGGACCTGTATTTTGCCACAGAACTGAAAACCATAATCCTACCACCTCTATGTATGCAACTTGTCCTTAGGAGTATTCAACTGAAATACATTGTGTGTAATTCTGGATTTATTAGTCAATAGAAAGGAAGCTGCAAGACTTGTGTGATAGGAAACAAGTTGTGCTCTTTTTTTGAGCAAGCCTATTAATTCCTGACATGGTAAACCATAATTTCTTGATAGATTGGCTTAAGAAGCTCTTGTCTATTCAGTTGTGTTAAGACAGCTGTTTGTGGGATCTGGAAGACTATTGTGTTTGATTCCTGTCTATCGCTGAGTAAATACATGGGAAGCATATTTGACTTAGATATAACACAAATTCTGAAGACATGGACTGGGAATAAATTGATTTTGCTTGAGCACAAATCTATAAAGACATTTCAGTCTTCAGACCTAAGCCATTTATTTTTACCGTACTTGCAAGCCTGGTCAGGGCAGACATGACAGGAAGAGCACAAGGGAAGTTGTGGCCTCTAATGAGGGTGAGTAATGGACACAGGAAACAGATCACTACAATGACTCATATGGAGACAAGGCCTCCATATGAAGACCAAAATTCCATCTTCCAGAACAACAACCTTTGCTGAGTTATGGAGTCAAGCCCATTAGTTTTTCATTCTATTTTTCCTGGTTTTTCCATCAAGGATGATTTCCTGGTGGTTGTGCTTCACTAGAAGTAGCAAAAAATTCTTCTGCTGCCTTCCTTGGCATTTCTCTAAGACTTGGGAATTACGGCTTCAGCTCTGCCCTTCTTTCCTCCCTTCCACTGGGTGAGGATGCACAACAAGCTCTTGGCCTCTGCTCTGTACATGTAAGTCAGTACCACATTTGCAACTGCACTTGTGTTGTGGGCTGAACCTGGCACAGAGCCAAGTGTGAATTAGATGAATTAAGCAAGCTAAAGACTCTGACCTTTCCAGAGGCTTAACCACAGTGTTACAATCCTCTTCACATATCAATAAAATATCTCATCGTATCAATAAAATATGTCTCCAGACCTGAGCATCCTGCAACATACATGAGGGGGGAAGTGAGAGAATACCCCTACCCCAAAGGGAAGTATAACTTGTTTGAATCTGTTGGCTTTTTCAGTTTTGTTAGAGGTCAGAATTATGTTCTGAGACCTAGACACCAAAGCTGGAAATTGGACTTAAAGCAGGTATTTTCCTATCAACAAATAAACTGAAATGAGAATGCTACAAGGCTTTTCTTGCATCTCTTTTGAAATGGTAACAACTGATTTAGATATTCTGTCCATGTCTAGTTTGTTTTTCAGTATTTACAGATTAGGAAAAAATCTCTGTTGTTCCCTGTAAGGCTAGCAGTAAACTTCGGTGGCAGCTGGAGACAGAGTATACCACTCAGATCAAAGTCTCTCTCAGTCTGAAGTAGATCCTCAGGAATACTGCAGTGACCAAAAAATAAAAGGAATTTTCTGAGGTGGATATATCTATCTCAACATCCTTAATTTAAGTCAATATAAGTCTGTCAGCAAATTAATTTATTGTCATTATGAGTTATGATTGTCATTAGGAGTGGGATTAAGAGGCAAAAAAGATTTTCTTGTAACCTTATCCTGGCTTTCCTGAGGTATTAGAATTCTTCCACCATGACCTCATCATGGCAGACAATTTAGGCAGAATACTTCTTATGAATGCTATATTATATCTATGCTGTCCAAATTTATAATCCAAAAGAACTTTGGAACTTTCTGCATCCTTCAGACCTGTGATACCTAACCTACCCATGTATTGTCTTCCATAAATACCACTAATTTCTAACTCTCTCATGTCTTTTACTTGTATGTCAATTCCCCTCCATTATGCAATGCATTTTTCCTCCCAGAAACCAAACATCATTATTTCTGGGAAAGTGAACTAACAATAAAAATGAGGTTTTCAGGTAATAATATTCATTCCAGCAACAACACTTTTCTACACAGCTGTACTCACAGCTCTTTTTAGCCTCCTTTTTAGGTCTCGCTGCAGGCATACTATGCAGATGAAGAGTAGTTCATCCAGCTGAGGAGACCTCAGCACAGACACACATAAAAGAGTACTTTCACTTTTGCTAACTTCCATTTTCTCTTTTATTTTATGTCAATGATTGTTTCCACTCCATTTTTAAGATGGAAGCGTCTAGCTGTTTTTCTTCAAAGCTCTGTAAATAGCTTACTCATCTGTTCATTCGACCTTCCTGATCCAAGCAATTTGAACTCAGAGAGGCTTTTGGTTTTCTGCCACATCCCTCACTGTTACAGAAGCTCTGTATAAAGCCTATTATGAATTTCCATATGATTAGTGGTATGTAATAACTTCACTTATTGCTAGTAATTTCATTCATTGCTAGCACTCATTGGTACCACCTATTTTTTCAAGATGCAGCACTGGGAAAATATTCTAGAATATCTTTAACCAGGGAACATCATTTGAAGCCTCACAGAGCATGAATTGCTTATCTTTTAAAAGTGAGGGATATTTGGAGCTGATCTCTTGCTTAAAGAACAGCAGCTCAAAATGTGTCTAGTGAGGGATATGCACACAGATAAGCCTTGCCTGACAGATGACACATCCCAGTCTGGATTTAGGGGTTACTCTCTTGTGATTTCATTTGTAAGCTTCCACTGAACTTTGCTTCACTGCCCTGGCTTTTACTCTCTAACCATCTGCATCAGTCCTTATAAAAAGGAGTTTGTCTGTCAGCCAACCATATAAGACCTCTATTTTCTTATTACAATAGAAACTTGGTTTTTATTTCATATCTATTAATGTGAGCATGTATAATCATTTGCTCTGAAGTGGAAAATTTTAACTTTACTTTTTTGACTGTAAATATGCTGTGAGGGCCAAAGATGTTGCCCTGTTATATTTTCATACAGATAGCATTCATAAAGTCATAGAAATAAAGAGGCTCAGTGGATAGTTCTTCCTTCTAAGTTTTTCACTACCTTTTTGTCAAGAAATCTGAGAATCAAACCCTAGTATATGTTGTTGCACTTGCATTACAAGAGTTGCATTTGGAACCAGAGCACGTACGCAGATACCAGGTACAGAATGCTGTTATCAGATTTGGCAAAGCAAGTACTGGGCATTGGTAGGTTTTAATCTCCTGTCACACAGGTTTGTGTTTTAGGACAAGCATCTCAATTCAGTAAGACTCTTCTCTGTGTAATTAGACCTATATTTATTCAGAGAATCTCTTAAGTACATGGTTGCATTTCACCAAGCAATGGCGTTGATATTCTCAAATTAGTGGCTAATTGCTGAATGAGCTGTAAGATAAAGCAGTAGGTAATAACAAAAATTTTTAAGTGTGTTGCTGTTATAATCAAATTTCAGATTGCTCTAACAAGTGGTACCTCCATTCAGTGAGAATTATGCAGCTAATGTGAGACATTTGATAGAGAAAAGTCAGGATGATACAAGATGAAGCTGTAGTAGATGCCCAGTTTCATGTAAAAAATAGTGTGTAGCACCTCCATATGACATCAACCTCTCTGAAAAAACCTGCATTTGATAGGATGAAGTACAAATGTGTTGCGAAGAACAGCTTAGCTTCTTGCTTTCCCTTCCTGCATCTGCAACAGTCCCTGTATAATGGGCCATAAAGACATGAATTCTGGAGCAGTTCACCAAAAAATGCTATGCATCTACTATCTCATCATTCAGCTCAGTCAAGAGAAAAGATGTCCAACCTCTGCAGAGTCACCAAGAGATGCCATACCATCCTACCACCCCTGTGGTGGGAGAGAATGAAGCAAAAGAAAACAAAACCCAAGGGACTAAAACAGAAGGACAAATAAAACTGTAAAGAATTAATAGAGGAACGTGTTAAAGTTTGCATTTCAGCAAAGGATGGTAAAGGTTCATGGTTCAATCACAAGGGAACTCTAATACAAAGGTTTAGATCATAAGTGAGAGGGTGCTTTCACCAACACACTTCACAACAAGAAAAGCTTGCCAGAGAGATATTTTAAGAGAATGAAAGTAACATCTGGGTGTTGTTAGGTAAGTACTTTCTTTTGAAATTTATTTTACTGCTAAATAAATAAAAGCCTGGCTTTTTTATGCACTGATCTGCTCACATCAATCTGACTCATTATTGTTTTCCATTTATTTTTTGGAGGCTAAGCATATTGAATAATGAAAACAAACTCCATCTACCTTGATGTGAATATATAGCAGGTTTGACAATGTGGCATATTAACATAATATAGTGGTTGAATTAATGATTACCATTTATAAATTAATCTGATTTA
Source organism: Sylvia atricapilla (assembly GCF_009819655.1). Classification (NCBI taxonomy): domain Eukaryota; kingdom Metazoa; phylum Chordata; class Aves; order Passeriformes; family Sylviidae; genus Sylvia; species Sylvia atricapilla. Next base: position 27,684,786 of record NC_089140.1, read on the forward strand.
GAGCTGTGCATATACACAATCTATTTAAGTTTATATTCAGCCTTTGGAAGCAGTGTATATTTATTAACACCTTTGTGTTAATGCAAATTATATTTGATTTGGCTTCTGAAACACTGAACAAAGGCTCTTTTAACTCCTTATTGTGCAGTTTACAATTTAGTGTGTTGGAAAATTATTAGTCAATTTACCTGAAAGAGTCCTGGCTGTTATCTCTAACCTCTAATGGTAAAATTTTGTGTTTAAACTATAAAGCATTTGAGATTGCAGATCTTCATTACAAGGACAGTGTTCATTTGGCTGTTTCATACAACTATGCTTAGCTAAAGGACTTTCATAACATAAAGTTATTCAGCAGAGCCAATATAGTTATTTTCATCTATTAGAGAAATATGGATATTACTGGAAAAATAATTTTTAAGAGGAAATTACTTATAAGATTAAATAATTAACTTCATTAAGAAATTATTGAATTCTAGTAAGAGAAAATTTTGTCTTCTGTTTAAGAAATTAGTTTCCTACTAGTAAAAACATCCTGCAAAAAAAAAAATTGTGTTTGGCAAATGACAACAAAGTAATGACTGAAACTGTCTTTCAAAGACAATTGCACAGAACATTTATTAGGCCCCTACTTATTCACAGCAGACAGAACCAGTAGATATTCTCTTATCACTGTCTGCAGGTGTGAAGGTAGAGCTAATCAAGACTGGTCTCAGTTTCTCCTCCCATATCATGTCTATGCCTATGATGCTCTCTGGGACTTGGATACTCCCTCTTGCTTTTCTTGCAACTCACTCTCTCCACTGGCCAGTTTACAGCCTGTTAAAGATAGTGGTGTCTGAAGAATCAGCAGGATGTGATTCTTCAGAATCAACAGAATATTTTAGGAGCTATACTGCATATTGCTGTAATGCCTTCAGGCTAGGAGCCTGGCTATAGAAGTGATTCATACGACTCAGAGCATACTGAATAGGGACAGTCAGACTCTCAGAATTCAATTTGCAATAATACAGTGGACTATAGGAACACCTAAATCAAGAAATAGGATTTCTTCTGCTGTCCTGTTTCTTGTTTTCAAAAGAAATACCTGTCTTGGCTATATTTCCGTGAGATTATTTTGTTATGCATTGCTCTTAATTTGTAGAAGTTGGTCTAAGTTCATAAATATCTGATACAGGCAGGCACTTCTGTGAGGTTTAAAGAAGAAAAGAGGAAAAAGAGAGGTCAAATCTCTCTGGAAAGAGAGGTTAAAGCCTTGTTTTCTCAGGTATTTTCTGATATTTCCCACTCCTCTCCTACTTATTTTGGCAGGTGGGAATAACACTGTAATTCTGACTACTATAAAACCCTCAAAGACTGGCAGCTTTCAGAACATTTATTATATTTTATATTTTGTTCATATGTTAAGCTTAAACTCATTAAACTCACTGTTGTGTACGAGTGTGAGGCACTTGAAAGGGCAGCCCAGAGTACTTGTGGATGTTGAATCTGTCAAATTATTTAACCAAATAAATATAATCTATATATTTTGAATCCCTGTGCCTATCTGTTATAGTGCCTAGCTTTTTATTAATTCAAAATCCAGAGAATCCAATCCCACTGAACTCCAACTCAGAAAAAAGAGCATTTCATCAGCAACTAATGCAATGACTGAAATCCATAGCAATGTACATTCCCTGTTTTGGTTTTGTCAGCAATTTTAAGTTAAATCCTATTTTGTGAGGGATTCAGAACTTGGTGATAAAGGCCATAACTTGGCTTGACTGACATTATGGAGTGATAATTGTTTCAAGGTGTAAGAACACTAAATATATTCAGGTGATAATTATTTTAAGGTGTAGAAATACCAAATATATACAATCTGATTTTATACACATACACAATTATATTTGTGGCTCTTACTGGAGAGGAGAAGTATAAAGGGGAGAAAATTGCTGTCCAGTTTAATTTAGCTGTAGAAGGATACTACAACTCATATGAGAATTTTTTGCTATTTTTTGCTATTTCTACTGCTGACTTATTGTGTGTTTTATTTTTTCAGTTCTGTGTCATTTGGAAAGAGCAGAATGAAATACTATCAGAATGGACTAGAAAAACAAAATATTTTTCCTTAAGATTTTAATGAATCACTTTCTAAATTTTCCATTAAAAATACCTTTGTCATAATTCTCACAGTCAAACCTCAGGAGACTTTTATTTTTGTGTCATAAAATATCTTACAGTAAACTATAATGAGGATATTTGAAGGCATACCCAGATAAAAGGAGAAACTCAAATTGGATGAATGTTAGTTTTAGGGTTTCAGGTTTTGTTATTGTTTGGTTCATTATTCTAGGTATCCTAGCTGTTTTTCCTGTTTATTTCATTTTCAAAAACAGGAATTTCCCTTGCCAAGACTACGAGACTGTTCTATTTTTCCTTCATCTCTGTGAAAGGAATGATGATAAGGAATTATCCTCACAACTCCTTGTGCAGCGCAGAAGAGCCTAAAATAACTCTGAGCTGGCTTGCATTTCTCAACTCCATCACTGAAATGCAAAAGAGCTATGTTTGCATGACACTGAATGTGACGACATTCAGTGGATGTGTCACCTCGGCTTGGACCTGTAGGCCTGTAGACATTGATCCTGCAGTCAGCTGGGATATTTCAGAGTTGTGTTCCCTGGTTTGATAAACAACTACTCAGAGCGAGGGAAATGAAACAGTTATTTTAGTGTAAATCAGGATTTATTCTACTCAGTCTCTAACAAGATTTGAGATGTAAGAAGTGGATTTATGAAATCTGTAGGCTTGTTCCTTACTTAAATGAGTTACAGCAAGGGAACACTAAGCCCCCATTTACCCTCAAACATCTCTGTATATCCTAGTTAAAGAACAATGAAATATTATCCTGTTATCACAAACTGATCAGCATTTTGTACAGAATGCAAACTGCTGTAATGTAATCTTTCTTCCTGTTGCTCCAGCAGTGGTTTTCAGTAATTAATTCTAATCCACATTGCTTTTACACTGACTTCAGTGGACATACTCAGATTCTGCTTGAGTGCAAGGACTTGATCAGAAACACTTACTGTCTTCTTTCTGATTTTTTTGACCACTGCTAGGATATACCTCAAACAAGTGCCCTGAAAATTTTGGTCTTGCCTGACACAGAAATACTGGAAAAAAGTAGGTCACTACCCCAAGAAATCTGAGAGCCTTAAGGAAAGAAAAAATTCCATTACTAACTTAGGCTGGAAATTGCCTGTTTTCAAAATCAAAAATAAAATTTCCTTTTTTCTTTATTTCTTTCTCTTTTTGTTAGTGTGGTTGATTCTTTGGAAGCAATACAGCATAAAACAACTGAAGTTTAAAAAACCCTAAAAAATCATAGAACACAACATGCTCCATAGGTCATGCTTATGGTCCTGTCAAGGGATTTGTTTTTCTTATAGTCTTGGTTTGACTGATAACATGATTGAAAAAAATATATTTCATCTCTTTTTCTTTCACCATTTAGAAATAATGAATGGGAAAGTTTTACTTTCTTTTTTGCTCTTTCTTTCTGGATTTTTTTAATCTCTTTTTTCCCCTGAAATATCTTCTCTCAAGGTAAAAAGTATAGATCCTGTTGGCTATAGCTCCAGTTTTCAAGGTTAAATTTGAGTATGATATTCCATCTGTGCTTGCTTGTCCCTAAGACGATTCTGCAGTTCAGACTAGGATCCTGACTAGCTTTACTGCTTTTTCCAGCTTGAACTCTTAGGATCCCCTTAATCTTATTTAAGTCTACAAACAGCTTATATTTAGCTGAAAAGATGAGGTGGTTTTGTGTAGGAAAATGTCAAGCCCTCTTGCTATTCTATGGTAGAGCAAAAAGGCTTACTCTTAGGCTTTCCTGGGTTTTAGACTCCTTTATTTTGCAAACTAAGTAACATGCTGCCATCTGTTGGCAATGAGAAATTATTTTATCTCTCCAAGTGATTTAAGGAATACAAATCTTCAAATTCTTAAGGAAGTTTGTTTGATGTTATTTTCTCTTCGGTAAAACTGTAGATATCTGAGCAGCCTAAACTTGCAAAGGACCCTTCAATTATAATTTACTTCAGGACCCCTGTGAAATCCTTCCTATTTGAACCAATACAAAGTCCTATCACAAAGCTCAACTACAACCTCCAAATTCCTTTTCAGCTAAAAGTCTGAAAAAATGTAAATTTCCTTGAAGACAGAGAAAAAGGTGTACCCTCTCAATGAATTTTGAACGTTCTTTAAAACCAAACAAACAAAAATGTATTTTCCCAGACAGACTTTTGGTCCTGACTCTGAAAAACTTAAAAATGTAAATGTTGAAGGAGCTGCATGGAAGCGCTGTATACTTAGAAACACTTAAGGATGAAAGCTTTTGTTCTTTGTTTTTGAATGTTATATTTGAATAGTGTATTTTATAAGAAGAAAAACAAGGGACCAAATGTGATGACTGTTGGGTGGCTCTAGGTGATTTGTACTTATGAATTTTGCTTCCTTCCTCATCTCCAGTCAAATCTATTATGTACACAGCCATTTCATCTGAAGAATATCTCTTTATAATTTCATGACAGAACATCAAAAAGGAAAAAAAGCCAAGTGAACTCTGTTTAATCAGCTGAGAACCATAACTCAGTTCAAACTGGGCCTTTCCTGCTGGAGTGCTGGCCAAAGTTTCAGTGGTGTTGTGACATTCTATAACCAGAGAGAACAGGTTTTACAATGAAATATCTGGTTAACCAATGCAATTTCCAACAGCACGTGATGACCATTTGTTAAGGTGAAAGGATGTATAATGTATTTTTGATTTATAATTTATACTTCACTTGCACATAGGCAAATAGAGGAAACAGTCTATGTGTATGTGGCTAAGTAATCACACCCAATTGTACAATCCTGGCTATTTCAAGTGACCATTTCCAGGTGTGTGTGTAGCAATTATTACACTGTTCTGTTGGCAGAATGCTTGAAAACTGAAGTATAAATGGAAATTAATTCTGGTATCCTGACTCTTGTGTTGTCACTTATACTGAACAAAATTAATATTTAGGAAATGCTGGGGTAAATGCTGGTGCTCCTTTCTATTCAGATTTTTTAGTAAATATGAACCTGCTTGAAGCACAGGGCAGCATCAGATCTTACAGGTCATAGAAGTATGTTTAGTAAAACATAGTTCCATCCATTAGGATAATTGGTGATAGAACACCACTGTTCTGTTTTCAAATTACAATTTCTTTTCCTCAGTCATATATTTTCCTTCTAAAACCCTTGTTTTCTAGCATATAAGAGAAGCATATTGAACTTGTGGCCTGGTTGCTAGGTTTCAAGCTGCATTTATGCAGTCTACTGAGACATTCTTCTCGGTTTTGAATTCTGAATCAAGTCCCAAGGCAACAGTGCCCTGTTTCTTAGCAACACAGATGGGTAGACTGTATATTCCAGCTCTTTTGTACAATGAAGAATAAACAATTCCCTGAGTAAGTGTGTGCTGCAAGTCCATTGCTTCACTTAATTTCCCAGAGAAGAGAGGAAAGGGAAGGTGCAGCAGATGAAGTTTGTCTGGAAGTCCCTGTCTTTGCAGAGTGGTGAGTCATATATCTATTTTTTTCTGTTCTCTGCATCTCTCTGGGGTCTTTATTCACCACTGTGCATATGGCTCTGTAGGTGCTTTGTATCAGTGAGTTTCAGTTTCTAAGATACAAATATAGGCACCAAAAATCAATGGTAACAAGGCTGGCAGAGGTGGGATGTGTGAAAGTACAGACTTTTTGCTCTCGTGAAATTAATGGAGGGTAATAGAATTGTACAGCTTTAGAAACTTTGGGTGCAAACCCTTGATTTTAGGAAGGAAAATAGGGCTGGAGGAAATAGGTAGAGGATTGAGAGGTAAGGAGGAAATGTGTATTCATGCAACTAACACATTAGTGGTCTGTTACCTGTGTTTGAAATGGAGAAAAGATATCCTTTTAACACAATCTCTGCAGAGTGTTGGGCAGTTTTGAGTCTTTTTGGAAACACGGGCAAATTCTGAACTTTGCTGCCTCCAGACTGTGGGACTACCATTGTCACGGAGAGGGAGGAGTACAAGGGAGAGGAAAGGGGGCAGAGAAGGACACACAGCGCTGCAGAGCTGAACATTTCTGCTTCTGATGCCTGTGGAGGGGCAGATCTATACATCATGTTTTCATGGTGGCAACAGCAGTAATGTAAAGTCTCAGATACTACAATTTTTGGCACAGAGTAGAAGAACAGAAGCACTTGTGCTACTCATCCCACTGACCTTGGCATGTACCTGTTTTACCTGAACCTAAAGCTGGTCTAGTCAGACTGCCAGTCTCTCAGATTAGTTGCAAAACAAGAAAAGGCTGTTTTACATGTATAAAGTATCAACTGTAATGTTTTTTCCAAAAATTATTAAACCATGAGTAAAGACAGCAGCTGGCTATGGTGGGACAGCTGGTTTGCCTGTAGACTGCAAGCAAAGTGCCCACGCAAGCCTACTCACCTTCTCCTAAGCAGGAACAGGGCCAGGTCATCCTTCAGTGTTTGGATAGCCTGAGTATAGCCTGTGCAGCAGAGACTGAGTTTTGGCCCCTTCCCAAAGGCTGTCCTGCAGCAGGGATCTGCTGCAGCTGGAAGTATTCCAGCCATGTGGTCCTGGGCTGGAAGGAACCTGTCTTGGCAGCACAGCACAGCTGAGCATGGCCTGGGAACCAAAATCACCTGAAAAAAAGAGCACAGATATGTGATCTTCCAGAAGTAATTTGTGGGTACTTGATTTATCTGCAGTAAGCTGTCCATCCAAGTCCTTGTTCAGAAACACAGCTTTGTTGGTAAGGACTTATTTACATATGCCCATAATCTTCGATGGACTTTGACTTTCTTTTAGGAAAAAACCATTCTGTTCTCAGAATGAGTAAGTACAAAGAAGAGAACGTTGTAATGTTAGAACTTTCCTTCACATTTCCTGAGCATTGAATATTAAAACATGAAAAAAATTGTTTGTATTGTGTTTGGGCCTGCTGCAATACCCTTTTGATCCATGTCTTTCTTTCAGATCCAGATTTTCAGGGCATAAAAGGAGCTTTTGTGTAAGAAAGGTAACAGTCTGGGAACAGCTTTTAGATCATGGAGACAAAACATGGATAAAGTAGTATCTGTGTCCAGTTTGTCCACAGAGCAAAATATTTTACTGCCTATTTAGGGAGTTAATGCTGCTCCAATGGTCTTTCGTCCTGCCCAGAGGCATCCTTGGGTGTAGGAAAGGGCCTTCCTCTACCTCTGAGCAAAAAGGTGAAGCTCATCGCACTGGTTGATGAGATAGTCCATGGCAGGTCATAACACCTGGGCACATATTAGAATAGCGATGTGGTAGCTCTAACTAGACATTGTGCCCTGGGTGTGCCCATGAATGGAGAGCAGAACTTCAACATCTCCCTATTTTGAGGTTCTTTTTGTCACTTCTACTTGTATAAAGTGAGACTATTGTGCAGCCAGTTGTGCCCCACTATAACCCTAAACCCCTGCTGTGCTGTCCTGCATGTGCACGTTTAGTCTCCTGTCAGGGATGTATTGGTTAAAGAGACACTAATTAAAATATGAAAAAAATGTGCTGTTACATAGTGATGAGTATTTCAGGTAAAATAAAATTCGGAGCTCCTGTTCCTTCAGGCTCGTATGAATGTGTAAATTCCTAACATCCATGCTTTTGACTTCAGATGGGCTTTCTCTAGGCTCAGGAGTTTTCTTCATCGGGTTACTTTGCAGAAGTGAAAGACAGAACCAAAAAGCAGTGCTTCTTCTTCGAGGCACAGGTACAAAATATTAAATTACAACCACATATTTATCTTTAGTGAATGCACTGGGTTGTGCAGACAAGTATAATCAGAGTGAAAGTAGTGACCAGTAATAAAAAGTAGTGACCAGTAAATGTTTATGTATGTGTGTGTATTGGGCTTTTCTTTTTCTTTTTTCCAGGGATTGCAATATTTGAGAAGACAAAATTAATCATCAGGCCATTATGTTCATCCTCCACCAAGAAGAGAGAAAATTTTTATTTGAAACTCAAGGAAAAATTTCTGCAAGCCTTGACTGGCCTTTCTCACAAAAACAAAACTGCAGTGCAGCAATCCAAAGCTAACACAGATTTATGGCTGAAACTACCTCCTGATTTTAGATACCAGCTCTATAAGTCATCCAACCTTCCTCAGAAGCCACATGAAAGGGAAAAGGGGAACTGAAGCCAAAAAGGACCTCTCAGGACACAGAGCTACACATAGGGTTAGACTTAGGGTTAGGGTTGAGAAAACCACAAACCCAGTGGTTTCAAGGACAATGACTATACAAAAGGCATGCCAAGGGGGGCACAGCACTGCCCCAACATTGCTCCCTCCACGCCTTTTTCCTTGGCAGCATCCATGCTTTGGCATGTCAGCTCAGCCATAGGCGGCTTTTCCTGCTCCGTTGAGGGGTTGGGTTCAGGAAAGCACAAAGCCCAGAGCCCCGGGGACACTGACACCATGGGAGGCATGCCAAGGGAGCATGGCACTGCCCAACATTGCTCCTTGGTGCCACCAATGTATGGAGGGACTACCCTGATTTTTATTTATGCCTCAGCATATACGATGTGAAAACCTTCTTCGGGTGCTGTAGTGACATGATAGGAAGCCCAGATCTCGAGTGACTTTGTTTGACAGACAATGAGGGGAGAGAAACTTCCATGATTTGGCATCAAGGGACTCCCCCTCGCAGGTGGGGTAGAACACCGGCTTCCCAGGAAAAAAACGCCAGGTAAACTGGGCTTCTTTGAAGAGCCTTAGTACATAAAAGCAGTTAGCAGCACCACACTCCTGGGGCTGTCATTTTCTGTTCTTCTTGGACAAAGCGGGGGCTTGCCTGGAGCATCAGTTCTGCTCCCTCCTCGCCTTTTTCTCCCTGCGGTTCTGCCTCTTCCCTGGCTGTCTGTCCTGAGCGCACTGTTCCTCTCCTGCTTCACCTCTTTCCTGAGGTAGCTGCTGACCGCGACTTCCCCGTGCTATTTCCCCGCTGGGGCAGCCGCGGCCTGCACGGAGCCCCCCGCCGCCGCGGTGTTCCCGGCGCTGCCCGGAGCCGGCCCTCGGCAGGCAGCCCTCAGCAGGCAGCCCTCGGGAGGCAGCCCTCACTCAGCAGGCACCCCTCGGGAGCCGGCCCTCGGCAGGCAGCCCTCACTCAGCAGGCAGCCCTCACTCAGCAGGCAGCCCTCGGGAGGCAGCCCTCGGCAGGCAGCCCTCGGGAGGCAGCCCTCACTCAGCAGGCAGCCCTCGGGAGGCACCCCTCGGGAGGCAGCCCTCGGCAGCCGGCCCGCGCTCGCCGCCCGGGAGTGGCGCCCAGGGGGTGACAAGGGCCATGCATGTTGCTGGCTGCCCCTGCACGAACACACACCCCGAGGTGCAGCGGTAGCCTTGTGCTTGTCTTCTCTCTCCGTCTCTCGTTTTCTTTCTCTGCGCCCTGTTCTGGACCCCTTCAGTGTCTTTCTTTATCAATAAACTTCGTTCTACCTCATGTCATCCCATTGCATTTCATTGGTTTCATCGGTTTCACTCTGATTCGATTTCTTTTTTTTTTAATGGCATTTAATTTCTTCGATTTCTTCTCCTGTCCCTTCGTTTCACTTGGTTTCCTGATTTCGAGATTTCAATGAGTGTAATTTTGGCAACTTGGAACTGGACCTGATGTCATCCCAGTCCATTTCCTCATATTCACTCCATTTCCAAATTTGGCGCTTTTCATATCTCCTTTACGGGATGTTTGTTACACTTTGTTCTCTGATTTCAAGATTTCATTTCCTTTGGTGAAATGAAGAATTTCGATCTTGTGATTTCAGTGAGGATCAATTTGGCAAGGCTTGGTCCATTTCCCTGCACTTCATGTTATCCCAATCCATTTCATTGTATTCGCTCCATTTCTAAATTTTTTTTTAATTGCATTTGATTTTATCATCACTCTGTTCCAGAGTGTTTGTTACACTTTCTTCTCTGATTTCAAGATTTAATTTCCTGTCATTTCATGAAACTTTGTGATATCAATGAGTATAAATTTGACAAGGTTTAGTCCATTTCCCTGTACTTCATGCCATCCCTTTCCATTTTATTGTTTTCACTTGTTTCAATTTTTTTGTTTTGCTTCAATTTTTTATTGGTGCTTCATTTGTTCAACTTCTTTTCTTTTACAATGGTCTTGGTTCTAGGCATGGTGGCTTTTCTGATGTCAACATGTATTTTCCTTTCCAAATGCAGTATGAGGCTAATTTGCCAAATTCTGTGACTGGTTATCCCCCAGAGACCCTTTCAACCTGAAGTTAAAATCACAGCATTTAAACATGGGTGAGTCCTTCACAACATGCACAATTATTGTGTTAGAGAATTTAGGAACATTGCTTCAGCAGTAGGAAGCAGGAATAAGAGCACAGAACCCTCAAACCTGTCTTAAGTGGCCTTAGGTGAAACTTGAAGACCAAAGAGTAGTTTTCCCCTAGGTTTCAAGAGAAATTCCACTTCCAAGCTCTAAATAACAGACTTAGATCACAGAAAATACACTAGTTCACTCATGCAAAGAGACTGAGATTTAAGGACACCTGATAGAAGCAGGGTTAGTAGCTGAAAACTCCTTGTTAATGTTGATTTTTCTGATAAGACTGCAATTTCAGCCTTGTAATGGGAGTTATTCCCAGGCAACAGATTCAAGTCCAATGTCTGCTGTACTCATTGTTGATACAGTAGTCTATATCTACATTCCTACTGTGGTGGATGGTCCAGGAAAGGGTGCCTGCCCTTTAGTGTTTCTATAGCTTCACCTCCTATAAGGACAGCTTATTTGAAAATAATTAACCACACATACATTAAAGTTCACACATATACATACCATGTAGCATAAAATGCTACTTTCTTTGTAGGCAAAGGCAAAGCAAGGCTTCTTTTTTTGCTTATAATGTTTACTATATATGCCTGAGTTCTCCTTTTTTGGGATCCTAGCTGATTAACAATAAGCATAGCTTTTCAAATCCTAGAATCCAGACAGCTTTTCCTATAGCTTATAAATACTGTTTGCTTAATATTTTCAGATCCCAAACTTGAACCACTGAAAGGAAAGCAAAAGGACTTTGACAGGAGATTTCTTTCATACAAGCCTCACAAAAGCAAGTGGGATCCACAGCTGCTACTGCCAAGGAGTCCTGGCCACCTAAATCTGCTTTATTACTGGTTAGTCAAATTAAAAGATAACTTTTTGCTTTTCTCGGCATCAAAATACTTCGAAATAACCATAATAATAACAATAATAGTTATATTAATTTCAGAATATTTTGAATCACCCAGTCTTCAGGAGATATCTGGCATATCCTAAGAAAAATGTCACTGTACTGGAGATCTAGAGACCATTAATTTCCTTCAGCTTTTCAAGAGTGTGATTCTTCCTCTAGTTCTTGTTGAGAGCTTTGATGGAGTTGGAAAGATAGTCTGTTGTAGAACATTTTCTTTTTTCAGCCTTTAGCAGAAAATTACACAGTATTGTATGTGGTAATTCATTTTTAGGAATCAAGATGTCCATATTAAACTGTTCAAAGACACAGACTATTTCAGAATAAACAGATGCTGGATGGATGTTTTTATGGTTTATATATACACACTGAACTCTTAAAAATGTAGAGATCTCCAAACTAGAATGTCTTTGCTTATAAAACATCTCCCACTTACATTACTGGAGATCAACAAATAGAGCATTGAGGGGAAAATCAGATATCTATATGACTGTAAATACCAGCGTGGAGCAGAAACACACTAAATGCCCTTTGGTATATTAATGAGTATTTGACCTCTTCCCCTTAGGCCCCAATTTCTGAAATAGCATGAAATCAATATCATTACATCTTTCTAATTAATAAAATCCCCTCTAATTCCCCTCACTGTTGCTAAAAATTACTTACCAACACTTCCAAATCACTAAACAGACCCTGAATTATCTGAAGATAAAAGAAAGGGCATAGTCCATCAAGCTCCTGGTTACTACAGATGCTGAGTGCTATCATGAGTTTAATTTGGAAATTGCCTGTCCTCTGCACCCAGGAGCTGGGGATCAGCAGACTGTGCCAAAATAAGCCCTCATACATTCCCTCTTCCTTCAACAGACACATCTGCTTTGCTCTTGACTCTGGTTACTAGGAATGGGCTGTTGAAAGCACCACACAGTCAGGTAGTTTCAATTCCTTTTCTAAGCAGTGTGTGTGGATGTTGAGTGCAACAGGGGGAAGCACCTTTTAGTCATAGTCTGCACTGCTGAGGGCTTTGGAGGTGTATTCAGAGCCATATTTGGACACAAATCTCTAAACTTAAACTGTGTGTGATCTGCATGGTAAATGCATCCCAGGAAGTGATTTGGTATAGAAAATTGCATATTGGATCATTTTGCCTTTTCCAAACACAATAAGCTATATACCACTGTGGAAAGTTAGGGATACTAGTAAGAATCCTTTATATGAGGATCTTCTGTCTCTGTGTGCACTGCTGTGGAGGTTGGCATTTCTCCAGGATTTCCCAGATGCAGCACATGAAAATAAAAATTGTGCAAGATCTTAACAATAGAAAAGTGCATATTTTTTGCTCAAGAAAGCTTCCTGTCAATTGCAACAAATCTCCAGACATTGTTTGAAATTGGCAGTTCCCTAAATTTCAGTTTGGAAAGGATGCCCCAGTCTGCTTGTAAATTATTCATTTTCTGAATGCCATGCAAACCCAGACCAGTAAAAGGTATTTCTCAGTCCATGGCAAAAGAAAGGCTTGAGACAAATTAAAAGTTACGATCTGGAGCTCTTGTTGGAGACATAATCATAAGATAATAGCATTGTATCTATACTAATCATGGATTATGTTAAATTAAAGTTTTAGCTGCACCTCCTCATAGTGATAGGAGTGACAGTCCTAATCAAGTGACATCTATGGAAGTCCTTCAAAGGAATGATATTGACTTGGTCTTTTGACAGAGGCAGAAAAAGAGGCACAGCGCAGGTAAATGAATTGCCCCAAAAGCCTGAGGGAAGAGTCAATTTCAGACAAACTCTTGCAAGTAAATTTGATCTCTTGTAACACATGTAAAGGCATTTCTTGTTACACATGGGAAATGCTCCTGAGGAAATGCTCCTTGTCTTTAACCTCTGTGCACAACACCTCATCTTTAAAAATGTGGGTGCCTTCATTATGACCAAGAAGATGGAAGTAGCCCTGTGCCAGTCTGCAGTGGAGAGTGAGACACATGGATATGTTACAGACTCATTTCCTGTCTTAGGCAACTCTAGTCTTTCACTTAGAAGAGTCAGTCACCACAGATCTGCTCTGCAGTGAGGAGAGTGCAGTTGCTGGAGACCTTGGGGTACAAAGGTTATTAAAGAAACAAAGGTGCCTACAGTAAATCTATGCATGGATAATCCTCTTTATTCTCAAATATACAATAAGAAAAATCCTAAGAATATAAACAGATTTTTTTTGAAAGTGCTGGATTGTTTTGTTTACCTGCTTTATTTATTCTGAATACCTTTACCATATGTGATATATATAAGTAAGAAAAAACCAACTATTCCTGTTAAGAACCCTGTGAAGAAGTATAAAGTTTTCTTCCAACAGCACATCCTTGCAAAAAAAGCAGCTTTAAGAGCATTGCTGCTACTGGCAGGACAGATATCTTGCTTCCAAGTTCCTACAGGGCTGTGACACTCAGCTTTAGCTGTGAAAGGCAGCTGCAGTGCTGTTATCCAGCTGTGCAGACAGAAGCCCCCATTACCCACCCAGGCTTACCAACAGAGTGCAGTGGCTTGGTCTGAAAATGCTGATGATGCTGCTTTACAACATGGAGATTGAGAGGCTCTCAAGAGAGCAGTTCTGCTTGCAGTGCAGTGTTGGCTTGGTGCAGGGCAGCCACATCCAGCAGAGCCCAGCAGGAGTGCAGTGTCACTGGCATTCTGCTGTGTCTCTGTGTCATTGCCCACTGCACTGTTTTAGAGGTACACATGGAAGAAGTGCAGCACCCAAGCAGAGTGCTCTGAAAACTCTTCATGTTTGCTTCAGGTTAGCATCAGCTTGTGCTCCCCAAATTGTTACACACTCAAATTCAGAATCCAAAGGGGCCTGAGACCGCCCTGCAGAGATGTTTGCTATTCAGGCTGATCCCCATCTCCTCTGACACATTTTGCAAAGCTCTTAAACCTCACAGGAGGCGGAGTGTGGTTTTTGTATCAAGGGCTGGCTGAAGTGATGTTCTCACGCCTCAGCAGTTAGGGATATAGGCAAAATCTCTTCATTCTTTTTCCTTTTGCATGCTGATTGTGGGGGTGAAAATGCACTGTAAATGCTGCTGACAGCTATGTTAGCCTTTGGGCACACAGTCAACTTCAGTGTGCCCAACCTCATTGCCCAGTATAGGAGTAATGCACCGTAGCCATTTCCAAAAGTGTCATTGATCTAGAATCTGCTCCAGTCAGCTGGTATTTTCCCATTAACTTCAGTGTACCTTGAAACAGGCTTAATGGAGGTGAATTCTTTCATTTTTGGCAGCACTATGAAATTGTTCCTTTAGAAACTGCTTAATGAAATCCTCTACAGCTTATATAGATGCAGAGAGAATGTGGATACTTTCTGAAATCCTAAAAGGAAGAAGCAGGTTTAAAGGTTGACTGTAAATACTGCGATTTCATAAATGACCAGAAGGAGCAAGTGTTGCACAAAAGTTCAGATCTGTCACCCACACATACTGACTCTGTAAAGGCAAATCAGGAGATTCTGTAAGTTATTATTACCAGTATTTTGCATATGTATAGAATTTACCCTGTATATCTTTACTATAAAACAAACTTTACAATAAAACAAATGTCATGGTCTCTGCTCAGGACATCCTCTGCCATCCCCCATACTTCAAATTCAACATTATGTCTAAAACTTCAATACTTTGGGTTAGATTTAGCCATGTCTACTGTGATTTCTGGAACTCATGTAGGTTAAAGTCAGTGTTTGAATTACACACAGGACTTTAAGAAAAGACTGATGGTCTCACTTAGGGCCATGGTCTAATTTACAAGGTGATGTTAGGTCATAGCTTATACTTGATGATTTCTAAGTTCTTTTCCAGCCTAGTTGATTCTGTGATCCTGTGATTCTTTAGTTCTAATCTAAGATCTGTCAATACTTCTATAACTTTGATTACATTCTTTGCCATGAACCCAAGTTCAACTAAAAGACACTTTTCTATATCCTTCCTCCATGACAAACCCATATATTTGAAAAAGTTAGCACACACCCCCAGAGTATTCAGGTGGTCATCAAATTTTAAGTACTGCTGAAAGTGTTAATATCTTTGTCACAGAGAGCCTTTGAAATGTCAAATTTTATGCCTTCCCTGTGAAAGAAAATCATAAAAAGACATAAAATAATCAACTTAACAATGTACTAAAAATCTAACTTTTATAGAATTATTTATTAAAATCTTTCTGAGACTTGGTTTACAAAAGATGGTAAAGATAGCAGGTTGGTTTGCAAT
Source organism: Sylvia atricapilla (assembly GCF_009819655.1). Taxonomy (NCBI): domain Eukaryota; kingdom Metazoa; phylum Chordata; class Aves; order Passeriformes; family Sylviidae; genus Sylvia; species Sylvia atricapilla. Next base: position 27,700,341 of record NC_089140.1, read on the forward strand.
TAAAAAAAATCTTATTGACTGCAATTTAAAGTAATATACTAGAAAAGATGGAAAAAATCATTTTCTGCTGGATACTTCTCTGCTCCATTGAATATTGCTTTGAGCACTGCATTATACCTTATTGTGTTGTGCTGATAGCAGTGGGGTAATTTTATTACCTTAATAACAAAACAGCAGTTAGCTAACACTGCACTTTTTAGTTCATATAAGGAAGAAAGAAAAATATTAATTTGTGTTAAATAGGGGACTCTCTTTAATAAGGCACTAACTGCATCCCAAAAGACATATAGAGACCTGTGCAATGCTAAGTAAAGGAGTGAAGCCAAATTAAAAATATTGTGGGATTCCTCCGTTCACTTAGATGAGCATAATACCCTCTTTTCCTTTGATGCCAACCACTGTAACAGTTCAGGAAGTGCTGGGACTGTTCTGGCTGAATTCTGTGCACACCATGATGAAGGACAAGCAGGGATGGGACTGGGAAAAGAAGAGGGAGCTGTGGAGTCGTGAGGAGAGGGCTTTGGAAGAGGAAGTGGGATGTCCATAGCTGGAAAGGCAGCTGTGGCTGCAGGCTGCCTGTACATGGTTCTTTTCATAAAGAGTCAGTTTAGTTTTAGTACCCTGGGATTTCCTCAAGTTACAAACCAACAAACAGTGTGTGAAACACAGAAACTCTATTCTGTAACTGTTTACAACATCAAGCTTTATAACATTGAAGTGCTACTTTTCCTCCACAGAGGCCTTTTCTTAGCTGGAAAAAGTAAATCAAGGAAGTGTCTGTCATGCAGTTTGTACCAAAATTATGCTTTGGAAAATAAATTTATCAGTAATAACACATTCTTCAGCTGACTCTTTGCCTATTATTTTTTACTTCATAAAGAGAAACAGGTTATTTTCTCTTGCTTCTTACTTGCTTATTTGAAGAAAATGGTAGTCAAGCAGTGATGGTTATTTCTTGAATGTTCATCTCAAGAGATGGATAGGAAAACAGCAATCCCCTGACAGCCAGTGGAATGTCAAAACATGGAGCCATAAAAAGAAGCTGCGTTCCTGTGTGTTTTTCCTGTGAGCATAATTGTTCTTGTTGATAGTTATGTACTTTTAAAAGTAAATAACAAAATGTTACTAGTGAAAATAACTAAAACCAGAGAAAGTCAAAGGATAGCAAAGGGATTTTTCTGTTCCCAACAGAGGAAATTTTCTGACCTTGTGGAAAAGACAAGGAAGGAAATGGTATGTAATGGCCTGTACTGGAACGAATGTTACAATATGCTCTGGTCCTTCTGATTACATCTCTGCGATTACGTCTTTAAAAGCCGGCTGGCATGGCCTGTGCAAAACGTGAACCCTGCCATGCAGGAGCTGTGTAAGTGCGTCATGTTGGCTACCTTGGATTGAGCAAGAAAAATACTTCTCTGGAATCCAGGAAGGACAAACCCTCAAGTGCCTTCAATACCTGTAATTTCAAGCACACTATCCATGCATGTAGTTTTCTGTTGCATTGTCACTGGAAAAAAAGAGCCCAAAATTTATAAATTTATTTACTGACTTTATTGTGATAGAGTTTGGGGCATTTTTATTTGTTTGCTTGTTTTGGTTTCTTTTTTTCCTAGCATCACACAGTATATGACAGTTTCACAACATTGTAGGTCGTGTAAGACTGGGCATCACCCATTCTTTCATGGTACTGCTTAGGATTTTATTTTTAGAAACAGAAATTTGAGAAATGTACTCTCAGAAGTCATATAGGAAGGGGGAATGGTTGGAATACAGATAAAATTTATGTTTGGCTTCTAGTCAAGAAGGCTTGGAAACATGGGACAGGAAAACACCAGAGACCTCAGAGCATTGCATAGAGTCGGTGGGATGGGATTTAAGTTAGCAGACTAAACTGAAGACCCAGGAAAAAGACCTAAACTACTGATCTGGAAGAAAATCTAAAGGCTGCTTGGTATTTGTTAAACAGTTTTATTCCAAAAGTAGTGGATGCTGTAGAATCTTTTTGGGAGCACAAGTATGTGAAGTATTTGTTACAACCTGCCCTAGGAGGGGAGGGTAAGACAGGTACTTGATAATAGATCCCTTGGGGTGTGTTAGAGGGAAAGCACACTGAATGACCAGTGTTTATAAATATATATGTATCTGTAGGGTTTATTTTAGAACAATTTGGTTTAGAGCAATGAAAAGCACTATGTAGACATTTTGGTTATTATCTATAATAATATAAAAGCATAAAAATAACACTTAAGAAAACATACAAGGGAAAAGAAAGAAAAGATAAGAGTAGAAAGGTATATAGTTACCATCTGTGGTCCAGCAGCAAGACTTGGTTGCAGTTTTGATGAGTAATTGTGGCAGTCCTCATGGATTGGGGATGGGGAAAGCCCATAAAACACAAAGGTGAATGGCTAAACATAGTCTCAGGTTTGGTGGGAATGCCCAGGTACCTCCCCTTGGGGTGAGGAGTTTTACACTGGATGATGTAACACTGTGGATCAGGAGCACTTTGGGGTCTTTGATGGTTTATGACCCCTTCTAAGACATTACAGCTGCCTCCCATCAGTGTAGCTGAGTGAATTATGGCCTATGTGTGAATGTCCCTGTACTTCCCCAGAGAGTTTTCACATCTGAGCCAATTATTCGAGAGAGAACATTGATAAAAAGCACTCTCTCACCTTGCAGGATCTGCTTGTTATTGGCCTCTTCCTTTAACTGGCTCAAACCCCAGCTTGTAGCCTCTGTGGTGGACATGCACCCCCTCTGCACACAGTGGTTACTTTGCCCAAGGTCAGCAGAGCACTCTGTGGCTTTTGCAAATGGCCAATTGTTTTGAGTCATTACCATTAACTTTCCAGTCTCTCACATATTATTAATGTGAAGGAAACAAGGGGATGACAAATATCAGAGACATTAGGTTTCAAGTCGTTTTTTAGTGAGAAAATTAATTTATTCTGGGAGTTATGCCTAATGCTAGAGATTGATTGAGAGTGTGTAAATAAACTGCACATTTCACTGTTTCAAATCAGTTATGCATTTTTTATTTTACACTGTTTTATTTTATTTGGTATCTGCTCTTTGTCTGTGGACAATCAAATAGAAAGAGGAATCTGGAGAACAGGGTTTGCAAAGATAATGCACTGTGTCCCTGAGGACATGCCTTCTCTAGGATAATAGTGTCCTTAAAACAAGCCACTAAGAAGTGTATTGATTCCTAAAAGATTAGCTTTTGCATTGGCATCTAAGGCTGAGGGACATGTATGATTTACTAATCAGACTTCAGTTGATAAGAATTGTGTGCTCTTCAGACTTTCTCTCTTGTTCCTGATGAGTGGCAAAAAAGCCTAACATAAACCGTGCCTTTCTTTGTCACTTAGGTTTATGAAAGCAACTTCAAAATAAATGTTGTGTTGGCAGGTCAACATTTAATATCAAGGCACCTCCATGCTTTCTTGGTATAGTGCTAATCAGAAAACAAAGATGTTTGGTCCTTTTCCAGTAAGTATGTCTCAGACTCTTGAAACAGGAATTTGATTTAAAATAGATCTTTCTGTAGATCTCTTGAGCAATATCAAGATCTCATCTTGAACATGTGCTACCAAGAGATAATTATTTTAGAAGCTGCCTTCAGCAGGATTGCAAATGTCAGCAGCTTTTTGGGAATTTAGTATACTTTCAATACCTCAGAGAAAAGGAAGAAGTTAATTTTATAAATCTGGTGCCCCTGACGTAGAAACAGATGTATGGATGCCTTTGTTCTTCAGAGAACTTGGTTTCAGATCTGTTAAATTCAATGGGCTGATCCCCAATACATGTTGCTGATCTTAGAAACTACTTAAATTGGGGAAGGCTGATCAAGGAAGCTTTGCTGCTCTGTTGAAACTGAAGCAGTGCAGAGCTATTAACTCCAAAATGCTGTGACAGAACTTTTATTAGTGATCTTAGTGTTGTGTTGGCAGTTGGCTAATATATAAATGCTGACACACAGTAACAAAGTTCATAATTCTCAAAGTTCATAATTCACATGTGTTATTCTTGGAAAGTTTAAAACCACTTTCATTAATGGAAGTATAACAATACTCTTGTGCTTAAAAAAATAAATGTGAGGCATAAATACTTTCCTATATGAGCTTGGTAAGATCTGGATATTTTGAACAGTACAGAAAAGGTTTATTTTTTCATGCTAGTGTACTAAATTCAAGAAACCTTCAAGCAGGCTTTTTTCACAAAGTCAGAAAAGAGAAAGTCTTCCTCTCTTCCTCCCCTTCTTTTCTGCTTCAGATATTTTAGTTACCTAGATAAGTGTTCATGGTTAGTGAATTAAAAACTTTTAGACTTTGTTTCAAATTTTATGTGAATGCCAATGAATGTTTAAAAAAAAATAGTTTCAATACATAGTTTCCAAATCCAGGATAAGTTTATGTGTGAGATTTGATGAAAATTAAGAGCTACTCTGTATTTATTTTTAGAAAACAGCCAGTTTTCATAACAGTGAACTGTGTTATTCTGAAAGTTTTTAAAAGCTTAAAGAAGTTTATATCCTATTTTTATTCATGGTTAAATAATCTTACAACTGTTTTTCCTGGAATAGAGAATCTGGCCTATTCCATGGACATCTACCACTGTAATCAGCTACAATGAATGAGTTTATTCCTGTGAGAATTCAGAGGCACTATTTGCTAAACAGGGTTAGAAGATGCCCATGCTGTGAGTCTTCTGCTTTTTACACCTGGCACCTTTAAATGCATAAAGGCATTGACATAGTCTTCGTGCAAGAGAAAAGTCTATCTCAGAATAAACTTTACTTCAAAACCTGCAGTTAAAAACTTACATAAAAATATCCTTTCCTGAGGATCTTAGTTTAACATCACACAGTGATTGTTCCTTTCTATATTAATTTCAATAACCTTCTCAGACAAGTTAGTATCAAGGAAATAATGAGGGAAACATCTACTATTTAAGAATGCAATGAAATAAATTAAACTGAAATTTTCTCTCAATTTAGATAACTGCCAGCAGTTTTGCTTATTACCACTTTTCTATCGATTTGATTGTTACCCCTTCCCTCTTTGTAAGCAGATGTCTAGAAGAGCCACTGGCTTTTACAGATGGAGAAAATTGTTCTCCCTGGGTTCTCTGCACTCTCCATACTGCCATATCCAATATTTCAGGCATTCCTTCAACACATTTAAGCACCTCTTGTTGGAGAGTTTGACCTCAGTGGATGTTGCATATTTAATAAATGGGTCCAGAAGATGGCTGTGCTTTCTTCAAATTGTTCTTGAATTCTTGTTTCTGAGTAAAACCCTCTTCCTCTTCTCTCTTCCTCAGTTTTACTTAGAAGCTTTTAACTTTGATTACTGCACTAATGGCAAATGGAAGTATGCCTGTTTCCTTCTCCCTCTTTTCCAAGTTTTCAGAAATAACTTAAGCCATCATCAGAACCTGTAGCTGCAATACAGCAATAAAAAGCTTCCATTATCACTTCTTAGCACACAAAATATCATTAGGAAATTACAGTCAGACCAAATTTACAGTATTTTCAAATTCAAAATGGATAATCATACTCTTTGACACTTAGAGAATATCAGTCTATGCAGACAAATTCTGTAACTATGTTATAGTAGCCCTTTTTGGGCTATGTGTTTGAACTTTTCTAAATAATAAAATACAGAAATCAGGGTTTAATTCCCATCCATCCTTTGCAATATTTTCTTCACAAAGCAGTGTACACCTGAGTCCCAGCAATACTGTGGAAATAGATAAAAGCATGTGAAAGAGGCTTTGTAGCAATAATCAAAGGTATCACCTGAGATAAAATAGTCTTGTTTTAATTAAACTTTCTGACTAATGCTTTCTGGTCAGGTCTTCTGAATATTTCTCAATAAAGAACGGCCTTTTCATTTTTCTAGTTGAAATAAGCATACACTGATTCACTAAAATTTGAACTTTTTTAAAAGGGCTGGGTATTTTCCCCATGTAACTTGAGATCACTATAATCTAAATATAAGAAAGAAAAATTAAGGATGAGTGGATGTCATGGTGAAACTTACCAGGCCACATGGAGAACAGCATGATTGATTCCTTTGGTAGACCAAATGAGCATGTAATATGGACAGGATGATTAATCATTGATGGAAACCATGGCAACATTTCTCTACCTAGATAGTCAAGATGGATAAAATTATGAGCCTGAGAATATATTTTTGTAAATCTTATCTAATCTCATGATCATCACATGAAATGTCATGTCACAGGAACATAAAGGAGACCTTCTGTCTTCTGGAAGATAGCTGATTTTTGAAAGAATGCTTCAATTCCCTCTCTCTGACTTCTTGAAATATATTATATAATGCTATAATACTGTGACTTGAGATGAACATAAAATCAGAATTTCTTGATTAAACATTTATGCTGCTCATTGAATATTTCAAGGGAAGAACATAAGAAAAATTCAGAAAAATAACATACTTCATAATCAACACTTCACTTCTCACTATCCCAGTGTCAATGTTTGCCTAGGACCTCTGACTGGAGCCAACACTCAGATTGCTTTCACTACATGCCCAGTCCCATGGCTGAAGGGTGAATTTTTAGAGTCAGAGCTTCTCAGCTGCTGGTGTCCTTGTCTGCACAGGTCAGAGTGGTGGCTGCCACTGAAGAATCCCTCATGGCCTGTCCAGGCAGCACAAGGTTTGCCCCAGGGAGTGACAGTGCTCACTAAGGAGGCAGCAGCCAGCCAGTTGCCAAGTGGTGCACACAGTGTAGCTGTGATCCTACCCTCTCCTATGCCTTAGACACCTGCCTCAAAGCTACACACTTAGGCCCTTTATTTGCTCTGGACTTGAAGGATTAAACCAGAATCCTGTCTTAAAGGCAAAGACAAGAATCATACCTTTATGCCAGGTTTTTCATCCCTGTCATCTGGCAGCCTCATAAGTCAAACCTTGCCAGTTGTTAGGTTTCAGTCTTTCTTCAGCATGTTCTCTCCAGTTGAAGCTGAGTTGCCACACAGGAAGGAAGGATGATGAAAACATGGAGAGAATTAGCAAGTGGTAACATAATTCTACAGCTTGTTATGATAACTTGGCTTTTCAAGTTGTATGGTCAGTATCATCATTATTTTTTAGATGAATATTGGAATAAGAATTTAGCTCAGATCTTCAAACTGACACTGTATTTAGGCTAAATCTGAAATAACTATTGATCTGTAATTCAGCAACAGAACAGGTGAGAACAGAGGTTGACTTCTGTGACTGGACAAGAGAGTGCTTTTGACACACTCCGTGTACAGGAAACTTTGTCATGTGGAACTAGAGGCAAAACAAAGCATCTGTAATCCCCTTGTTTAGGTAGAATTATAGAGTTTAGGAGGGCATTTGCCAGTTGTGAAGAAGAAATAAGCTTTGTAGAAGGAAACACATGAGACATTTGAAAATATTCTCTCCCCTTTCATTTCTTCCACTGTTACCTCCTGGAACTGTAAGTCAGGCTTTGCAGAAAGACTCAAACCTTAGACTTTGTGTAAGCTGAAGGTTATTCCTGCTGGGAAAGATGCTGGGGCTTAACTTCTGGGAGCCCTCTTAGGTCCCTTGTGTATGTCACCTGGAAACATCACCTTGGTTCTTTATGAGCCTTTCCCCTGACTGGGGCAAAAATCGGAATTTGGGACATTGCATTCTGGTATTCTGGTGTTTGCACACACGCTCTGCATATATGCAGTATATGACAGTGATACTTTGAGGGGAAAAAGATCCCTTATTCAATATAACAAAATACTTAGGAAATAAGTGAGCAAAATTAAATGGAAAAGTTTTTCATAAATCCTTGAATTCTCTTGAGTCATACAAATGCTTTAAATTCAACACATTCAAATCTGCTTTTTCATGGACTAGATGAGGAGCACAAACATCTTCTAACACTCCTGCGTGGTCTATTAGGACTTGGGAAAAAGACAAGGCATTTAAAGATGGTCATATGTCAAACAGTGAAGTTGAGCAGGCAGAAAGCTGCATCTTTACCCCATAACTGTGTTCCTGGGCTCTGATGGCAGCCGACTGCTACATCAGGCCTTCCCCACGAGGAAAAGGTGTCATGGAAAATTATTTCTCCTTGTTACTACAAAGCTGAAACAGTGCTAGGCCTTTGCCATCCTTCTGAGACAGCCATAGTTTATCAGCAAGATATAATCTTTAGTAAATTAGAAAAAAATATTTTAAGTCTTAAGGTAGTCTAAAATTCCATTACAGTGCAATTTCTAATGAGTGTTGTAATTACTATTTGACCAAGGACTTCTGAGTCACAAAAACAATGTTATTTTTAGTCCTCTCCAATTACTATGTCAAAGGACATGCAAAAGCATATAAGAAGTAATTATAAATATTCTTTCTGAATGTGCAACGTTTAAGATACTCCAAAATTTCTCCAAAATTTCACTTTTGATTCAACATGTTAGAAAGTTCTTGATAATTTAAAAATTTATGAAATTCTGTCATGTGAACAATGTTAGTTCTTACTTTCGCTACAAAAAACAGATGGATGAAGACAGAAGACAGTCCAGCTTTCATTAGAAGTGAGATTGCAAAAGCAAGATTTGCAAACAGTCAAAAATTCACACTGAAGAGTACAAACAAGTATTCTGACACTTAAGATACAAACTTCAATCCAAGTTTTTCTTTGCCAGCAGCCAGTAAGTGATTACATAATCCTAGTAAAACAAACTCAGGCATGAGAAAACTCTTCCGTCATTACTAACATCTTTTGTGTTTGAGTAGTGCCACAGACACTGAGACAATTAAACTGTTCTTGTGTTGTTAACCTTTGTCCATTGGTGTGTGATACTGGGAATGATCAAGGCTAAACAAACACCATGCATCTCCTGCCAGCAAGAGGCATTCCACTTAGAGCAGTATTTAGTCTGTAGATTTAAAATTTAAAGCTGTAATAAGGAGATATAAATTTAACCAACTTATTCTGTGCAATCTGTGCATGAACAATTTTTTCTTAGTAAGACAAGTAGAACATGTAGGAGACATGAAGCTGCATAGCACAGGGCTGGTTTGAGCTCCTGTGTGGGCAAAACAGCACAATTGCGCAGCGAGTTCACCTGGACAACTTCAGAAGAAATAGTAAACCCATACAATTACAGAGTATGTGGTAAGTTCTGCCCTCGCTGACTGAAGCAAACTAATGCACAACAATGCAAAAAGGCCTGCAATTAGAAAAACTGCTTAGTGTAATTAAGTGAGTAAAAGTAAATAGAATAACAATTGGCATAATTGTGAGGACAACTTTGAGAAATCACTTTTGAATGTTTCAAAATATTTCTGATACCATATTAAAACTGGAACTGCTGGAAATTTTTGATACTCTTCTCTCTTTTTTTTTTTTTTTTTCTTCTCCAGATGATGAACATCTTGAGAAAGGTATTTTATTTGGGAATTACACTGTTTATCAACTAGACTTACTGCAGCCCTGGCTGCAAAATGAGGGATAAAATGCTTGGCCATGAACTTATGAAGGTGAGCTACACCATGTTCAGCTGGACCTTAGACAAAACAGAGCACACAGAGTTTATTTTTTAAACAGTGAGGATAAAGCTGAGGGTGCCTGTCCACCTGTTTGGCAAACTGATGACAGGATGCCCACCAAAATGGGAGATGATAGTGGGTACACACTGTGTAAGGTCCTCTTTTTCTCAAGACAGTATAAAGAGAAGATGGGAAGATAGTTACACAAATTTCTTAGTTGTGGTGTGCTTTTTTTAACTTTGTTTTGCCAGCAAAGATGCTCTCCAGCTGCTTTGTTGCATTTAGCAGTGCCTCTCCCACTTGCTGAGGGAGCCCTGATCTGGCTGCGGGTAGATCTGCCTTGCACTCTTCTTCTATTAACTCGATAAAGCAACCCAGTGGGGAAATCATGATCTTCAAAACTCATCCAGGTGGATAAGATGATGAAGCTAAACAAAACCCTTTTACGAAATGTATTTACCCTTTTCTGAAATGTATCTTTTGATATACTGACAGCTTGCACTGCATCTGTTTGTATTGTGCCCAGCCTGATCTGCCTATCAATATTAGATGGAAAACAGTGATTTGCTGTAATTTTCATATTGCAGTGAAAACTGCAATTGTGATGTTGATGTACCAAACATTTATAAAGGAGACCAGACAAGTAGGAAGTGGGTTTAAAACCTTTTGGGCTGCTGCACAGTTTTGGAAAAACACTGGCAGAACTCTTAAAATTTTCTGAGAAGGGAAATCTATATAAATTCTGGGCTTCATCTGTAGTCCCAGATGAAAGAATTTCCCCCCCTCCCTGAAAGATTCCTGTCAGTACTGAACAAAAGAAATGAGATTACTGGGTGAATGAGAGCTGCGCTCTGCCATTCCAGCCGGGAATGAAAAAGCGCTCTCTCGCAAGTGTAAGCTATAGAAACTCTTTGTGTTCTGGTATGAGCAGTTCATACAAGGCAGATGTGATAATTATAGAAGCAAACAGCACAATGTTACAACAACCGCAGACAGTGGATTAGCCAATTTGTACTTTTCTTTCTTGTCTTTCCTGGGGTTTTCTCCTATTATTTTAGAATAGAGAAACATTCTCTGTTTGCAGTGAGGGTGGCTGATTTTTTTTAAACCACCCCTGCTACGGCGCTGGGCACAGAAGCAAAAGGGATTCCGGGCGAGTTTGTTTTACAGGCGTGTTAAAAACGAATAACCAAAGGACAGCTCAGCCGTTCCCGGGCGCCGCTGGCAGGGGCGGGGATGGGCGCATCCCTCCGGAGCGCGCTCCGCACCCGCCCCGGGCCGGCCCCGCCCGCCCGGCGCTATAAACGGGCTGTGCGGAGGCTCGGCGGGCTCTTCGCCTCCAGCCATGGCACCCGAGCGGCCCTCGCCGGCGTTCGCCGAGGCCGGGCTGCAGAGTGGGCTGCAGGTGTGGCGCGTTGAGCAGCTGGAGCTGGTGCCGGTGCCCCCGAGCTGCCACGGCGACTTCTTCGTTGGGGACGCGTACCTGGTGCTGCGCACGGAGCGCCGCGGGACCAACGTCGCCTACCGCCTGCACTACTGGCTCGGTAGGAGCGTGGGGGAGAGCCCGCAGTGCCCACCCTGCTGCTGAAGGCTTTGCCGGGCTCCAGGGCATCGGGGGCCGGGGTTTCCTCGCCCTTCTCAGTAAGGCTGCGGGTGCGAGGCGGCCAAGAGGGGTACTCGAGGTGGAGGCAGAAGTGAGGCTGCCACCAAGGATCAGGGTGGTGCCAAGCGTGATCCCTTCCCATGCTGAGGGACTTACTGGTGGGACAGTGGGGTGTGGCAGAAAGGTGAACGCTTGCTCAGTTAGTGCTGTGGGTTTGGAAAAGTACTGAAGCGTTAAAGTCAATTCTTGGCTGCGCCCGACAGAGGTTCTGGCGTGAAATCCTTCCTTTACTCACAGGAAGAGTGTCCTTGCCTTTGTTTCCATCTGGATGGAAATGTCCTCTTGGCCGTCTCCTTGTGGTGTTGTTGCCCTGGTTGGTGTACGGGTGTGCTTTTTCCAGCTAGATTTATTTTGCTGTCTTATGGTGCAGAGATCATGTGCAAAGACACTAGGTTTTCTTTAAAAAAAAGAAAGTTTTTTCTTAAAAAAAAAAAAAAGACTGCCTATCAGTCTCACAGCCTACTGAGATTGGAAGCAGGCTGATGTCTTTTGCCTTCCACCTTGACTAGCCCACTTTACATTGAAGTTGAAGCCTGACATAAGGTTGTGTTTTACGTGACTTCCTCATCTCCTGAAGGTTTCATGTGACTTCCCCATCTGGCCAGAGTCGTCCTGCCACAGTGATTGCTGTTTAGCTGCCTGAAACTTACTGTCTTTTATTTGTTGCACCAACAAGTTTGTGTTTGTAGGTGATCATCTCAATGAATGCTCATAAAGATAGTTGTATTAACATTAATGTGCTTGAGTTGCTGCAGTTCTCATTGTATTTTTGCATGCATTGAATAATAATTGCAGATAAAGCTGGGATTGTTTCTGCATAAATGTTTGAGCGTTGAGGTTTGCATGTCTTCAGAGTTTTCCAGCTGGCAAGCTGGATAGTGTCTGTCTCTGGTAAGAGTATAATCATAGATGGCAATGTGAGTTAATTTCTGGCAGAGACTTTTCTGTCAGCAGCCCTGCTAATTAGTAGCAGGGTTTGGCTGTGTAGACCTTTGTTAATGAAGCTGGAACTACTCGTGTCTTAGTGAAGGTCTAGTAAACACATCCCAGGGAATGATGTAAGGACTGTTTGCAGCTCTTGGGGAGGGAAGGTAGAACAGTGACTGGCATTTGAAGCAATTAAAATCTCATTGCTGGTGGCTGAAGAGCTTTACTTGTACACATTGATGCACATGTTGTGCTCCTGTGGTGCTATCTAGATAGCTAAATGGCTTCAGGTGATCTGGGCACCCGTTGTGGTTGTGCAGCTGCCAAGGTGGAAGCAGGGAGGCTCAGTGCTGGCAAATCCCTTTGGGGCTTGCAAGTTATTTCAGCAGCAGTGTGGAAAAGTCTCAAACACTGCTGCACACTTAATAGCAACAGGAGACCAGGGCTTCAAACAAGCTATATTGAGAGGGCCAGTCACAGTCAGAGCAAGAAACAAGGAATCATTTTGGTATTCTTAACTGATTCACACTGCTGTTACATATGCCAGACTTTTCCTTTGTAAGCAAAGACTGTATAACCAGGGCCAGGAAGATCACAATAGAGTCTTTCTGAAGACTTCCCAAAGGTGTCTCTGGATAGCTGCAGCAGTCACTATCACTCAGACTTTGTGATGTAAAGAAAGAATTCTTGTGATGGAGGAAACACTGCAGACTCTGGTCTTAGGTACTTACAAGGGCCTTGCCATTTGGTGACACAGTCCTACTCCTACTTGTCATCAGTGATGTGTTATTGTGGCAGCCACATAGGGTGACTGTGAGTGTGAATGGATTCTAAGCAGCAAAAAAGAGCCCCATCATCAAATTTTCCTATTATATAGTGGCAAATTATTTCCTATTATTATAGTGGAATTAGCCACTATTATATAGTGGCTAATTCCTTGCTAAGGCACACCCCAGGGGTTAAAAGAGGGTCTAGACCATGATGCTGACAGTCTTCAGCTATGACTGGCATCTTATGCCAGTTATGGGTAAAGTGACCCCACAGTTGTTCTGCCATGCTGAAGCTTCCTATGGGAAAGCCAGTGTTTTCCCAATACGTACACTGAGATGCTGTTAAAGTTGGACAATTTCTGAGCAAGCTCACCTAGGTGTATCAACATTGTTGGCATGGCCAAGCAATCAATGTGGATCTGTTTTGCTGCAGCTGTATCCACTTTCAGTGTTGCTCAGACATCCTGACTCAGTTGTCTCTACTGGCACTTGAGAGATGCCTTAGCAGCTGTACTAATCCTAATCCTAAGGGAGCTGTCTGGACTTGAAACTATCATTAATGGAAACAGCATGGACTGTGCCAGTATGAAACTACTTGTGCGAGTGAGATTGGCTATACCCCACTTAGTGTCTTTAATCAAATAATGCATGGTGGTTTTTAACTATTTTTTAACCCTCGTTCCCAGAGATGAAGTCATAAAATCTGTCTGTGTGAACCGGGATCTGTTTGGTAAAAACTTGGTTTTTTTCCTTTATGCTTTGGCTTATTTATAGCTGTTCGTGGCTTAGACTGTAAGGTAAATCTGGTTTTTATACAAGCTCGAGCAACTTATGCTTGAATGGATGCTCACTTGATTTTTTTTTAATGATGTTTCATTTAGCATTTTATTGCCTAACGGCTATGAAACCAAGTCTGATAATAGTTCTTATCTCTGACTCTGTTCAAAAACCATTTTACTTTAACCCTGATCCCTGTTATGTAATTGCAGGTAATAATTTAGAAGGATCTAGCCTTAATGGACATGATTGCCCCTATTTAGAAAAAGAAACAAAGCATCCCTAAAACCTCCAAAGCTTTACCACCAACTTTAAGCTGGCAACCAGGTCTGAGACAGCATATTGGAAAATAGCAAGTTCTGTCATGGGATGATTTGGAACCAAATGGAAGATCTCACCTTTCCTTTTTTTTCTATAGTGACTGAGAAGCCTGGTTTTTTATACTTGATTCTATTTGTGCTTTTCTTGAAACAATTAAAACTGCTGAACATGTTCATCAAAAATGTATGGGCGCACATTAAAATCTATATATACAGCCAGTTTTTGGCATGTACAGGCATCAGCACACTAGATCAAGAGGCTATTTTACGACAGTCTTGGGAATAGGCTAATCTCTGTAAGGTACAAAATAAAGTCTGACCTTATGAAGCAAATATCTGAGCCCCAAAGCTCCTTCTCTTTCTCCCGGATGTACCAGGCAAAATATCTTGCTTGCATTATAGTGTCAGGAGGACTGCTTTGACTTATTTGGCTTTATGGGTTGGTGAGTTGTTCTTAGAATAAATATATGTTTTACTATCCAGACAGTCTGTTCATGTGACCTTTCTTTTGTTGAACTTCTGCTAGAAGTCCAAAAATCATTACAGCTGACACTTGCCATGCAAAACTCAATCAAATTATTCTTTGTTTGAAAATTCTAAGAGAAGATGGACTTCACTATTTTTCACTCTTATTTCCTTATGAATGCAGTTCTACAAGTAGTCAAGAAATGGTCTGGTGTTGTATTGCCCATGCTGGATAGTCTGGAAGATCATGTTACTTGGTGGTGAACAAGATTGTGATTCAGTGCTTTGTTTCCACATAAACATGGGTTATACATTCTGCTGAAGACAGTGCCCAATTGTTGCAAAAATAATTTCTCCAACTGAATTCAAAATTATATTAATGTTTTATTGCCATATTTCCTCTTATTTCAGGGAAAGACTGCACCCAGGATGAAAGCACAGCTGCAGCTATCTTTGCTGTTCAAATGGATGACCATCTAGGAGGAAAGCCTGTGCAGAGTAGAGAAATTCAAGGATATGAGTCTACTGAGTTTGTGGGTTACTTCAAAGGAGGAATTAAATACAGGGTAAAGAGTCTTTCAAAATATATTCTGAAACTGGATGTAACATTTTTCCCTACATAAAAATCGAATGTTTTTCTTTGTAAATGAAGATTTTAAAAATAGTTTATTAATGCTTTGTGGCTTTTGACCTGAACTACCCCTCTTAAACTGTAGGAGTTCCAGTGTTTATACAGAAAGAAGCAGCTTGTTTGTCAATGCCTCTTCTGATATGTGAAAACCTTTCCTAATTTTTTTACCCCCAAAATAAAGCTAAAATCTCATATTTGTGTGTCTGAGAGAGCTCACAGTAGGGACTCTATGTGTCTGGGAGATGTTAAATCTCACAGAAATAATTTCTGTCTTGCTAACCAAATATTTTTGTTCAAATGCAGAACCCAGTGTGCTCAAGTAGTTAGAAACATGAATAGATTGGAGAAGATCAGAACTTCACTTGAATATAAAAATTATGCTTTATGAATCTAAACATTATGCACTCCTACTGCAACTTTTTTCTGAAGTAGATAAAACAATCTCCCAAATTTTTTTGAAAAATTTTAGCTTTCGGAATAGTGTGGTGTCAGTGTCCTTGTTTCACTTCCAGAAGCTGAATAGCTGAAAAGTAACTTTTCTTTCTTTTTTTTTTTTTTTTTGTACATCTGTGGGGGCTTTTTAAATAATAAAGTAATGTATCTCCTGAGAATATCTCCATAGTAGAAGCTCTGGGAGCCTCATTCAGCCTTTTTTTCCCCATTATGAATGTTTGTAACTTCTCTCTGCCTACACAACCAAGCTTTTAATTCTGCATTAGTGAGGTTTGCAGTGATGCACCCAAACATGTACATTTTAATTTTTTTTGTGATATCATGAGCCACTCTCTGTTCCAACATGAGGTCTGGGTCTCCCAGAGGAGAATGCTGCCTCGTAAAGGCAGGCATCACGCCAGTTTACAAGATTATGCTTATATTTGCACTCACAGATTGTAAATCAAGTTCGCTCTCACTTCTCCTGGTTTAGTACTGCTTGCTGGGCTGACTCTTAAGTTGCAAGTATTCCTTTCAAAAAATTACAGAGCTGCTGTGGAATTATCCATCCCACCTTCTAAGATTCAAGTTCAGAAAACTTCAAAAGGAGCTGCGTATTTCTCTGCTTTTCCCCCGTCCTTGACTTTTGTCCTAACAATGGGGTTCAGTGTTATCTCATCCTCTGAATGAGGCTGGAGAGTGCTGCAAATTCTGTGCTTTTACTTTCACTCTTTATCAGAAAACCCTTTGAAGGAGGGTGATATCTGCTCCCTTGGCTAAAGGTTCACACCTGAGAGAGAGTTCAGCAGCAGTGGTGTCTGGTCTGTCATCACCACTCTTAAACTGTACATTACTTTGGCTTGCTTCTCACTACATAAACCATTTTTTGCCACTGCTAGCTCCTCATCTGTAGCAAAAAACCAAAAAGGTAACTGTGCAGAAATAAAGCTGGCTGCTTTGTTTTGTTTTATTCAGGCAGGTGGTGTTGCCTCTGGATTTAATCATGTTGTTACTAATGATCTGAGTGCTCAGAGGCTGCTGCATATCAAAGGCCGGAGAGTTGTAAGAGCCACAGAAGTCCCCCTGGCATGGACCAGCTTCAACAAAGGAGATTGTTTCATTATTGACCTTGGAAATGTAAGTATTTTCTGGAGCAAAACACTGAAAAGCAAGAGCTGCATCCTTTCTAAGGTTTGAGTCATCCCCTAAAACACAAAACTGATTTTGTCACTCATGTGAACCAACAGAAAGAATCTACTTTAGAAAGTTTTTTAGTGTCACACCACTTGAAAGGTTTCAAACTGCCCTAAATATTTCCTGAAGTGTGCACAGATTATCCTTCAAGAAACACTCCTCTTTCCCATTAAAGACATTGAGATTTTTTCACTACTGGTGTTTGAAGAGCTTAAACAGATCACTCTAAGTCCAGTTTGACTTTGATGCGCTCTACCAGATGAATAAGATCGGTGCCAGTGTTCAGAGCAGAACACAGATTCAACCGTTCTCTTAAGAGCATTTCTTCATAGTCATCAAACTTTGATAGTGACAGTTGACCCTAAAGAAATAGCTGCAAATGTGATTATAGAACTACTTGAATATTTCAAGAGATCACTTAAGAAGCAATCCTGTGCTTCAAGGCTTTCTGCCAAAAAAACAAGTAGACACAGCACAGAAGAATAGAGAAGAATTGGCACATAAGAGAAGATAATTCTGCTTGCTTCAAATGGCTTAAAGTGTAGTGCTGTCACATCAGGATACTTGCTAAGACTTTCTGATACCAAGAGTACCAGCTGGGATATACTCCACACTAATTAGATGCTAGTTACCAATTTGAAGTTATTCCCATGCCTCATATGCTTACATATATAAAATGGAAAGCATGTGAAAGGAAATTGTTTATCTGCAGTTGGCTTTAACTCTAGTGCTTCATAAGGAAGTGGTCAGCTGCTTCATGATCTCAGTTTCCCTGACCTATCGATAAATGGGCTCTTCTGAATTCATGGTATGCATTTGGTTTTTTCTCTGAAAGTGTCCCCTGGCATGACAGTGGAAGATAATCAAATAGCTTCTTGATATCAATACATCTTTGATTTTTATTATGCTTCACAGCCTTCTGATAGAACACCAAATAGTGTTTTTTTGAGTATGATCCTATTTCTCTTATGTCAATGTAGTTTAATAATTTGGAACAACCTGGTGATCAATATCCAAAGTAATCTCCTTTGTGTAGAAGACCCAAATCATCTATTCCCTTCCAGAGTTAACCCATGGGAGATGGAAAGTTTGGAAATAAACATTGCTAGAAAAGGCTGCTTTTGCAGTAAAGCTGTAATTTGGCTCGAGTTTTCTGGAGTTAGCCTCCCATGGACATGCTGTGGAACTGGGTGTACTCCATGAATTCAGCTTGTTCTGATCCTTACTGTGCTGCAGTGACCCAGATGACCTTGAGCAATTACTCAGGCCACACTGCAAGCATGGCAGTTACACTATGAAATGCACTATGGGTGTATTGCAGTGTTACATGTATAGCTTGGGACCATCCCTTTTGGTGAGAGTGCTGTCATTAGGCAATTTAAATGTAGTATGGCTTTAGAGTCTTTACCTGATACTGAATGTACATTGGGAGCCTTTTAATTTTTTCAGTGTAACATCACCAGTTTCTGAGTCACTATTTGACAAGATAGAGGTCAAGCAGCAGTGCAACGCTGTGCCTCTGCAAGAAGAAAGATTAGATGTGAACAATATCTAGATCTCTCTTTTTTTTTTTTGCCATTCTATGGGAAATGTCAGTCAAATCACATGACTAAAACCATTCTTGGTCTTGTCATGTTAGTTGTGTAAGGGAGATGGGTTTTTCTGGATGTACTTAGGAAAAAAGAGCTTTAGCATCTAGATATTCACAGTCATAGGTTATTGCATAAACCAGACCATGCTTGTGGGAGGTGCAAGTGTGTGACATAGTTCAGGGTGACTTCACAAGTCTAGTGAAGTACCTCTAAATAAAGGGGTGTGAAAGAAAATACAATGTCACAGGAGAAACCTTGCTCAAGTTTTATAAGAACTATATTTCAAGCTGAAATAACTGTACTTCATATTGAAATTTTTCTATGACTGGAGGCCCTCTGTAAATGGGCAAGACTTTGAGTCTTTACAGCAGCTCTTAATTGAATTTAAGGTTCCTTTGAAAAAAGAAAAGTATTTTGGCTAAAGTAGATTCCTTTACTTAACAATTGAAATAAAATTAATCTTAATTAGGGTTGCTTTTGAGTCTTGGTATTTATTGCAGACCACTGCAGACTCATTGTCTAAGAATGGGTGGTAATTGCATAAAATAATGAGCTTATGGTCAGTGCTTTTAATATCAAATCATTGTAGTGTGTCAAATAAGATGATTTTCCAAGATGTAGTTTCCCCAGTCTCTTAGCTAACCAGAAGGATAGTCTCTAAGGCACTGAAAAATTGCTTGTGCTGTCCATTTCCTGTTGTATTTTATCAAGCCACTTATCTAATATAATAAAAAATCATTTCAGTTTTCCCATTGAGCTCAATTACTGTAGTATTTTAAATTCATGGTTTGAACAGATAAGGGAAAATTATGAATGATAATAATGAATAGAAACAAAATTATTACTTATCACTAGGATTTCCTTTACAGGGACAATGCGTTAAGCAGAAAGTGTGTGTGGGCGTTTTAAGCTAGGTTCACATATTTATGGTTCAAGTTCTGATGTTTATCTGATACCTAGATCATAGAATAGGATTGGTTGGAAGGGAACCAAGATGATGTTTTAAAGGTCATCTAGATCAACTACCCCTGCAATGAGCAGGGACATCTCCAACAAGCTGAGGTTGCTCTGTTCCCTGTTCAGCCTGACCTTGAATGAAGGTTATTCCATCTTGACCCAGCCTTCCGAGTTATTGGAGTCAAACCTTGGTTGGAAATAAGATCAAAAAATAGTGTTGTAACTGCCTGTCTCCTGACCCCTCTCTTAAAGGTGGTTGGGATCCCAATGGGGTCATGTCCCATGAGCACAACTAAATGTGTTACTAAACCACATTTACAGCACTTCAAATGTGCTGCCCAGGTTTCACCTTGCCTCCTTTGAATTCTCTTGGCTGGAAGAGAAAACAGCTGCAGAAGGCAAAGAAAGCACTGTCTGTGCTATGAGGAGAGTTGTTATGTATGGGAAATGTGTGAAGACCTTTTAGTCAAACAGTCTTCTCTAACACATGATCTGAGAGCTGTGACTAACTATCTTCCTGTAGAGTGAGTGATCCAGGAGTGATCCAGCAGCAGCTGGGATGCCAGACACTAATTTAAATTGTGGTGTTTTTTCTACATGGGATTTCCATGACAGCTCTTTGATGGACCTGGGAATCTCTCTGTAAGGGAGTCTTTGGGCAAGACAGGCAGTTGCTGAGAAGGCTGGAGTGGAGCACACCTTACTTTGTCAGGTGCTGCTTAGTGCATCTTGTCCGGGCATAGATCTGCTCAAGGCCTCCCAGGAGCTGATATTTTCTGCCACACAATCACAGAATAGGCTAAGCTGGAAGGGACCTGCAAGGATCGAGAAGTCAAACTCTGAGCCCCAAACAGGGACAGCCTCAAGAGTCACACTCTGTGACTCCGAGAGCATTGTCCAAATTCCTCTTGAACTCTCTCAGGCTTGGTGCTGTGACCATGTTTCTGAGGAGCCCATTTCCAGTGCCCAACCAGCATCTGGATGAAGAACCTTTTTCTAATATCCAACCTAAACTCCTCTGATACTACTTCAGACCATTCCCTCAGGTCCTGTCACTGGACACCACAGAGAAAAGATCAGTGCCTGCCTCTCCTCTTCCCCTCAGGAGGAAACTGTAGACTGCAATGAGGTCTTCTCTCAGTTTCCTCTTCTCCAGGTTGAAGAGGGCAAGTGACCTCAGATGATCCTCATACAGCTACCCCACAAAGCCTTTCCAAATCCTGTCCTGAACTATTGCTGCTATCCCACCTAAGAGGCACTAGGGTGGGTTTGACAGTTCTTGGTGGCCTTAAACTGCCTGGCCTTGCTCTGTGCTCCCCTTTACCTCCAGATGCAGCTCTCTCTCTTTCACCCCATCCTCCAGCCACCTCCCCTTAGACACAGTCCTTATTCTTCCTTCATCACCAAGACGATTCTCAAAACAGCAAGGAGCAGGAAGATATGGAAAATGATCACAGAAGGCGAGGGAAAAGATGAATCACTGTGAATAATAGTGATATACAGTTGTAGTGAATATGTATGTGGTGCATAACATACATACAGTTTTTGAGGCCATTTTAGTATTTATCTAGATGCATATGTAAATATACTGTATATGTGTTAAAATAAGGAGGTGAAGGGCAATGTGTGGTATTTACCACTGAGGTTTGAGCTTGGGCCTGATTATAGCTGGAAAGTTTTGTCAGTACAGTAAAAGTTCTGCAGGCAGAACATCACCTTTCTCCCAAAGGAAGAGTGCAGATGGGTGAGGTGATAACTATAGCTCAATCTAAATGAAGATTGAAGGTAAGCTGTACTCAGTTGTCCATTCTTCCTATTCCTATATTGGGGCTTATAAATTGATTTATAAACAGCCAAAAGGTTGCTGGTTTGAAATGTACGAGCCTATTAGATATTCATGAAACAACTTGTGCTATCTAGCAATCAATGTATGTATTTCTCAAAGGCTTCATGAATCCAAATGAAAATTATGAAGTTTGAATTCAAACGTGTGAGACTGAACAGAGTTGTCATCATGTATCTGTCAGCATGTTCTATGAGAACAGTGAAACAATAAGCATGTCAGAAGAAAAAAAATTGCTGCCTTGTAACAATGACCCTACAATAAATACATCAGGCAAAAAGGCTGGCTTTCTATGGCAGCTGCTTTTCATAACAACGTTTAACTTGGTATAAATTAAGTTATGTTTAATATTTTAATTATTATTAAAGAAAAGTAACTTCTGCTTTTTAAAGAGCAAGATAACAGATACTTGCTTTATGATTATGACCACGGGGTATGATTCAGCATCACACTGCAACCTTAAGCATCATTGTCTTAGTGGCTTCTCTAATCTTCTTCCCTCAGTATTTCTTTTAGGTGGCTTTGTTTCTCTTCCATTGGATAAAGCAGTTCACAGCAGGCATATTAATTGCCTTAATAAAATCACTGTTAAGGTATAAACAGGGCTGGAAGAGCAGATTCTTGGCATTTTGCAGTTCCTCACTGTACATTTCTAGTTGCTTTCCCTGGCTCTAACAACTGACTCATGTTGTTTTTCCATTCACATGTTTCTCCTACAACTAACCTCTTCCCCAGTTTCCCCCAGCTGAGAGTTAAACTATTGCTCATACTGCAGCAGGAAGCTGCCAAACAAGTGGCTGAGCTTGAAGAACTAAAGTGCTTAGGTTCTTTATTAACTTTATAGACTTATTAACAGCATTAAAATGTTGTTCTGTCTATACAATGTGTATCTTGGTTAGCAAGCATCTTAATTTTTCTGTAATCCTGTGAACCAGTTACTCTAACAGTGTAAATGCCAACACTCTGGAAGTTGTTATAGTCCCAAAGTCATCAGATGGAGGAAAAAAAAATTAAGTCCTTTTGCCCCCCACTTCAGTTAAAAATATTCAGAGTATGGATTTTATTCATACTGTATGGACTGGAAACTTTCCCCTTACCCCCACTTGTATACAGAAAAGTAGCTGAACCAGAGAACATTGTTTAAGCTTCAGGTGGACTGGACACACATGTATCCACAAGGATTCAGTTAAGTTAGTTTTCTTCCTGATGTTTTGCTGCTTGAGCTGCTGTTGTTTAGAATTAAGATTATGCTGGTATTGACCCCTTAATCCACTGTGGCAAGGACTCTTCCTAGTGCATACTAGCAAAACAGGTGTGAGAGGAAAAATGAATGTACTAAGTGTATGACTGCTATATCTGACTTATTTTTAGTCTAAAATTTGTTCTGAGTCAAATGGGAGACTCCAAAATCTGGTTACAAAGACACTATTGTAATTTTACTAGGGCCAGACTCGTGGTGGCCTCAGAGGTATTTTGGCTGAGTGAATTTGGAGTTTGTTTTGGATTATCAAAACTCCACAGCTTTCAATGGTTCACAGTATTACAGTTTCAACAAACTATATTTTATGGATATGTGAAATAAGAGGTTTTTTCCCTGTCTGTATCAAGAATTCAACAGTCAAGAAAGGAAAAAAAAGTGAATAATTTAAAGAGAAAAATGTCTTCAGAAGTCTATATTAATCTGGTTGAGTCCAAACATTCTTCTTAATGCATATTTTCAGTTCCTTTAAAAACCTTGGATGTCAGTGAGCTGACAAAAAGCACGGCATTCTAGTTACTTTTGTTCAGTTCACTTATTTTCTTCACCATGTGGACTTGTTTTCTTGTTTTAGCACTTTCCTGTACCTAAAACCAAACCAAAACAAAACCACCAAACATAAAGACTCCATACTCTTGTTTTAGGGCACTCTGTTTTATTTCCAAAAACTTGGTGTTTGAAATACAAATACCAATGTAATATGCCATTGCTTTATGAATACTTAGAATTGAAGCCATTACAAATATTTCTGTTTGCAGCTCATGCATACTTTTTTTCAAATTTATTTCTATTTTGTATTGGCCTTTCTTCATTAAGCATATTAAGTTTAATTACAAGACTAGACTTTCAACGAGCTAAAAGGAGCTCGTGCCTTATCAGAGCAGCTGTTCACTAATGACCATGAAGAATCTCAGCTGAGTGCCTGCCCATTATTTTGATAGCAGCATGATAAGATGTGTATAAAGCTTTGCCAGTATTCATCCATCTGCCTCTAGCATTGCTGGGCATTTTATTCCCCACTTCCTTCAGGAGGTTAGTACTCTGAGTGCTGGCTCTTTTGGGGACTCCTACATCACAGCTCTTCTCCTCGTGACCTGCCCATCCTTACAAGCCTCATCAGCCGCCCTTCTGCCTGCAGTGAAATCACTGCAGGTGGCCTTCTGGGATGTGCTTATTTGCCTGGGCTCTGATCTGCTGCTGAACAGCAGCAGCTAAATCAAAGAGAAGGGAGGAATTAAGGCGATTATAACTTTACAAATATTCTTTTCTCGTTTTCAGCCCTTTAGTCTGAGTTGTGGGGGTAAAGAGAATGTAGTATGGAGTGAGCAGATTTAGCTGAATAGTCTTCTCTGCATTAGAGCTGTACCTCTGCTGCACCAAATGTTGGGGTTTAGAGGAAAGGAAGACAACATCCTGACTGACAGATATTGAGTTGGCATAAATTTCATCATGACAACATGAAAAGGTCCACACCATAGATTTTAGCTCTCTCTCAGCTAAGAGTGGTATTTTTTTTTTTTAATTGAGGTGCTATTACATTTTGAGAGCTTGTTCTGGAGTGTATGTGGGCAAAGGGTGGACAGGTTTAAGGTGTATCAGGGCCTCCAAACAAAGAAAAGGGGCATACCAGCTTGTGATGCTTGGCTTAAATTATTTCCTTAATTAAAGTTTGAGGTTTATTTCAGTATTTTAAGGTGAATGGGATTTAAGCATTTCACTGTTATTTTCTACCTAAATGGAAGTTTCACCACAAACGTGCTTCAAATTAGAGTTTTGAAACCTATTTAATTTGTTTAGCTTTTTAATATCTCTTCATGTAAGAGAATGCAAATCAGCAATTACAGTAGAGGCCTGGAAATTAGTAGATATTTCAACAGACATATAGGTTTGAAACACTTGCATGTTTAGGGCATGTTTAACTACAGAAAAACAGCTTCATGGATTTAAGCTTCTTGGCTTTTCCGGTTGTTGTCCTGGCTAAGATCCACAGAAATGACCACAAAAGATCCAGAAAAGATATTTTCATTTGCCTCCAGACTAAGGAGGCTGCCAGTTGAATACAGAGGTGGCTATGTGTTGGAAGGGAAAAAACTGGGTTTTATGTCACTTCTGAAATAAGTGGGGTTTTTTTTGTTTTGTTTGTTTTTCCTTCTCTTGCTGTGCATGCCGTTTGGGGCTGGAGCAGGAAGCAGGAGGTGTACTTTCACAGTCCCCCTCCATACAGGGAAAAATGCCAAGGTGCTCTTGCTCAGGATTACACATGTGCCACACATAATCATCCTGATGCACAACTTCTGTATAGAAGCTAAATGTTGGGTCATTTTTTATGTGCTGGAGAAATCTCATGTGACTTGCACAAGGTCGCTCTCCAGGCCAGAAGCTATTAGGAGTCATAGCAGTGAATTCTGAGTCTCTTATGGGTGTCCCCAAAATGTGCAGTTGAGGGGAGAGCTCATTCTGACCACAGTGTACATGGCATGGACCCAGCTTGGCTTCCTATCCTCACTTAGGAGCTCTAGGGTGGTCACTGTTATTCATAATAACATTTTTCATTATAACTTTTCATTATAAACTTGTTCATTATGAGGTTTTCTTGCCCTCAGCTATTAATTGTCCCACCGTGGTCTGACAATTGTATTGATATCAACAGACATTTATATAGAGTATCTCTCAGAATTCTTGTTTAAGAGGTTTAAAAAAAATAAATACTGCTAGTACAAACTTCTGAAAATAAACTGGGCTTGGCACAGGAATTACTGATGAATGAAGCCCTTTTATTTTGAGGGGAGTGAACACTTGAAGTCTGTTTTCATTTTAATGGAAACATTTCTTGTCAACCTGCCAATTTCAAATAAAGTCAGCAAAACATACCTAAAAATAGTGAAGGTGTAGTACAGCTAGGAAACTGTGAAAGTAGTGAGTGAGCTTAAGCTAAATATAATATTTTGCCGATAGTTGAGCACTTTATATGTGTAAAAATAAATACATTAATAATGAAATATGATCCAGAAGATCAATGATTTGTTGGATATGGTTAGATAACTAATTGACTGTATTTCAGGTAAATTCAGATCTAAACATTAGGCTTCTCAAGATGTGGCTTTAACTTCAAAAATTCTTTTTCTGGTTTTAAATTATTGAAAAACTGAATCTGCCTAGAGGTTGAAATGGATAAATTATATCAGGAAGGCAAACTTGTAGATACTCAGCTTCTCTACTCTGAGGCCTCAAAATTAGATACCTTGAAAATGAGATTATTTTAGTTCAGAAGAGAAAATTAATGAAATCCATGCTCCTGAAAGCTTTAGCACTGAATAATTAAGGTATTTTAGTGATCATAGTAAATACATTACAGTATTATATACTTTGGGACATTTTTATGACTTGTGGCTGCTCACATCCTTCTGTTTGATTATACACTACATAAAGTTTAACTTCCAGGCTTTTAATAAAGAATAGTGTCTTTATTCTCTATCTCTGCTAAAAAGAAGCAGATTCTTATTTCTCTAGCTTTTAAAATCAGTATTTTTTCAAATAACCATGTCAGATGGATCTTGTGAATCTCCAGATCAAGAATGTTTTCAGACGCTGCTTGTTGATTCAAGTGGTGGTTTACACAGCAGAAGAAAACCAGGAACATGGACGCCATGTCCATAAGAAAAATAATGAAACCTGCAAATTTAAAAATCTGAAATCCATTACTGTCGATTTTTAAAGGTCCTTCTCCTTCCTCAGGTTCATTTGAAGCCTAAAGCCTGTGGACTGTAGGAGAGCTCAGTTTCTTCAGTCACTTGCTGACTGAAGGCAGATAGGGAGAGTAAACTGTGAATGTGGAGTAACTTGGGTGCAGTGAGGCCTTTAGGAGATGCTAAGAAAAGAAAATGTGAATTTATTGTCCAAGAAGTAAAGGTCTTTGTAATTTAGAGTGGCAGTTTGTCTCACAATATCCCTTGTGGTTAGCACTGCAAAAATACTCATTTCGTAGATGCAACTACTTGTTTGAGG
This sequence comes from Sylvia atricapilla, assembly GCF_009819655.1. Taxonomy (NCBI): domain Eukaryota; kingdom Metazoa; phylum Chordata; class Aves; order Passeriformes; family Sylviidae; genus Sylvia; species Sylvia atricapilla. Next base: position 27,726,702 of record NC_089140.1, read on the forward strand.
TTCCATCTCCAGTTACCAAAAGCCAAGAGAAGGCCGATGGGTACAACTGAAGCTGCACTTCCAACCTTTCTGAATGAGCAATCTCCACCAATTGCCACGTCAACACAGAGATAAGGCATTAACTGCCTTACCTCTTTCCCTAGTCCTCTTTTTTATGACTTCTTACTCTTCCTTATTGCTTCTACACACTGTGGGAAATAAAGAATTCCTGTTTATTGCTGCAGTATGTCTAGTGACTCCTGGCTTCTCACATAATTGAAAATAGTAGGATGTAGGCCAAGATGAGAAACATGCTAAAGGAGCCTGTGTTGTGGAAAGTCTCCATGAAGTTGGTAGAAAATGGCTGAAGCAGTGCCTGGCAATAACAAATGTATTAAAAAAATCTGCTCATATTGGAACATTCTACTTTCTACATCTTCAGTTCTTTAGAAAATTATTTCCCTAAGTATGAACAGACATTTTGTTTTCCTGGGCAAATGTACAAAGTCAGATTTAAGATAATGTTCAGACCTGACACCAGCTATATCTCCAGATTCTGGATACTTGGTAAACTGACAATATTTAAACCAGAACTTAGAAGCAATTTTTTTAAAAAATTTAAACCTACAGTCAAGCTGTTAAAGGCAAGCTGAAAACCTCACAGCTTTCATTGCATAATATCTGCAAGGTGAAAGAGATACAGTTCTGTGAATCTGTGGTGTAATCCTGACAAAGCTTAGAACTTGTCTTTGAAGAGATGCTTCTGAAGCGGGGATGGGAGGTTGGAAGGGAACAGGGAGATCACTGAGATCTCCCTGTGGGGTTTTTTTGTGTCCAAACTGGTGAAAAGTAACTGTTGGAAGTTACTAGTGCTGTTTTGCATGCAAATGCCATCAATATTTGCTGTCTTCTAAAAATTTGCACCTGCTGGTACTGAGAAACTGTGCTTCATCCCTCACTTGTCTCAAATCACCCTTTCAAGTAGTGTTAAAGAGCAACAGTGGTCAGCAGAAATAACTTTTTTTATAATGAAACAGATTTTTATCTCAAATCTAAGTTTTATACAGTTGCATATACAACATAAAACTAAACTCAAGTAATTTATTCAGGGAGGCCTTTGATTAAAATTTACATTGCAGATGAACACAAACCAGTTGAAACTTTTTAAACTTAAAATGACTGTGCACCTTTATTGGTGTACTGTTTGAGCTATTTGACAGAATCATGTGAAGAATCAAATTACCTTCTTCCAGGAGAAGGTGGGAAAAGCAACCAGCCAAGCTGAGTCATTTCGTTTGACTGGCTCCTTCCAGCCCAGCCTCTAGCCTCCCTGCAGCTTGTGTTATGTCTTTTTTTAGTAATTTTCGTCAAGACTGAAATCTAAAGTCTTTATTCTGAAATGCTTCAAGTTCTGAATGAATAATGGGAGTTGCCAAAACTGGGGATCCTTGGTCTGTGTGGCTTAATCAGGTGACATATCTAAGGCTGGTTCTGACGTCTCCCTTTCCTGAGAGGTGCCCTGGGAACATGCTGCATTCTGCAAAACGTCAACTAATAAAAACTGAATTGAAAGATCTAACTGTAACACATACAGTCAGGATCTTCCTTGAGATTTTGAAATTTATTTGTTTCTTGATACAGGTGAGTACCAGTACTGCTGAGGTACCATACAAGAGGAGCTGATATATATAAAATTTGCAGCAGCAAATTTAGAAGTTTCTGATTGTTTAATTAGGTGAAGGTCTGTATGTAATTGGGATAAAAATCAAGCCAAAACTGGGCTCAAGTGATGTCCTAATACGTGAAAACTAAATTTTATTATGTAAATATCTTGCTTATTACAGCATCACATGACGCAGACCTTTGAGATTAAAAGATCTCTGAGGTCACCGAGTTCAACCTTTGACTGAACACCACTTTGTCAACCAGACCACAGCACTGAATGCCACATCTAGAGTTTTTTTAAACACCTCTCCAGGGATGTGACTCCACCACCTCCCTGGGCAGCCCATTCCAATGTTGATTCACCCTTTCTGTGAAGAAATTTCTCCTAATATCCAACCTAAATCTCTCCTGGTGCAGTTTGAGATTTTGTCATAAGTACTGCAAATATTTACATGATTGAGCAACTCTCTTCTAGAAAGTACTTCTGAAAGATGTAAATTCACTGATGTTCTGGTGGTTTAGATTTAGAAGGATAAGTATTAATAAAATAAATTTCATAATTTTGCTGTGTTGAATCCTATTGCTAATGTGTGTGTTCTTCTGATTATTTCAGGAAATCTATCAGTGGTGTGGCTCGTCATGCAATAAGTACGAGCGGCTGAAGGCTACACAGGTTGCTGTTGGCATTCGGGACAATGAACGAAATGGAAGGTCTAAATTAATTACTGTGGAAGAAGGGAGTGAGCCAGACCGGCTCATTGAGGTATTGTAATGTGCTAACTTGTTGCTGACAGAGCTGTGAATAAAAGTTTTTGCACCTCAGGAACTAAATCAGATTGGGTTGATGCTAGGAAGACAGATAAAGGGTATAGTAGGCCAGATTTTATACCTTTTCCTTCCTTCCTTATCCAGGCAGTGTTAATTTAATTGGGCATTACAGTCTGAGATAATTAATTATCTGAGAATTCTTTTACAAGAGCAAATGTTTGCTTTATTGAGTTAGCAGTACAGTGACTGAATTAACAGCATGGCTTGCACAGAAGCACACTATCAGCTCTTTGTGGGGAAGGAGCGTCCATCTGGGACAGCACCAAACAAAGGAAGACACAGAATTACTGTGTGTAGAAGGTAAAAAAATGTAGCAAATTGCATATTGATGCAGGGGGCCAAGCACACTGCTTTGCATACTTCTGCTTCTGTTTCCAGATCATATGCACCTAAGCCTTTAGTAACCCAGTGAGCCCCTTCCTCATATGTTTAGAAAGTTTAACCATTTACTTAAAATCCCCAGATTTCAGGTATCATAACTGAGCTGATCAAAGTAGAGTGGAAAAAAATTTCCCAATTTGTGGATTTTTCAGATCTCAAAAAATTAACAAATGCTCATGTGTTTTTGCAGGCTGCATACTAATAAAATCATTGGCACGTAGCATTAGTGGCCTAAATTAAGCTTCTTCCATTCATTCTCTAAAAAGAGAGGAGAGGGCAGCAGGGTCACAAAGCAGTCCTTCAATAAAATGGAATATATACAGCTAGGATATTGTCTTGTACTCCAGATTAAGTTCAGGAAGTAAAGCTAATGGTGCATGCAGGAGTGCAATTATTTTTTTGTGGTGCTTTCATTCAGTGTGGTCATATGCAGCATAACTAGTTACTGCCTGAGCAGAAAAACAGGTGCAGAGCCAGCAGCCCGTGGCTGTGCTGGCTGTGGGGACCCTTTGGGTGGACTGTCCATATACTTGCAAGGACCTCTTTTCCTGTGGGTTTGGGTACAGATGTGTCTGTGTTCAGAAGTAGGAGAGGTGGGGCCCAATATACTTGAGATTTTTGAAGAGGGAGAAAAAGTCCAAGCAGACAATCCTCTGTATGTTTTTTTTCTTCCTTGTACAGACTTTCCACACTGGCTCTGACGTGGCACATGTTTTACATGAATAACCCTTTTGAAAAGAGCACAGAGAGACAATTAGATTCCTAATTTGAATCACAGCATTGGGTTGCATCCTGCTGCAGCTGGGGCTGGGTGGCCCTGGGACCCTGCCCCTGGCCACAGCTGCTGCTGCCAAGCCCAGCCCAGGCTTACCACTGGAGGCTCTGAACAGAGCTTCTGATACACTCATGTCTGACTTGGGAGCAGTATCAGAGCAGCTCCCTTTGCTCCTCTTAATCTGGCTCAGGTGCAGGTAAGTTGGACTTACGTTCTATCCCAGAGAGGACACGGTCCAGCTGCAGGCCACCTCCCTGCCATCCCCCTCCAGAGGCTCTGAGGGGAAGAAATATGCCTGCCCTTGCATCTCTTTGCCAGACTTTCATTTGTGTGAAACTGTTGTTTTGTAGCAACCTTGACACATGATTAAGGGCAGGAAAACACCAAGGTTGCCTTTTGATCCTGCAGTACACTGTTACTGTGTCGGGGAATAAATTTTTTCTTCACTTGCAGAGCAGTGTATGAAGAAGTTTCTGCTTTTCTTTGAGGATTCTGAATATAGAGGGAACAGAAATGGGTAGTTCAATGCAATTAGATTAATTGCTTTTATTGCTGCCACTGTGATGAGCTCAGTTTGAGTGAGCGTGTCTCCAGTCAGGGTTTATCTTCTAGTCTGCATTATGCTAGCCTTGCTTATGTAAGTGCTGCTTCCATAACAGGGTCTGCAGCTCAGTGATGGCTGTCCCAGTCTGCTCTGAAATGTGCTACTAATAAGTCAGGAGGGTACTTAACCTCACAAACATATAAAATTTATTAATCTTTATTCCTGTTCAAGTTTTTTCCAGTTCCTGGTACTCTTTGTTTGGATTTCTCCTTGCTTCCACAGAATTGTCTCTTAATTTGCTGTCACACCCTCCCAGGCTAACTGCTGTTGAGCTGACATAGTGTTTGTATCTTCCCTCCACATCAGGAAGGGTGGATTTTTGGCATCTCCAGCTTTCTTAGAAAAAGGTTGATTTATTTTCTAGGGAAAAGAATTATATATTTTAAATATTCGTTTTGTCATCCAGTATGCCACTGAAATCAGAAAGAGATTTCCTAAAAATATCTCCTCTGAAAAATGTCAGGAATGATTCTCCTTCCTGTGAGCTAGAAACCTGCTTTCATATCTGTGGCTAAACTTGCTCATGCAGTGCCAGAAGGAGCTTCAGGGAGGGGCTGACATACCCACCATGAGTACCAGCAGAAAGAGCCAATACTGATCTTATTCCTGCTCCACAAGATCAGAGTTGTGACTCCCTACCAGAAAAGCAAGACTTCTGTGCCTGCACTCCACCACGGAGGCAAGACAGAAGATTGGCTGAGCTAATGCTGCTACAGTTCTGTCCTGCTGTAGGATTAGCAGAGGCAGCAGTGCTGTGATGCAGTGGTGTTTCCCGGCCAGCCCACTGTCCTGCTGGGAGCTGTGGTGGTGTGGGTGAGGTGAACTTGTGTGATAAGGGCAGTTACCTGCTCCCAGCTACCACTTTTAGCAATGGGAACAGACTGCACTGCTTGAATTTGCCCATGGGAGAGAACTATCTGGAGCTGCTGTAGGGCTGGACGAATTGCTGTGGCAGACCAGCAAGATTCAGCTCTCTCGCCCTGGGAAAGGAGAATTACTAGAAGCTGGGTATGTGAGTAGTTTTTACAGCTGCAAGCCCTTTTTCATCTGTCCCCACAGATGAAAAACTTCCCCCTTGGGAACACACAGTGACCACCCTGTGCTTGCGCTCTGGATACACAGCATGTCTGGAAAGCTCAGACTTGCAGCAGGTGCACAGAAGTTCTCATAAGATGCTTCAAGGATCACTAGAACTCTGACTGTGAAGACAAGGCAGAAGCTTTCTGTGCAAACACATCAAAGATATTTATGTATCTGGCTTCACCTCTGTGTTTGCGCTTTAGGTGAAGTAGTGACTGGCAGGTTTAAAGAAGCAGTGCTGTACAGGGTTGCTACCTTGGAAAATTAAAAGAGAAACAGAACACCTTGGACAAATTGCTGCTGTTGCTGTTACTGGTCACCAGTCTCAACAGAACAATGAAAAAATCACCAGATGCCAACTCCGCTCTGATTTTCACATGTGAACAGCTGAATAGTTACCCATTCTGCTGAATCTTACACTTGAATGTTCAAATTATGTTACAGGAATTTTTGGACTTTCATTGGACCAATCCAAAGACAGATCTTAGCAGTGTTTGACTCAGTTTGGTAGCTGCAGAGTGACCACGTTAGGATGAGACCTACATTGTTTTTTTCTTTTTAAGGAGGAAGACTAAATATCAAAGATTACCTAAGACCAAAATCCTCTAGTGTCTATTGCTAGCCCCATCTGCTCCCTTGGGCCCACTGTGCTGACACTGATACTCATCCTTCTCACTGCTTGCAGTGGTAAGCAGAGATCTCACAGCACTGCTTTTTTTCCCAAGCGATCACTGAAGACTGAGAGTAGCCAAAACAATAGGCAGCCATGCTCAGGACAGGTAATTTTCTTACTCTAGTTGGAATCTCTGCTCTAATTTTGAAGAGAGGACAAAAATGGAGAAGCTGTATTTTAAAAAGAGTTTCCCATAATCTTGTTATTGAATATTGTGGAATAATGGCAAACTGGAGAAACAAGGAATCAGAAAAGACTGTATTTATGAAGATTTCTAGTCAGCCAGCAAAGTGAAGGTGCTTGCAGTAATGCAGGAAGCACAGAAACATTCAGTTCTGGGTCACTCAAGGGAAAGAATGCAAAGATCCAATCCTCCATTCCTTGTGCAGCAATCCCTTAATCTGGTCTCATAACTCCAGAGATGAAGTAGAGGGAAGGAGAAAGTCTTAGTATATTTGCTTTCCTCTATGAAATTTAAAATACTAGACACATATGTTTTATGTTGATAGTACTTTCTGTCTTCATAGACTCATCTCCCTGTGATACATTTCAAGTATGTTGGCAGCTCTGTCAATCCGTAGGGTATCAGAGCCAGTGAAAAAGTAGGATAAGACTGAGTTTTACCTAAACTAAGTGTTAAGCCCTTGTCTGCCCCCTCTACTTAATCATGTCATGTTCAGCTAACACTTTTCAAGATGCTTCTGTTTTCTCTGAGCCTATCTGATTCATAGAACTGCTTTATTGTTCCTCTATATATTACTCCCTTAAAACAGCAACTCTTGGTACTACATGATTGCTGTGGGTTTTACTGCTGAAACTTCTTGTTGTAGTTTTGCAAAGGTATTGATTTTCATGATTGAAAACAATGAAACCTGAGAAATGTGACAGTCGAGGTCCAAAACCACAAGAAAGTGAATCATCTTGTTAGTATGCACCTTTGGAATCACTCCTCTGCATTTAAACATTAAGCTTCGCCACTTTTATTTACTCAGCATTTGCAGTTGTCACATGCCTGTTTTTGTGAGCATTATAGAGCCCTTACAACAGGTAAGTCCAAACCTCTCATAAAATACTTGTGTAAAGATTCAGTTAGTGTAAATATCTAGCAAAAGGGGGAACCTCTTCCTCCTTGCTGTTAAAGCACCCTTTCTCCTCCCTGCTTTTTCTCTGAAGCCCCTAAGCAGTGCTTAATCATGAGAATTCCTGAATGCCATTGTATTAAATGACGATTGTTTTTGCCTATGGTGTGAATAAATACTGCACCTGAGTGGTCTGATCATATTACAGCCAGCCACACCTTTCTACCTTTGTAGCTGGAAAGGTACTGGCAGTACTGCCCAGTGCTAACTCAGCCCTGTGGATAAAATCCCAAGAGCACAGATAATAAAGAGATCCCATTGCAAATGCAAGTTACAGAGGCTCTAGAGACCCAAATAATGAAAACATGTTGAAAACATGAAGCTCCACTAGCCTTAAACTAACTGGACAGATGTCTGCCCATATGAGTAGAAGAGCAGGATCACTCCTTCCTTTCTTACTAAATTCAAGCCCTTAAATTTTTCTTTTTTACAAACCGAAGATAATTTCCAAGGACATCATGGAGCACAGTGAAGTAGCTGGGAAAACTTGAGGCTTGCCATGGCTTGTAAGTGGGTGTGAGAGTGCAAGGACGTGTTGCTCTGAAGGAGCTGTGCAGGTTCCTGCAGTCCCTGGCCCTGTCACATGGATCATTACATAAGGCAGGAAGAGCAGCTTGTGCACCACAGACGAAGGGACTGGTTTGGTGCCTGCTCCTTTCCCAGAGCCAGCAAGAGCAGGATCTGTCATCAAAACTCTGCAAAAGCAAAAACTACTCTTGCTACTCTCAACATTTGTGTTTCTTCCTGTTCCCTTGCTTTTGGTTGTATTATTAACTCAAGTCATGCTAAGGGGAGGTTTGTTTGTTTTGTATGCAGAGGAGAGGAGAACAGTGGGAGTGAGGGTGATGTAAGAGGAGGAAGAGGGGTAACTTCTTAGAATAATATTCTATTCAAACTTTTTGTGGACTAACTCCAGACATTTGTTAGGGATTAGACACTTGTTTAATCATGTAGCTTGTACACAGTTTTACTCAAATGCTACCTGTTCATAAGCTCTGAATTGCATGTAACTGTCAGGGTCCAACCTGACCTGTTCACAACCAAAAAACTGCCCAATATGGAAAGCAGTGAAGTCCTATCTATGGCTTTGGAAATATGTAAATGAAAGTAATGCCTTTTATTATCTAAATAGAGACAGCTAGAAAAAATAGACATATGTTCAAGGAATTTCGTGAAATAAATGCTGAAAATAAATTTCAGTTCCAGTGACACTATCGAACAGTCATGTACAAAGGAAAATGAATGCATTGAGAGAGGAGTGAGGACAATGGAAGGTGCACCAGTGCAAGACTCAGTAACACAGGCACACAGAGAAGTCAACTACATTTTCATGAGAATGCAAAGATTTAAGAAAACTAATGCACAGAAAATAGCAGAAGTACTATCTGTAGTTTCTATTAGTAGTTGCATTGGCTACTCAAATGAACAGAGAGCTTTCTCAGACTGCTTTGAAACTATGGGTCAAATTTACTCCTCAGGAAGATGAAAATGCTTCTTCACTGGAGTGATTTTGGGTATATGCAGGTGCCAGCAAGAATTTGGGTCCTGTCATTTTAAGCAGTAAGAGTTTGTTGGATACAACCCAAACTAGTCCAAGGGAATAAACCTACAGAGGTAAAAATCCTACACATGACTGGGCACCTTTCACAGGAACACCTGTTCAGTCTGAGGAGTGGCAATTTACCAAACATTCCAATGTTTAATTAAGGTTTATGATGGGCTGTGAATGTGGGTACAAAGTGCAAACCCCTTGCCCTTCAGGGTGCCAGTTTCAAGCTGTCAAAACCAGGAGTTCTGTTCTCTTTACAGTGATGGAGCCTGTCTCCTTCATTAAGGAAACTACCTTTTCTTGATGCAAATTTACATTTAAATAACTAGGTTACACAACTCATACTCAGACAGAGCTTGTATGATTTGGATTTAGCTGCTTTGCACCAGTTGAGCATTTGGCCCAGTGTTTTCCCCAGACCCATGTAGAAGATCAAGAGGGGTTTTGTCAGAGAATGGCAGAGGCTGATAAGGAAGAATCTTCCTAAATGTTGGGAGTTGCCTATAATATTCTTCAAGCTTCAGTTTTCAGTCTTGGCTGCCTGAAGCCAGGTACTTAAATGACAGGGAACTGAATAGGAGCTGCAGGTGGCAAGCACATCTGAAAGCCAGGCTTCTAATTAAGTCTCTAAATATGAATTTCAATGCCTGCATTAGAAATTTATTTTCAGAAAAGAAAATGTTCAGGTGTATCATACTGCATGGCATGAGCTGAATTCTTTATAAGCAGCTCTACTAGCAGATGGTTGAAAACATAATTTCTAATGTTAGGAAAGTTGCTTCTGAACTATGTATTCTAGTGAATTTCTAAGATCCTAATGATTTTCTGGAAGTGCTTTGGATTAAATTGTAACATGTCTCATTTGCATTCTTGGTTGTGAGAAAGCCACTCATCTTTGTTATGTTTCCTTCTTTAGCACTGTAGTGCTTGCAGGGCTACCACAGAAGTCAATTATAATCTTATAATTACATGTTAGAATATGAATAGAGTTTGTAATGGCTTTTTTCCTTTCTGTGCTATGCTATCAAGAAATCTACTGGTGAAAAAGTACTATAATTTTCAGGTTTTAAATGAGCATAATTAAGAGAAGGCCAAAGACAAGAGATATTAGCACTTATCTCCACATGGGCTTGTTAGCTCTTATTTCAAGGTACTTTCTTGCAACAGGGGAATTTCATGGAGAAGACCTGAAAGGGCAGATTTTCTTTGCTGTATAAAAAGCTCTGGGATAGTCTCTTCCTGGAATCCTGCATGACCCTAACAGAAATGTACCTTGAAGGGACTTCTTTTTTCCTTTTCTTTTTTCTGCAGGTTTGTCTTCTCTCAGCCCTTTGCAGAGCAACTGGCATCTGTCTGCAAGGTTACCTTTGAATTTTCCTTAGTGGAAGTCCTGTAGTGAAGAAGGGCTCAGGGAGGAAATCCTTTGTAGATTGTTTTGTTAGGGTTTTTTTTAAAGGACTCTGCATGTTTACAGATTGCTGTTCCCTGACCAGGCCATGTAAAACTGGAATAAGAATCCTCTCATGTTTGGGCCAGAGTTAAGCACAGCTGTATGGAAGAAAACATCCCATGTGTTGGGGGATCAGTTCAATATTTTCCCCACCACAGTGTGTGATGCTGAAGAAATCTATAAATATAATAATTGCAGGTACTGCAAAGCAGTCTGTTAGGGCCACGTCTTCTGCTTACACAACTGCCTATGACTTTTATACTATCTGGCTTTACCTTCAAAAATAAAAGGTAGGTAAATAAGGATGGATTTAAATATTGCAGTAATGAGTGCTGCAACTTCTAACTCTGAAGAACCGTAAATCATAGCTGAACATTTTGGCTTCTTTACACAAAATTTTAGATCATGTAGGAACTTAAAGACATAAAGTTAGTGAAGGGCACCTAAACAAGCAGGAGGAAACTAAATTCAAAGAGCTGAGAAGGATATATCTCCTAGACAACCAGGTGAAAGGAACATTCTTGCTCCCTCTGTGCTAATAAATATTTAATTTATTTCAAGCTTCAGCAGGAATCATTAGAGCATATCTGTCAAAATACTCTCTGAATTGCTTTCTTAAACATTAGAGTCCAATCTATGCTCTTTGATTGCAGGGTTTGCTGTCATAGCAGAGAGGATCCCCAGCGTATCTGGTCTGTTTGCTGTATGGGACTGGAAATGCTGAGCTTGTGAATACAGTCAGCGTTGCACTGCAGAAATATTCCAATGCCTTGAGTAGCCTTTTCCACCTTCCTGTCTCATGGTCTCATGCTGCTGCTGTGTATCACAGCTGCCTGCTGCTCTTTCAGCTGCTGTGCATCCTCTGGGAACACTGATTTTCTAGCAGGGTCTCTGGCTGCCAATTGTGGGCTTCTACCTCCAGCTCTATGGAGTGTTTGCCACACTTTTCTTTTCACTCCTGTATCGGTATGGTCCAGCCACAGCCTTGGGACCAGCTGCAAAACTGGAGGCACTTAAGGAATGAAAAGCTGAGAGTGTTGTGGATTTTATCAGATAAATATTCTTTATGTCTGAGGCCCCCTGTTGGCATTAGTTACTGATTTATTTCATTGTTATCCAACATATAAGCATGCACTGTCACGCAGCACATAAGATATTTTATCCACAAGGCCTTCAAACACAGATCTGCAAAGCTGCAAAGGCTTCAGTGTGTGCCTCAATTTATGTTTCAATAAAGCAGAAAAAAATGGGCATCTCAAGTACATGTGGAAATCTCTGCAGGCTTTGGGTCCCATATTTAATACTACTGGTATCAGAGGATGATGTTAACAAAGGAGTGAGATTAAAAATTTAGGTAGAAAGAATTACTATAAATGCAGAATAGATGTGGAAATGATTGATTAGTTCATTTTTAATTATGCTGCAGGTAGACAGATGCTGAACAGCTCAAATCTCCCATGTTCATTCAGCAGCAGTAATGGTTAGAAAAAGACTGCTGCATTTCATAATTACTGCCTTTCACCCTCCTGGTTTCTTTAACACAGGATCACTCTTCATCTTTGAGCCATCTTAAAAGCCAGATATTTGCAGATAATATAGGCTGGGAATTTCCTCATTTCATGCACACCCAGTTTCCAAGTAAATAACTGGCTTAGATACTGCCAGCTGTGCAGTCCCAGCACGACAGAAAGCTGCCTGTTTTACCTCAGAGCCAAATTATCAAAAAATCAAATTTGTACTCTCAGGACTGGTATACCCACCTTTTTGTGAACATGTTATCCATGGCCAGTTTCACAGAACAGACAATTAATGTTAGAATGTTTTTATCATGTGAGTAAAGGCTATATATTCAAATTCTCCCAGAGAGATATGCAAAGTTGCAAATATTTTATTAAGAGCTGCCAAACCCTAATGCCCTATTTTTAGGCAGTTAAACACAGAGCTTTGAAAAAATTATGATTTGCATTTGAAATTCCTGAGACGACAGAAACTGGCTAAAAATGTAGGCCATAATTTATGCATCAAAAGTGCCATGAGCAGCTGATGTGTTTTGCTGTTTTGTAGCAATCTGAATTTATACAGCTCAGATTTAGACCTTAATGCCAGAAAGTCCTTTTGATAAATTACATGGTAAACACCCAGAAATTAACAGCATGCTGGAACTATTTGTTAACATAAACCATCTTTTGCCCACTTCTCAGTGCATTATGGCTGTTTCCATCTTATTTTCAATCTGTGTTCAGGGGGGTGGGAGACTGTCTGCTCAAGGTGAGCATATAATGAGACCTGTTGTTGCTGGAATTGCTAGTGAGAGGCCATTTCAGGCATAAACCCTATGAGCAGTTCAGTGAAAGGAGAAGTTTTTCCTGTTGGGAGTGCAATTTTTTGTAAGACAATGAACATTTGATCAAATTGATGGGAAGTGTTCCAGGTTACAATAACCAGTAAAATAAGCATTTTTGGTTATTCATAATCTGAATAACCTCAGCAGTGGTTGTGCTCTGACAGAGGAACCAGTAACCCCAAACAAGTAGAAGTTAAATGTGGCTAGTTACTTTAGCAGCAAAGCTCTAAACCACCTTTGCCTGATGATCCTCTGTGCCCAGATACCCAGGATCAACCAAGTAGTTGCTAGCCTGCATCATGTTCATACCTTCCTTTCTCTGATGCATTTTTTCCTGCTCAAGTACATATTTGAGAGAATACTTACTTCAGAGAGATGTTCCTTGTAATATTCTTCTCTACTTTGAAGGCTAATAAAAATCTAAGCCTTTATCTACCAATGAGGTCATACTGTGTCTGTTGTTTAGACCTGTAGCCCTGCACAGTGGCTTTATTCTCTGTCACATGTGTACCTTGAATTTGTGGAGCAGGATATACTTGCTTGTGTCAAGGCATACAGGAAAGTAAATGATGAGCTACTACCCTGACTGTTTTCCAAAAGTATTAAGTAATAAAATGTCAGGTCATTTAGACAGCTTTAAGCTATGTAAATATCTTGCTTTTCTTTCTATTGCTCTTAACATATGAAAATGGGAGTTTGAGTGGTTTTGAGATCTGATATTTGGGATCACGGCCACAACAAACAGTTCTGTTTCACACCCAGAAACCTAACCCAAAGTGTATATGTAGAAAATCAAACACAGTGCTAGTGTACACAAGTTAAACTGTATAAAACTGGTTTTCTCTCTTAATTAATCTTCACTTGACATGTTGTTCAGGTATTGTTTTCCTTGGTGGATTTTCAGCCTCACTGAACTCCTTAAACTTCTTGCTCCCATTAAATCAATATCAACTGTTCTATGATGCAGAGCTGGCTTCTCCAGTTATGAAGAAAATACTTGCCAAATTTCTTGTAATGATTTTATTTTATTTACTTTGTCATACTCCTTTAGATGAAAAACTTTTTGTCTGTGATTTCTTCCATTCTTTTTTAAGGGTGGAATTTCACTTTTGAGTAAAAGCATTGGCTCAGTATTTTGCACTTATCTGAGGGAGTGCAGATATTTACAGGGAAGAGCTTGTGCACATGCAAATATGAAACAGGTTCTGCAGGCAGGATAAGTTATGTTGAATTTACCACAAGAGTGAACGTGGGCAATTGTAGAGGAACTGATGTTCTGTTGGTTTGCATAATGGTATTCTTGTACTAACCTGTCAACACAAAAGTCTAGCAGAACTTAAAACGCCAAAATTTTAAGATTAATGCAGACTGACTTCCTGTTATATGCCTTCAGACAAGATCTAAAGATATGGAGTTAATGAATATTTCTGCTAAAACAATGCTAAGCCCAAAGAATGAAGAAGGTGGGGCATGGATATGCTTTCAGGGCCCTTTATTACTCTTTATATTGCTGTTACTGTAGTAGTGAATAATGATAATATGATAAACATAATAAATGATGATGATGATTTAAAAAGCGTTTTCAAGCCATGTGTGTGCACCTGTGTATTTATGAGATGTAAGGTTGGAAGTTTGCCAGTATGGATGGACATCTGGGGAAAAGTGTGGCTAGGTTGCCTTGTGTACCAAAGAGAGCATTGCTATTTCCAGGTGTGTAGGGTGGATTGGTGGGTCTGAGCTCTTGGCACATTTGGAAGTCAGGATCTCGCACCTCAGATCCAGGCTGTCAGCACACTGGGCCATGCGGTGTCAAGACCCAGAGGAGCAGCCTGACTGTACAGAGAGGGTTATGTGAGCACAGTCCAGTGTATATAGCTACCACAGGATTTGTGGTGTGAAACTAAAGTGTGTGTAGGTAAGTATCAGAAGACCTGGTGTCCTTCAAATGGTCTTATTGGGGTACCTTGCTGCAAAGCTTTGGGAGCCTGTGACTGCAGTCTAAGCTGGAGTGATTTGTTTTCTCTTTGATCCATCACATGAGAATTATCTGTAAAGAGGGAGGTGCCCCAGAGAATTACAGCTCAGCTAGTAGGTGCTTATGTAATGATACAACCTAATTTCAGCATAGCAGTTACCTGTTGTTTAAATACTGTTGTAATCTTACTGATAAAAGTATTAATTGTTATAACATGCAGACATATGCATGTGGAGCCATAGCATGAGAGACTGCCTTAGGAGGATTTCTTTGGAAAAGAACTTAACATTATTTCTGCATTTTTTCACATTTTGTGTTTAAACACGGAATTTTCCCTTCCATGATCTGTCTCATCCTCCAGTCTATAAGACAAACCAGCACAAATGCATGTTGGAAACTGTATAAACTGTTCCTAGCAATACAGATGTGTACTGACTATATATATTTCATACAATATCACTTCATATATTGAGTATATATCTATATGTATACATGCTACATGTCTTCACAATTGGTGCCTTCACAGGCCTTCAGTCATTTAACCTTGTATCATCTTCTGGTTTTGATATCAACACGTGCAGGTACCACTAGTGAATCAGCTCAAGGCATTTTCTGACAGCTGTCTTGGCTGCACAACCCTCCTCACAAGTCCTGGGTTTTCTTACCTGGTGGGAGGAGAAGCACATCGTGTCCTTCTTAACAAGGGTCATGATGTTCCGCAAGCAACTGTGACTCAAAATGCAGGAGAAGAAGACACTCTAAAGGTCCTCTCCATTTATTTTTGGGATCTTCTGAGAAAAAGAATTGCAGAAATTAATAATTTGTAATTTCTGTTTGCCTGTGCTGAAGCACAGAGCTAGAGAAGCTAGGCATAGAAACTCCCTTTGGCCAGAGAAGCTACTGTGCAAGCTGCTGTTTAATAAGTTGTGGAGGCGTTTCTCTGGAACCAGAATGTCTTATATCTATAACTGCATCTGCACAAAGGGAGTCCTAAACTCTCTCCCTGTGTTAGTACCCATGAACTGAGATTTCCTAAGACCAGCTTCCTGGGAGTCTGACAATAATTCTCTGTCTATGTCAGAGGAACATTTCTGCATTTGTTTTTTAAAAAGCAACAAGTCAGACCAGCAATCTAACCTGTGCTAGGCCCAAATCTAAAGCCCAATTTTCAAATTATACAGGCTGCTTACTTTAACTGCTGCCAGACTGCAGCTCCTAGACCTTGATGTAAATAGAGAGGCTGCTTCTGTTAAGATGCTTTTGCAAACACCAACAGGCACTATTTGCTTTGGAATATTCAGAATGACACTTGCAGAGTTAAAAGAAAAAAAAGAGATTTTATATCAGTGTGCATGACTTACAAAGATGCTGCAAAATAATTGTGGTGCCACAGGTATTCTATATGCACAGCAAGGGAAAACACTGACTTTAACTGTGTCAGAAGTCAAAATTTTTGTGGGGTTTTTTTTGGTAATTTGTTTGTTTTGGGGCTTGGTTGATTGGTCAGGGATTTTTGGTGGTTTTTTTTGGTTTTTTTTTTTTTTTTTTTTTTTTTTTGTTTTGTTTTTGTTTTTGTTTGTTTTGTTTTGTTTTGTTTTTTTCATTTTACTGTAAATGCCTAATTAAGCAGAGCACTAGTGAGTACAAACTTCTGAGGGTTTTATTAACAAGACTCTTTTACCCACTTATTAGTTACTGAAAGACAAATGTTATAAAACCCTCAAACTTGTTCAGTGTCTGTTCAGGGAAAGATGTATGCCTGCAATTTTGTGACCCTGGCATTACGAAGACAGGTAGGAAGGAAAACATTTTAGAAACCTGTTGCCAATAAACTGCATCTGCCCACTGTTCTAGCTGTTCACCAGTGCAATGGCACTCTGTTGTGGACATGGAGCCCTACTTGGCCTATAGAGTAGTAAACCTGCGGCTAGCTAGTGTAAATTCAAGAAATGCCAACTGGTAGCTACTGAAGAGCTGTGGGTAATCTCTTTCTTAAACAATGCATTGCTTTCTTGTCTTCAATGAGTCGTAGATAAAATTTTCTAGCTTAAACTGCGTCACACTTCAAAAGGCTATTTTCATTTTATTTTATTTTACTATTTTACTGACTTTACCAGGTAAGAAAACTCTACAGATGGCACATTTCTATTAAATATTTATTCTGTATTATTTTTCTTTCCAAATTGTTTGCAGCTCTATACTTTGTTGGGCTTCCCTGTTATCTAATATTTACAAGACTTTTGCCTGTGACTCCACACTATATTGCACAGCATGTTATACAGATAATGCACAAGTTCACACAAAGGCTGGGACTGCCCTCGTACTTTATGTTAACATTTATTCTCTCAAACATATCAATTGCTACCCTCACTCTAGGACATAATTCATAGGAGTCCATAATGTGCTGTGGGTAACTTTTGGATCCATCCACATATATGGATCATTAAGGAAAGATCATCAAGAAAGTGTAACTAGGACTTAATAATGACTACCTGACCTAACATATTCTTGATGAACCTCTGTAAATTTCATGTAGCAATAGTTGTTAGAATATTGCCCATGGTGTAAAACTACCTCAGTGTTAAAATTGATATTCTAGTGGTAGAGCAGGTTTTTCTCACACCATTAATTATTTTCAAGACCCTAGCTCAATCTTCCCCTTAGAATGGGATTAAAAATCTGTAATTCTTAAGATTAATGAACTCATAATCTGGTACTTCATATTGTTAATTACTTTATAATTTCAACTAGTATATTTCATTCTGTCAGTTTTAATTTTACTGTTGTTAAACATTTTTAGAGTAATGTCATTACAAAAATTGTAAGATGTGCTTGACAACAGTTCAGAAGAGAAAAGTAAGACAGACAGGTAAACACACACATAGAATAGGATCACATATACCTTTCTATGGGTATTTTGTAGCATATAGACACCCAGCAAATTGACCTGTGGAAAGGACATCATGAAAGGTATAAAGTTGCTGGAGACTTGACACAGTTTTTAAAAATTATCTGTATGTTTGTGTCAACTGTGAGTTCAGGTTTAGATTGTTTTCTATATAAAAGTGATCCCAATTATTCGATTACTGCGACAATACATTAGTGTACAGATATTTATACTACAGCACCTGCTCTCTCTCTGCATTGAATTTGTTATTCTCTTATACAGGTTTTAGGGAATAAGCCAGAGCTTCCTGAGTGTGGTGATGATGATGATGAGCTGGCTGATATCACAAACAGGAGAAGTGCTAAACTATATATGGTATGTTATTTATTTATTTATTTATTTTTATTAGATATGCTCAACAGTAATCATGCTTTTATTCATTTCTTCCTCATTTATGGAGTTCTGTCTTCATTTACAGAACTGCTCTTATTTTAGTTTATTTAGTAGCCAATTATTATTATTTAGTGGCCAATAGACAAGTTTATCAAAATTTGTCAAACAAGATATTCCAGGTAATTTGAGGGAAAAAAATAGATTACATTTCTGTTTACTCAGGGAAAAAGCTAAGCATGGTCTATGAACCAAGTAGTGCAAGTCAAAGAAGAATTAAATGCTCTTAAATCATCCTGTCTTCTTAATTTTAACAGAGAGACTTCTAGTAGTCATAGTTATTCTTAGTTATTCTTAGCAGAATTTAAAAGATGGACAGTTACATTATATTTTATATATCTACGACTTTACTCCTTTCCGCATCATCACTTAACAAGGAGGATTTGGCTAACAAGTGGCAACATTCTGACAGCATGGAGTGCTACTGGATCCCCAGGTGTGTGTCCCTGTAGGTGCCTTCTGCAATAACTTGGAAGCTGCTGTGAGGTGTGAGAGAGGACAAGTGACTCCCTCTGCAGCTCCTGCACCGCACAGACCACAGGACAGAGCCACCTTTCTTCTCTCTCTGCTTCTTATATAATTTTTCCACTCCCTTAGGTGTACGTGGGGTTTGCAAGAAGCTTGTACGAGGTGATCATTGTTACAAAGCCACTTGTAGTCATAGTTGTCTATATGTTGTGTTTAGTTCACATTAATCATTCCTTTCATGCCAAAAATCTGGTGCATATTTATCTTCATAGCAGGGGTTTAAGGGAACAAAAATGGAAAACAAAAGAAGAAGGCCTGCACATATGATCAGGACCATTGAAGTAAAACATAACTAGAGAAAGGAAAGTGAATTTTTGAATCCTAAAACCCCTGAAATTTCTGTGGATATCTGATAAATTAGTGCAAGTACACAGGTCCTGCTAACAGAGCTCTGTTAGCTAGATTTAAATGGGTTGCAGTATAGCACTGAGTGTCAAAGTGTCAAAGGCAGGAGACAGGTCTGTGGTGAGCCCTCAGAGTAGGTATAATGGTTGGGTTTTATTTGTTGTGTGCAGTGGTAATTTCCCCTTTGTACTTCCATAATATAAAATGCAAGATGTAATGGTGTGTTTTAAAATAATATTTAATTATGAAAGGAAATAAAGATTGATAGAAAAGTAATTACAATAGTAGTAATCTATTTTCACTAGTAATAACTGGTCTTTTCAGCTATACAAGAGTAATTTTTAAAAGGTTTTTAAGTCTACATGAACTTACAGTAGTGGTAGAGGTTATGAAGCAGATTCTACAACAGGTCTTACATTAGAGTTTCCAGTTAAAGAACTGCAGATTATAAATGTAGGCATTTCACCTGTTAGTGTCAGGGTAGGACTATTTTATCATGGTTCCAAATGCTATCGTTCAACAAGTACATGTACCTTTGGCTTCAGTGTGAGTTACTTGGCAGCAGGGACTATACCAGTGACAGAGAAACGGATTTCTTTTAAGTTGCGAGACAAGGATCCAACAAACTCCCCAAAATTAACACTACATCTCCCTCTATTGGATGTAAAATGAAATGAAACAAAAAATAATAATAATCCTTAGCCTACTTTACTTCCCATCAGTACACAAATTTCATATAGCCAGTTATAGAGGAATGGCACCTGATTTTTATACTAATTTCAGGAGCAGAAATTAATTTGTCTGTAAAAGCCAGAGTTGATCTAAATTTAAAATTGCTGTTTTCTTAGGTGTCAGATGCAAGTGGATCCATGAAGGTGTCTGTGGTAGCAGAGGAAAACCCCTTCTCTATGGCTATGCTTTTGTCTGAGGAGTGCTTCATTTTGGACAATGGTGCTGCCAGGAAGATCTTTGTGTGGAAAGGTAAGAGGTTACTTTTATTGCAAATGCAGAGCTGATAAAACACCCTTGGGACACCAGGAAGAATTTAACACTGGCTGGACACTGTACCCTGCACACAGCTCTTCCCTGGTGCAGTCTGTGGAGCAGGATTACTCACTCAGGTAAGGACCTCAAGACTGAGTCTTGGCTAAGGACCCTCTTTTTGAGATATCTGTAAGCTGGGGTGATTAAATGCTTATCTAAATGGCAAGTACAAAGCAAACATAAATGATTCTATAAGTTCTGTATATTGTCATTAAATCCCTGTCTTCTGAGACAAAATCTGGACACTGAACATTCCATTTGGGTAAGCATCTCCACAGAGATGTGAAACTGAAAGGTCCATGTTCAGAGCATAAACTAAAAGCATAACCTTGCAAATACTTTAATGTCTCTTTTTTTTTCTTGCAAATATTTCTCTGAGCAATTGCACAATTGGCAATTGCTTTGCCTGAATGTTTTCCTGGAGAAGAATACTACTACTATGGAATTAGGTCTTGACGCCTTGTAGCTGGATTGCTGTAGTGCTGCCATTAAATCCAGTGCTGAGTATCTCCTTTTTTTTTTTTTTTTAATTTTGTTTTACCATCTGCAATACCAAATAATTACTTGATGCATTTGTCAAGTCTCTCAAGTCAGCCCAGGAAGCACTGTAAGCATTTTGCTTGAAAACTTTTTTTGCTGTTAGGCAAACATTCCTTAAAAGCAAACATTTGGGAAGCATTGTGCTCAGATGGCCGATGGTCTATCTGACCCCCTGATTCCCAGCTGTCACTCTATATGACAGCTCCTAGAAGAAGCAAGACAACAGGGTCAAGCAGAAAATAAATAAACTATGACTTAGGTTCTTTGACAGTGGCCCTGTGTGCTCCTTTGTATCCTCACTTTGCTGCTGCCAGTAAAAATAATGCGTGGGAAACCCCCATTAGACTGTGAGTCTCACCCTTGCAGGAGAGACTGTAGCTATCATCTCTGCTGTAGGTCCTCAGGCCACTAAGCTGAGAAGTGTGAATTACTTCGGTAATGGTTTCATTCAAGATGGGATACAAATGAATACGTTACCAGAGCATCCGATTAGATTGTGAGGTGTTTGGAATAGTCACTGCAGCCTGCTGCGACACAACCCTGTAGACAGTGTCAATCCCACAGAGACTTCCAGAGATATCTAACATTGAGCAAGGCTGAACAAGGAGCAATGGATAGGGAAATGGATGAATTGTAAAGCCCAGAAGCCTAGCCAGAAAAAAACAGGAGTTTCTCTTTTACTCCTTTGAACTGCCTGAAGATGTGGAGGCAGTTCAGCTTTATTGATCATATTGCAGCCCAGCAAAGTAAGAGTCAGAAAAAAGACCCAGGGTACCTTGAGCCAAGCAGGTATTAACCAGTTTTTATTTTTGTAGAAACACTAAGTAAAACAAACAAACAACAACAAAAAAAACCCCAACTTTTTCCTCTCTCTCTTTTTTTTTTTTTTTTTTTTTTTTTTTTCTCTTTTCCCTTTAAATTAATTGTTTTCAAAGCTACCAAAGTACTGTTTTGGCCATTCAACTTCATGTGAATCTTCTTGCTCATGCTATATCCAGCATTTGTGTTTGTTCAAGACTGAGGGAAGAGCAATGTCAAAGAGAATCTGTCTCGAGGACTACTTGTTTTTGAAGGTTCTGTGAGCTTATTGCCCTTTCCCATGTACTGTTATCCTTCTGTTTTAATCAGGCAAAAATGCTAACCCTCAAGAGAGAAAAGCTGCCATGAAGAATGCTGAACAATTCATACAGCAGATGAATTATCCTGCCAACACACAGGTGCGACCTATTTATGGAGGTGATACAGGAGAACTTGAGCTCTGTTGAAGACATTGTTTTTAAGTCAGCAGAAAAAAATATTTTTAAGGGCTTATAAGACATAAGGGCACTATTTCACATACTATCTAGAAATTGTTTGAGTAACTGTGTCAGTTCTGTTTTCCTTCCTTTTCATGTGTTTTCCTTCATTTCAGATTCAAGTCCTTCCCGAAGGAGGTGAAACACCAATGTTCAAGCAGTTTTTCAAAGACTGGAAGGATAAAGATCAAAGCGATGGCTTTGGCAAAGTATATGTCACAGAGAGAGTGGCTAAAATTGAGCAGATTGAATTTGATGCTACCAAGTTACATGAGTCTCCACAAATGGCTGCCCAGCATAACATGGTAGATGACGGCTCAGGGAAAGTAGAGGTAATTTTCATGTTGCAGTAAATTTTATCTTGTCTAACTAATGTATTCTGCTACTTGTAATGGGCTAAACTGCTACTCTGTGTTTTGATTATTATACTGTTGTTTAGATTAGCACTATATTAGTGGAAGTGTTATTTCTAGCATGACAAATGATACTTTGAGGAAGAAGGTGAAATATCAGCTGTATGCTGGGTTGTGTTCTTTTGGTGCTTATGAAAGATGTGCCAGTCATCAAGAGAAATCAAACACCAGAAATATTACCCCTCCTACACAATACCTTGTAAATATTTACTTTAAATATGACTCTTAGTCTAAAGGAACAACTTCAAGCTCATATCAGCTTGATATCTAGAATATGAAGACTTTGGAATCAGAAATCTGTTGTACGTCTTTTTGTTGGTAACCAGTCTGGTTTCCAGAGGAACCTCCTTTGTCCCTAGTTTCTCTCTTTTTGGAGAGAAAAAGAGGACTGTACAGTCTTTCCGTACCCCACTTCAGGACTATCTTTGGACTACACAGGGCTGGCATAGCATTGTATCAACATGGCCTGTTGAATGCAGATTGCATGTTGCGCTTCTGGAAGAAAAAGAAGGGATGCATACCTACAGCCTCATCGATATATTTTCTAGATTTCTGACCTCACACTTGGCTTGAGCAGCCAATTGTTAACTGAACTAGGCTGTAGTGAATGAAATAGGAAGGAATTTGCTTAACACCACATTATCTGGCTGCAGTGTGCCTCTCCAAAATGGTATGTTAGTTTTATGATGCATCATAATGTTGTGCCATGTAATATTGTCACCTTAAGGTGTTTAAGAAAGTTCAGCATAGCACTGTGAAGTGCTTGTGGGGCAATAAAGCATCAAGACAAAGTATTGCAGTCCCTTGTTGATGGTTGTTATTAATTCAGTGGGCACAGGGTGTATTCACGTACTTTGTGAAGAATCCTCCCTGTTCCTCTTCAATAACACTAGGGAACAGAAAAGACACTCAAGGGATAAGATAGTAAAATACTTTGTGAAGAGTCTCAGGCTGAAGTTCAGCAACCTGCAGTGATTTCCCTGTTTTCCCAGATCTGGCGTGTGGAAAGTGGTGGCCGAGTTCCTGTGGGACCTGAGACATATGGACAGTTCTATGGGGGTGACTGTTACATTATCCTCTACACTTACAGTGGAGGGCAGATCATCTATACATGGTATGTTTGGTTGCCCTTGCACAGACCTGCAGTGTGTGGATATTATTTTATGTTGACTTTATGTCCTTTTGAGTAGAACATATGTAAATGTAGAGATCATTCACTGTGAGTTTGACATACAGCACAAGCTCTGAGTTACTTTGAAGCCAGATTTAACCATTGTCTTTCTCCTTGTCTTCCTCAGGCAAGGAGCCCATGCTACAAAAGATGAACTGACTGCATCTGCATTTCTGACTGTTCAGCTGGATCGGTCATTAAATGATCAGGCCGTGCAGGTTAGTGTATTTTGGATAATATCCAACAGAGATTGTGATACATGCAAATTTTGATGAGAATTGAAAGGAGGAGCTAGCATTTAAAGACTGGAAATGCCAATTGCTCAGGTATGTATTAAGCCAAGCACCATGGGATCCTGTTAAAGTTGCTACAGATTGCCCATTTGAATCGTCCTTTCTGTATGCCAGAAACTGAAGTAGTTGTATGCCAGAAGTTGTTCAAAAGAACATAGGTATGGCAGAACGTAAAACTGCCTTTTCTTTCCTTTGATTTCCACTATTTTAAAATTATGGAAATTTTAATTTAGGTTTCAGTCCTGCCAAGACTTACAGACCCTGTGCATAGCCAGTGGAGACTGAATGATAAGACTGTCCCAGAGCAACTCACTCCAAACAGGAGTGGGACAAGTCAATAGCCCTATGGGAGCTCCCCAGTCTCCTTTTGATTATGGAGGAAGTTGTGATATTTAGCCCAGACAAGACATCTGACTTTTAGAGGGCCAAAACTGGGAGAACTGAAAGCCAAATGAAAGACAGAAGAGGAAAGCCTGCTGCAGTTGTGCAACAGAGTCTGACTTTTCCTTGCCTCAGTGAGGAACATAACTGGGGCTTTCCCATCCCATAGTGCTTGCAGCTCCATGAAAGCAGGACACATATCCTCATGTGCAGAAATGGGGTGTACAAAGCAAGGCACAGGACATTGGCAACTGAAGGGTGTGAGTAGATAAGCTAGTCCTTAGCTTGACTGGGTATGCTCTCCTTATATCACTAGTGAGGTGGTGGGTAGGTGACGACCTGAGAGGTCTCTTTTCACAGAAAAACTTGAGCTGTAAGATGACAAGGGACAAGCAGAGATTTCTAGGCAGCAGGAGATAATTCTGTGATTCCATTTCTTAATTACAAAAGCAAAAGGCTTCCCCCACCCACCAAGGTACAGTTAATTCAGATGGCAGCCCATACTTGTAGCCACTAATCAGTTATAATTTTTGATTGAAATTATTAAGGAAGGTTTAGAACACATTTAGATAATTGCTGCTTGAAATATTCTTAACATGTGCTCTATATTTGGACCATGTCCAGCACAATGTTGTCTTGCCTGATACCTAAGGCTAGTGCTAATCTGAAAGTAATAACGATATTACTACTGCAATAGTAGGGTTCTTAAAAAGTCTTTTTATCGAAGCTGAAGGAGATCCATCACATTGCAGTAGGCGTGATACTTAAAAGTACTTTCAGCCTGCAATGAGTTTAGGAATATATGTGTATATACCCATATGTGTATATATATGCACGTATGTATGTATTTGTGCATTTTTATGCAAACAGATAGAATGTATTACCTGTGCCTAACATCTCCATCAGCATTATTTGAAGGCTTTAAGTGTGCTATTCTGTGTGGTCACTAGATGGCACGACAGTACAAATTACTATTAGAACATTGGGCTTGCACGAGTATGTTTCACTGTGCTGTTTGGGTGATTTGGGGTTTTTTGAGTTTATTTGGGTGGTTGTTTTGGGGGGGTTTGGAGGTGGTTTTTTTTTCCATTTGTAAAATCCTGCTACAGTTTGTCCCTTACAAGTACATGTGTTCTAGGTTTTCCTTACCCGACAACTGTAGCAGTCTATCTACCTGTGAAATAAGTAAAATTATATGTGTCCTCTGGGCACCCCGGCTCGCTGCCCCAGGCCTCACTGAGAGCTCTCCACTTCCCCTACTCTACAGGCTACACAGCAGCTTTTTTCCCTTTTTTCCCTTTCTTTATGGGAATGAAAGGCAGGGACTTGAAGCCCTATACCTTGGCCAATGGTACTGTTTTAAAGGACCTGCTTTTTAAATACATATATACTGTTATAAATGGTTGCATACAAAGAATTTTTATTACACATTAACCTAAAACCAGTCATTTTCCATAGTGCAGTATGGTTTTTTTAGATGGCAATAGCATCTTTTACATCTGTAATGGAAGTTCATTTTCATGATCCATTTTCTATCCTCTGGATGAGAATTTTTTGCTACTCTTTTTCATCCTTTTGCAGATAAAATACATATAGAAATAATGAATACAATGAACAGCCATTCTCTCTGCTTAAATACAGGGCACCTAAACTTCCAAGACAGTTTTTCAGGCAGATTAAGTCATTTTATAAGACACTATGAAATGACAGTTCTTTTGAAAATCAGTGATTTTTTATTACAGTAGATAGCAGCATTTTAATCAGCTAAATACTGTGTTAGAAGTTTGAATCTTGTCTTTGTGTCACCATGATTGACAAAAAAAAATCTCACAAATGCTCTAACTCTGTACGTCTGGAACTATATTTTTAGATCTTTTCAACTTGCTATTTCTAATTTTTGCTAACATACTTAGCATTGTTGGCTAAGGTCCCCTAAGCTATTCAGCAAAGACCAAAAATAACTGCTTGTGTCCTTTTGTTTCTTTTATTGCATTTCTTTACATATGTACAGATCCGAGTCAGTCAAGGCAAAGAGCCTGCCCATTTACTGAGCTTGTTCAAAAACAAACCACTCATAGTCTACAAGGATGGGACATCCAGGAAGGAAGGACAGAAACCTGCTCCACCGACACGACTCTTCCAAATCCGCAGGAACCTAGCAGCCATTACTAGGATTGCAGAGGTGAGGTCACCTGCTAAGTAAACCAGCCATTCCCAGTGGGAAATGATGGAGCTGCCATGAGCTCCTCTGACTAATCTTGTTGGGCAGTCATATCTGGTAGGAGCACACAACTCCAAATCCAATCCACTGCTCTATTTGACAATCCCATCCAATAAACCAAAGAGAATATGCTGTAGCTGTCTGAAATCAGTCTACATCATTCAGAGGAACTGTAAGAATACACACAGTGAACAGTCAGTTGGACAAAGGATAGACAAGGAGTCAGCAACCCCTATGAGATGGTCTTTCCTACTGCAAACAGTCCTAAGTTTTGCCCTGCAAGTCAGCTCCCTTCTCTAATTTGTATCAATATAAAACTAGGGAAGAACTGAAGACCAAAAACATAGCAGATTAACATGTCTGCACATTTTATGTAAACATGCAAAATAGTAATTACATTATTTGAAGAATAAAACAATTTCTTTTTTAATCTAGGTTGATGTTGATGCAGCATCGCTAAACTCTAATGATGTCTTTGTTCTGAAACTGCCAAACAACTCTGGCTACACGTGGGTAGGAAAAGGAGCGAATAAAGAAGAGGAACAAGGAGCTCAATACATTGCCAATGTTCTCAAATGCCAGACTGCTACAATTAATGAAGGCCAGGAACCAGGTTTGTATGAGGCCACATGGCTGCTAATAGACAGCTGAGAATACACAGCATGGAGACAGTATGTTTAGATTAGATACTAGGAAAAAAATATTTACTCTGAGGGTGCTGAGGCACTGAAACAGGTTGCTCAGAGAAGTGATGGATGCCTCATCCCTGGAAGTGTTTAAGAAGAAGCTGGATGGAGCTCTGGGCAACCTGGTGTACTGAAAGGTGTCCCTACCCATGCCAGTGGGCTTTGGAACTAGATGATGTTTAAGGTCCTGTCCAACCCAGGCCATTCTGTAATTCTATGATTCTTTCTAGGTGTGCAAGTGATATCAGTATTTTGACAAACTGTAGGAAGTACTGTAAGAAAGTACATTCATCTTTGAGACAGCAAAGAGATTGTTTAGGGATTTCTGAAACACTATCTAACAAGCTAAACCATCAAATGTTAAATCAGCTGGTGAATAATTTGTATGTTATATATTTTAGAGGAATTCTGGAAAGCACTTGGAGGTAAAAAAAATTACCAGACTTCATCACAACTCTTGGCAAAGGCTGAAGATCATCCCCCTCGCTTGTATGGTTGTTCTAATAAGACAGGCAGATTTATTGTGAGTATATGATGAATACTTTCTGTTTAATTATATAGTTTCTGGTATATTTTGCCTTGGAAATCAGTGGCCATTAAATGAATTTGGGGATCTGGCTTAGTTAGCCATGCTTGGCAAGAACTAAAGAGTGGACATTTGATGCTTTAAACTATCCAAATGCCATGGATTAACAGAACAATTAATACTGCAGAAGTTTGCATCCAGTGCCTGCTCTAGCCTGAAAATAGAGGCTTGCAGATGCAAAAAAATAAGGCATTTGCCCAGTCAAAAGCAATTTAATTCTTGCAGAGCATCGCCAGATTGCTATCAATTTGCTGAGAAAGAGCAGGTCAGTGCCTTGCCCCTTACATGTTTGACAGTGGTGGCAAGGAAGAGAAATGCTGCTTGCCAAAAATCCCAGTAGCAGTCTGAAATTTTCCCTAGAGATTAAAGATGTGTAATTATGCCTTTAAGGTATTGGCTTGTGCTCAAGGAAGTAGGAAGACCTACTTCCATGGCAGAAATACCCAGAGCTATGCACTGGGTATTAAGTCTGTGATTCAGGCTTAATTACTTACCGTATTCTGGGAGGGCAGTGCTGTGTCACCAGTTGGCAAGGACGCACTCATTTTTAGGCAGGGGACATAGCTGGCAGTCTCCTTAAGGCACAGCCCAGTCATTTGGAGGGGGATAAAACAAACAGGATCCTTTAATAAGGACTTTAAAATCTTATGAGAGTAGGCAAGTGTATTCTTCTAACAAGCTTTTAAGATACTCCTGGGAGATACAGCAATAGGAACCAATCTTTCTTCAGTAGTCTGCTGGGACCTATGGACATACTTTTTATTTTAAATTCCCTCCAAATTCTTTGAAATGCCCTCTTCCCTCTACCCTGTCTCTAGTAACTAAATCACCACCATCAGAGGTCCCAGAAGAGGAAAGTGAGACCACTCTGACCTTCTGGCCACTGTAACACAGGGTGGGGAAAGGAATATCTTTTTCACCATCTGCTTATCATCGTTTTAGCACTCCTACATGACTGCACATAGCCAAACCCTTGACAATCCTTTAAAAGTAGCAGCCATTAGCTACATTATTATCTCTCCTTCTCGTACAGAATAATATTAAACTGCCTTTCTATCTTCCTGCACATCCGTGGAAGAAGAAAGCAGTCTGCCTTTTCTTTGGGGACTAATCCTCAATGGCATGGTCAACTGTAATATCCCGTTGTCAAGTGACTGGGAAGGTTGGTTGGGTGTGTATTTTCATCTCTGAGCTCATCCATTGCAAACCAAAGCAGTTTCTTTTCCTAAATAATGAATGTAAGCTGTATGAATGTATCAGCTGATATCAGCTTAGTTGGTTCAAGGTTCAAATTTCCCTGTCTCCTTCTTCTGGCAGATCTCAGTCCCAACTTAACAGTAGTCAACAATTATGATGTAGATCTTTGCCTCTCCTGAGGATATCTTACCAACTATGAAAAACCAAGAGCTGCTTTTATAGGACATGCCATTATGTGATTTGTTTCATTTCGGACAAACACCCTTAACATATTTACCAAATCAGTTTAGGGTTTGATCCTTTAGGAGCCAAAAGAATTGTTCATCAGCCTCTGCACTTAACATTATAAAAATAGGTTAGGTCTTTGCAAAATTGTGTGTCTTGATAAATCATTAAAAACAAAAGATGCCCTCAAAACATATTATCCTTTCTAGATTGAAGAGGTCCCAGGAGAATTCACTCAGGATGATTTGGCTGAAGATGATGTCATGTTGCTGGATGCTTGGGAGCAGGTTAGCTGTGTACTTGACCATTGCTTTTTGTGACAAGGATAATTTATTCTTAATCACTTAGTTTGTAAGATGGGAGGAAGAATCTCCTTGACAGAATGGAAGCCGTTTTGTTTTCTTTAAAGTATACCAAAAGGAGCTATACTTTTTGAGCTATATGTTGTGCTGATGTTCACACATGCGATTGAATTTCCAAGCATAATGTGAGACCATGGCAGGCACTTATTTAAACCAATGGCAGCTGCAAGAGCATAAGCCCCAGCAGTGTTCTGGAAAGGTTATCAATAGTGTTCTTGACTTCATCACAAAAATTAATTAATTTTTAAAAATTATTGCATTAAATGTGTTGAGAATCCACTAAATCCTTGTAGCAGAGACATTCTACAAAATGTCCTAGTAGAGAAAGGGACCAACACTAGGTAGACCCTTACAAAAATTTTCTTCATACTAAAAAGTGAATGGAGTGTGACAGAAATAATCTCCAGCACTGCCCAGTTCACTGCAAACTGAAAATGTGGAGAGCTTTTTGAATGATAGGCAAACTCACTGCAGATTTAGAGAACACATCTGTTTCTCACAGTATATTCTCTCTACCCTTCCTCTTGTCTTGGAGGGAAAGAGAAGGCCATGCCCTATTTATCTTCTTCAGCCTAACCCTTAAGGAACAAAGGCTGAGGATTTTGGAAATAAGAAGGAATGTTCATGGTTCATGTGAAAAGGAGTGATGGGGGTGGTGGGGAAGAGCTGGATGGAAAGTAGTTGGGTCATACCAACTCAGATATGAAGTCTTGGAACTACATGTAGCTAGTTTCCAAGCAAATCCTGGAGAGGAAAAAAAAAAAAAAAAGGAAAAAAAAAAAAAAGGGGTAGGGGAGATTGCAGATCAAGGAGATTGCAGATCAAGGCTCTGGTTGTTGGGTTTTTCAGTTGGCTGTCTAGGAGTCACACAGGGTAGCACATATCACAGGACACAAATGTTGATGTGTACACAGAGCTCAAACTAGAGACAGTATTACTACCTGCACCCAAAGAGCAATTTCCTTGTAAAAGTGTAAAAAATATCTATGGAAACGGTAATTAGGGATCCTTTCATCAGAATGAATAAAGGTCTGGCCTTCCAGTGTCATAGAGAGCAATGAAATTTCAGAGGGCATAACTATACTTGTATATAAGGGAGAAAAATCATCATTTTGGTTTGTGAGAGCTCTGTATCTCTGCCATCTTTTCATAGTGTATGTTCTTTCTCCTAGAGGAATCAACTGTTTTGTATTTTACCAGCTGTACACAACATCCTTATAACACCAGGGGAATCATAGCTTTCCTCTCTTTGCAGGTTTTCATCTGGATTGGGAAGGATGCTAATGAAACTGAGCGACAGGAATCCGTTAAATCAGGTAAATCAAATCAATTTGGCAGATTTCTGAGTGAAGTAGCATCAATATTAACAAAGAGGAAAACATGATGTAGAAGAAATCTAGTTATGTTTACAATCTCAAAGTGTTACTGAGCTTATTAGGACTTAATAAAGGAGATTATTATTTTCATCTTTAAATGCACTTTAAAACTCTGTAAGTTTATGAAGGATAAACTTAATCAAGATAGCATTACTGGGCTGCAGAGCTTTTTAAATAATATGTAGGAGACCCCTATGAAAAGTAACTGCTCTGAAAAGAGAAGGAATTTAAAAGGAGGTCCCTACTGACCTGCACCCTCAATAATGTATATAGAGAAAGGATTGCCAGCAAGTCCTTATAGTGCCACCCTTCACTAAGTTAAATTTGCACGAGGAAATTCCAATTCCAGAACAGAACAAATCAAGACAACTTACGTAGCATGTACCTTCTTGAAAAATCATGTGTCACCCCTGGTGTGACTTAATATAGCTGAGCTATTCTGACAGAGTTCATGCTGAAAACCTTTGCATGTGTTTCCTGGAGCATCTAGGGTTACCTGGCTGTGTTTCCATATGTATTGATGTCATGTTGAGATGTCAAGGGAAACTACACTCACTGGCTTTTACATGGACAAAATGGGAACAAAGCTTGTGCATCCTCACCGCATCAGCAAATGCTTTCTCCTGTTTAAGAGCCAAAACCCAGCTGTATGGCAACAAACTGCTCAGAAAAGCAATCCCTCTGTTTTTACTTCATGGCAAATTCCTTTACTGCCAGCTGGAAAAAATCAGCCTTTACCTGATCATCTCATTGCCTTTGAAATAATTAATTGAATACTGTATTATAGCAGCCCTGTGTTCTTTCACTATGGCTTTTAATGTATTTTTTATACCAAAGGAATGAACTAATATATTCCATGTTTTATTTCCTCTCTGTTTTTAGCCAAACGCTATATTGAAACAGATCCTTCTGGCAGAGATAAGGGAACCCCCATTGTAATTGTGAAGCAAGGGCATGAACCCCCCACATTCACAGGCTGGTTCCTGGCTTGGGACTCAAACAAATGGAAGAACTGATCTCTCCAAGGAGACTCCAGCTTCAAGCCAAAGAATGATCTGAGCCCAGCTACTTTCTAGTATTTCTAAGCATGAGCTTATACAACAATACAATGCATCTGTTCTTATATTTTCCTGAGCTTTGATGTATTTCTGTGAATAACCTAGAAATTCTTAGCACTGGAAGGGATAAATGATAATTGTAAACTGACCAAATGGTGTGAGTGAGACTTTTCTAGTAGTAAATATAGAAAGTGCAACCAATCTTTAATCTTGAAAGAAAGAAATACATTTTCTTTAATCTACAGATACTTTAAACAGAAACTGTGGATCAGTTTACTTTAGTGTGCTAAAATGGACCAAATTTTGTCTTTACTTAAAAACCCAAACTAATGCCACAGAAATTCCTTTAGATTAAGGTCAAGATAATACTGTGCAGAATTTGGCCTGATAGAGGAATAAAACTATCCATTGCAAGGAAATGACTGCCCCTGATTTAATTACTAGGCCCATGTATTGCTACACTCATTGAAAATTTCAGATAATGTCTGATCCACAGTGGGAGTTGTGGCTCACAGGGGGCAAATAATGGATGGATATTTGGAGAAAGCTGTGATTAACATGTTTGTTTACCCAGTTAATACATGTATGCATAGAGCTTTGGACTGAATACTGTCAGAATATGAAATCGACAAAGGTTTTTTTGAGGGATTGTCTAGCGTATTGTAATGAATTCCTTCAGATTTCTCTCTGAACCAGTGCCAGCTCCACCAGGTCTTTTTAACTAAAGCTCTTGAACACATTGTAGTGCACTACTGCTTTGAAGTGGAAGCAAAAGTAACATCTTCAAAAACACATACTCTGCCTTAACCAGATTGCTCTTAAGCCATACTTCACCTCAGTTGCCTTACTCAGCAGTACTCAGTTCTTCTTGAGCATGCAGACTGTTCATCTTGTCAGCTGCAGGATGTTTTTCTAATTCTCTGCGCAGGTGTTAGACAAATATCAAGCACATCAAAAGCAAGGAAACTCCTGGTTTTGGTAGCATTTCTGGGAATTTGGAATGTGAGTATGCACCATAGAATATGGCCTTCTCTTTTCTCTTAGGCACACTTACTTGAGCTTTTTTTTATTCTGGTGAATTTAAAAGCACGTTTTTAAAGTGGCTTTTATTTGTAAGTTAGCCAGAAAAAATCTACTTAAGGGCAGTGGGAAAGCTTCTTCAAATCTTTAGCACTGCTTTGATCACTTACACAGTAATGCTTATTTTAAACAATTCATACAGCTGTAAATCGTACTAATGTGTTTTTTAATGACAGCATTTCAGCATTTTTATTACTCTTGTAAGTTAGGTTGTAAAGTGACATTTTAGATATTTTTGTATTTTTTTAACATGCTTGGGAATTTGAATCAGGGTAATGCAAAAGAGTGAATTTAGTCTGAGCTCATAATATCAATGACAAAAGAATTGTGAAGCTAAGAAATTAATTATAGGAGTTAGCTTTAAACATTTGTTTAGACGTCTGCTAATATAGCTGGGCTGTATCTGACTGTAATTTCATTTAAAATAAAGTTACAAAAACCAGTACTCTATATGCCAAGCTGATCTTCCTCTCTCTGACATATTGTAGGGCAGTGCTTCCACTGGTGTTTAGCAAGACTTCCTGAAAACCTAAGTAGGTACCTTCCTTTTAAATGGACACTTGAGAAATTACTAGTTTTTACTTTGATGCCATTTTGCCCAATGGAAGCTTCACTCTTCTCAACAACTTGGCAGTTACAAACCTAAGTGAAGATCAAAGAACTGAGTGCTTATTAGGTTGTTATTTTCGTGTTTAAGAAAAAAACACCATTGTTGTTAATCAAACTCTCTGATTTTATAACTTTTAGCTTGCATAAATAATTAAGTACAGAAATAACTACTTTATAAAATAGGAAGAAATAGGTTTATGTTTGTTTTTAAAGGATACATCTTGCTTTTTATTTGTGAGAGTAGATAAGATGTCCTTCTGCTGGAAGGAGCACAAAGACCTTTTCAATGCCTCAGCCACTGAGCAGCCTGTAATTATCTGATTGTTGTCTTCAACACATACATATGATTCTTCTCATTTTTAAAAAATAACAGTTATAGTAGCTTCTGAACCAAGGATTAGACAAGATTTGTCCTTCTTGTACATAAACATCTTCCGGAACACTGAGGGCTCTGAACTGGCACAGTCTGCCAGCATGTTCTCCAGCACTGTGAAAGCCTCTTTTCAGTTCCCTCACATTAAGACAGAGGAGCTTTTGTGGTCCCCTGGCCTGGGCTTTTGAGTTTGTAATACATTGTTCTGGCATGTTGATTACTGATGTTGAGAAGAGCATTGAGAGCTCATAAGGGAACAGTGTTCTCCACTGGGCTTTAAGCACAACAGCTGCTTGCAACATTGTTCTTGGGTTTACTTGCCAGTGAGGAAGTTTATTTTTCATACATATATGCGCAGTACACACAAAGACATATTTCTTTCAAGAAGAAGAGACAGAGGGAGGACAGACAGGATGGGCTGTGAGTGCTTGGAAGTGTTAAAGATTAATCTGTTTTCAAGAAAATATTTAAGCACCTAACTTTATGAATAGACATATCAAACCTATCTGCCTTGTTTTCATAATAAAAAAAAACTTTTGCAGATCTGTATCCAGTCAAGAATAAGCTATGTCTTGCAGTAATAGTATGTTCACTCTACTTGTAATGGCAAAATTAGATCCTGATTTAGGAGTTTCATTATGCTACTACCAAACAGAAAGCATTCATTCTATTGGTTGTAAACACAGCATCATTTTTCATCTTTATTTCATTGCAACAGAAAAGTGTTAGGGATCCTTAGAACTAACAGGACATCATAGTACTATGTAGTATTTATACTACATAAAATACCATAATCTTAGAGTATAACTACAGATTATGCACAGGACAGGAGTCGGCTTCTGGAATCACTGCTCTAAATACCCATTTTGACCATAACACACAGTGCTATTTAGAATTTGATTTGCTGTAAATGGTTATGTTAAATGCAGATATATTCAATTGAATGGTTTGATTTCTTGCCAGTGCAGACTCACACAGACTTCAACTGCAGCAAAAAAAAACTGGTGATGGGAGATAGTAGGATTATGGTACTGTCTCTCACAGGAGAACTAAGGAATCACACAGAAAATGTTTTGCTCACTAGACTCTAGCAGGAGATGCTCTCAGACATCTTTAGACATCTTTATAGGCTACAGGAACACTTTTCATGAAGTTTGTAATCTTGTAGTCTTCATTTTTACTGACTGTAAAAGAATTAAAAAGAAAAAATTGGCCCAAACAAGGCTATTGTTTTCCATGGACTAAAATTCTTCTTCAGAGTTGACTTCTCTATAGGAAAGCTTCAGAAAAAAAACCTTCAGACTTTGCTACTTTGCTTAGGATACAACTGCTTCAGCAGCATCTCACTAACGTTCTGCCTTTATGGCTTAATTGAGCCAAATGCAAATATGTAAGCCAAAAAAAATTATAATCTAATAAAACCAGAGCTAGATAATACTTTGCTGTGCTGACTCTACAAATCCTTGTATTTTCTTTTTTAAAGACAATAATTTTATCTTTAGATAAAAATATAGTACACTTTTCCTTTCTTACGGGTAGGATTTCTGATGCTAAAATCAAAGGAACTTCTGAAAACACAACCAGATCTTTAATCTACTACATGTCCTAAATATCTAATTCCATCCTCTCTTGACTGGCCTAAAGTTACTTTCACCTTCTCTGCCTATTAGCTTTATGCTAAAAATGAATATACTACACTCACTTCAATTACAGCTTCCAAGGTGCAAGCAGGAGAAGGGCTGACCAATGGGAACTGTGAGGGCCACCGTGGCTTATCATTTTCCTCTTGACATTAAAGCATATTTACATTGCAAGGGGGAAAAAGCCCCTACAGAATATAATATGTAAGCTGATTTTTTTTTTTTTTAATAATAGCAGAGAGAGTTATTCCAGGGGAGCAAGCAGAAGGTGAAACAGTCTATATCAGACTTCTTCCTAAATGCATCCACACTTCCACCCTGTGAGTGTTCTCTCCTCAAAGGGTTGTTATGAGTGTACTGAGAACCACAACACTGTACATTTTACCACCACATTTAATCAGTCAGTGAAATTTGGGCCTCTGTGCAAATTAAATGAAAGCATCAAGTGAAAGCACTGATTTTTATTGTCTGTTATACTGCAGATCATTGCCTCAAAAATTAGCTGCATAGAGGCAAGCAGGGGAGACTGGAACAATCTGATCAGTATCCCACTAAACGGCCCACAGGTACACAGCTGCTTTTGCAGCAACAATGCTTTGTTTTAAAAGAGCCTCTTGGCTGGTGCTAGAAGAACACAGGTCTCCTTGCTGCTCTTCAACAGATATTATAGAGGTGACTCAGAGTGATTTACCTTGATAACATCAAGGCTGGATGCAATCAAATGATTTTAGTATCATTTGCCCAACAGTTCACCATGCTTTGTGTTGTCTGATACCCTTGCTATAGAAGAAGCAGCTACAGAAACAATTGTGATTAGAACAGACCACTGATTGGAAGATTACAAATTTCCCTCGAGGCTTAGATTTTCACAGAGGTGTCTCAGAAAGGTCACAGGTTTCCTATAGTGGGCCTCGCAGCACATCAGAGTCCCCATTTTACCAGCTGAGTGGGCTGCAGGTATCTCTAATGGCACCACAGCTGTCCTTCCTGACACTGACCAGCTACTCTCCTACTGTACTTGGGTAAGAAGTGGCAGTGAATGTCCTACCAGCAAGAAAGGCAAGAAGCCCACTCTAACAACCCCCTACTCTCTTTCTAGATAGGCCCAGGCAGCCTTCTGCTGCCAGACTCTGTCCCATCCTAGCATTTGCTGATGCACTTCAGCATCCAAATAATCCCATGTGTGAATTCCCAAAGCTCAAAGTGATCTTTTTTTAAGGTTGTGTGAGGAAAGGTGATGAAACCTTGTCTGATATTCAAAGCAGCAAACAGGGATTCTGGTACCTGTATTTCCTGTTGTCTGTGTGAAGTGAATCACTGAATTCCAGTCCTGTTCTCTACCTATTAAATGAGGATTTCCTCAATCCTTTCCCTGTTTATTTAAGCTGCTCTGTCTCTTACCCTGTGTTTGTACAATGTCTGACCTAGTCAAGTCACTTTTCAACAGTGTCATCTTGTAGGTACTGCTCATAACCCCGACAGCTGCCCGGGTTATTGGTGTCAGGCTGCGCAGACCTGCTCACAGCAGGATTAGACGAGGTGAGTGCGATGCCTCAGAGACCTGCTGAAGAATGGGTGCAGCTCCACCAGCCGTGGCATTAAGGCAGCAGAGAATGGGCAGAGGCCAGCTCAGCTGGGAAGTAAAGCTTTTATTTTCTAACACAACATAAGCTAAAATTGATCTCTCGCCCTCACCTGTTCAGCCTTGACACTCCATTAAAGTTGTAACTATGGGTGTATCTGCATCAGGTCCATAAAAATTCCTCTCCAGATTGGGAGCAACTGCTCCGGGGAATATAGGTATAAAACAGAGACAAGGCTCTGGTGTGTTTACAAAGAAACAGCAAAATCCTCAGGTGCTTCTTTACTTCAACTTGGAGAATGAAAAGATCTGCTTTTAAAAGGGATGGCATCTTGTCTCATTTCCCGTGTCCTGAAACTTTTCTGCTGCTATTCTTGAAGATATGAGGCCTCTATGCAGTACAGCTCATTTCGTTTCTGGCAAGTGTTCTTTTGTGGTTGATTTAAGGACTGTGACTGTTGATAATGCATTGGATGTTTCTTTCATTATAACTGAATTACACTGGGTAACAGACATCCACTGACATGGCATCAATCCAGAGACTGAGCATGTCTTGTCCACTGTCAAGGGTATGAACTGAGAGAAACAAAAAGTGCTCACTGACTACAGATGGAGGGATGAAATTTCTTGTTCATTCTGAAGCTTTGGTTTTACATTTAAATGTTTTCTCCATTTTTCAACAAATGTCTGCTGGCTGCTGCTATTGGTTTCACACAATTTTTTCACTCTGACCCAGTGAAAGCTTGGAGTTAGGGCCTCTGTGGTGATTGCTAATGGCTGTTGTTTTATCTCAACTCTGACTTATCACAGATCTGAAAAACAGAAGCACATATATGCTTGATGTGCCAGACTGCTGTGCCTTCAATCAATCCTCAGCAAGGACTCAAAGACGAATGATTTGCAGGGAGTGCAGTGACACTAAGTTAGAAATCCCTGTATCTACAGTTGTGCTGAGATGAAAGACTGTGCAGATATCAGTGTCCCTAAGCAGAAGGGCAGGGCTCTCTAAGTGACCCTCAGCAGGCAGAATCTCTCAGATTTAGTAACAGGCTTTCACCGAATGACCTATGGCTTCAGAGGCCTTCTATCATAAACCAGGAGGAAGGGATATAACCATTTGTGCTTTTTAAAGCTTTCTCATTCTTCCTCTGAAGATTCAGTTCGGGGTTGCATCTACTCATGTGTTGAATGTATCATATATTTATCATATACCATCTCAAATACAGAATCTTCAAACCATGAAGACTTCCTTAAATAGATTATTTCTGTTTACAGTATGTCCATGCTTATTTTCTCCTTACATAAGGAGGTATTATTTGTTGAATTTTTCTTTTCCAGCAGTAGAGAGACCTTGAATAAAATAATTCAATTAGGAAAAAAAACCTGATTACGTTCATATCCCACTGCTGCTTCTGCTCCCTAGAGTCCTTCCTGGACTCTTAATCTTCTATGATCAGTCCTGGGAGAGGTGAAGAGGAAGGCCTTCAGAGAGATGAGAACTGCAGAGCTTACCCTTGCAGCACTTCAACTACCGGCTCTTGCAGTATTGCCTCCATTCACTGGAGTTCAGTAACGCAACTAAAATCTCAGCTAAACAATCTGTTCCTACACGAGTTTGTTTATTTGCCTTCCTTACTTTGTTTAAAGGCTGCTAAGTGGTGTGTTGTGGCCATGAGAGCCAGAGAAGGGGAAACCTATATTCTGATAAAATGTTGTGATGTCTACAAAAGGCTTAAAAAAGTATGCATTTAAAAATTAGTATTTTGGCAGGGTTTTATGTGAGTTTACAATTCCAGTGGCAGATACTGTGCCAAATTCTCTGAAAGGCTTTCAATTTTCAATATTATGGAATTGGAATGTATGATGTGGTTTGTTTGAATCATATTCCCTGGGAGAGGAAAGCATAAATGATTTTGCAGGGACAGGTTTTATAAGGTCTTCAAAGTGAATTTACTGTTGTTTCTCTCCAAGAATTGAAACCTAGGATGTGAAAGAAAGCTTTCTGCCAAGCACCCCTGTGATTAGCTTTCAAATCAATTTTCAAGTGACTTAGCTTTTAATATTTAGCAAGCAGTGGGCCTAATCTTGTATTCACTGAAGTAATTTTGAAATTTAGTGTTAACTTAAAAAGAAGACATTGTGAGCTGATAAGGATTTAAAAAATCTCGACTACAGCTGAGCAAGGAGATGAAATTACTCCTCCCCACCCACACAGCATTTGTTTTCCCTGAAACCTTTTTCTTTCATCATCCTCTCTTTGGTTTGTTTCTTCTTCCCTTTTTTTCATCTAATCATAAATACAAACCTGGGAGCTCCCTAGGATAAGGATTGGTTTTCCTTTTGCTATAGCACACTGTAAGAGGCTCAGATTTCACATTGAAACTCTTAAGTATTGTAACTGAGAAGAAGAATTACTTTTTTTTTTTTTTTTTTTAATTAATTTGGCTTAAGTTGTAGACACTGCAACGAATATCCAGTACTGAAGTACAAGATGGCCATCATTTCTCAGTGGAAGAGATTGAAACCTTCATGCCACAGTTCAGGCTAGCTGGTGAAACTGTCCATGGCCCTGAGGGTAAAGCTCCTTTGCAGGCACTGAAACTCCGTAGTTCTTATCACTGGCAGCCAAACAACTCTGTTTGGGCTTGAAAAAATCCAATCTAGAATGCTTAGCTCTCATTCACATTCTGCTGACTGAAGTTTACTTTTCACACCAGAAATCAAACCAAAGGAGTATTTGATCTGTCCATTCCCTCCTGGAAAGCTGATTTTTAACACCCTCTTGCTTCTAAACAAAATTTAATGTGTTGGTCAAAATCCAAACATGCACAGGGGCTGGATGCAGTTGCCACACAGCTGGCAAAGCTATATCAGGGCTTGCATGTAGTACACTTGAGAGTGCTGTTGTGTTGGAATAGAGGCAAACACAGGTAAGTCTTAGCTCAAAACTCCTAGTGCCTGGGAAGTCTCCAAATGAAAAGCGACTCAGAACTATGACCTTCTTTGCAAGCAAAAAATTGGATCATATATAATTCTGAGTGCAAATTTTTGTTTTATTTCACTGGGCCATATTAAGTATTTCACTGTGCACTTCAGATGCCTGTTGACTAAAAAGACAGCTTGAAGATCCAGCCAGTGGCACAGTTTTTGAAAACTCACAAATACCTCACAACTACAGAGCTAAAATGAAGTGTCTGGGAAAGACTTCTGGTAGGAAGCAAAGCAAGCACTGCAGAGAATGAGACCAGTGGACTGCATGGATGCTCAGTAGGCTTTATCAGTCTTCTGTGGTTTAAAAAGACCAAGTTAATTTATCTGTTAAAGCATGTATTTGTTGTTTTTCTTCAGGAACATTGTTAATGTATTAATTACCTCATTAAATATATTACAACTACATTTGAGTTCAGTTATCTAACTAAAATTAATAATAAATTGTTTCTTTAAAAAATAAAAATAAACCCCTCCCCTCTATCTAGGGAGCCAGCAGGTCTCTCTTTTCACTCTCCTAAGAAAGAGATACTTTCAGAAAGCCAGAGAGTAGTTATATTCCATTCTATTTGTTCTGTATGTGACCAGGAGTTATAAGCAGCACTCACAAGCTCCTGTTATTAGGAGCACTGATATATTACCAAACAGTGGTTGGAGAACATCAAACAAATTGTTTGTGGTTTATTTCATTGTCTCAGTGGGGACTTCTCTTAGCTGTTGCCTCTGAGCACCAGGCTCAAGGAGTTATGACATTATCACTGTACTACCTACATTATTATACATTAAAACAGAGACTTTAGATTTTTCACAGCCCTCTTGGGAGCTTAGGCATATCTCCCATAAAATTTTATTTCCATACAGTGTAATCTCTGTGAAATCTGCTTCTATTGCTGCTGTGCCTTTTTAGGAGAGATAAGCAACTGAATTCCTCTCCAAGGTGTGCACTTAACTTGATTTACACAAAGTTATTACAGATCAACAGCCTGCTCGTTCTCACAATGAACCCTGTATATTGGATGGGCATCACCCCTCAGTTGTTGCCAAAATGGTGGGAGCACATCCAAGAGCCAGCTGTGCACAACACAAAGGCACAGGCTCCCTGCTCCAGCCAGCCACAGGAACAGGTCAATCCCTGCAAATTAGTGGAGTTTCAGTGCTTTGTCTTTTGTGACTGTCTCTGAAATGCTCTCATGGCAGGTTTCAGTGCACTGTATTTGTCATTTAAGCATTTTATTAACCATATGCTAATCCGACTCTGCACTGAGTGCTGCGTGCATCTTCCTGTCTTGGCGCTTCCTTTTGGATATATGCAGCGCCTAAAGAACAAAGCATAGCTTTTAAATAAGTAACTGTTGCAAGCAGATGGATTGTTAGGAAATAACTGGTTTAAATGAATGTTTCAACCTATAAACACTCAGTCAGAAGCTTCAGTCAGAACTTGTAACTTTTTTTCCACAACAGTAAATCAACTGAGATACAAATTTATCAAAGAAAAACAAATTCTTTGTTCTGATGTCCAAGGTCTGTTTATTTGATATTACAATTCCAGCAGATGTCAAAATAGTTATACAATATTTGTAAAGTTCTTTAGAAAAGAAAAATATTTAATAGCAGGGGTTTTTTTGTTTCCTTCATTGTTACTGTGTGCTAGCAATATCTCAAACAGCAGTAGTTATACTACCAACATTTCCATCATTACTCTGGAGCTGGGAAAATACCTTCACATATTAAATCTGTCTGTACAGGAGCAAAATAAAACATGCTGCTCTTATATTTGTAATTGTAGTATTTATAATCTGCTTGCAAACTGCTTCCATCATATTAAAATTATATATTTTAAAACTCTTCAACCCTTTTCAAAGGAAGCAATGTGAGAAGATGGCAGCTGATACTGAATTTTAAACTGTTTAGAATTACTTGGGCAGGCAAAAAAATAAAAATAAAATAAAAACAAAACAAAACAAAAAAAAAAAAAAAAAAAAACAAAAACAAAAAAAAACCAAGCCCACCAAAAACCACCACCACCACCAAAAAAAAAACTCCAAAAAACACCTCTAAAGTGCCCATGGCCTTCCTGGGGAAAAAGAAGAGGTGTCACAAACCTGGTTTAGGAGGTGGGGAACTTGTTGCTGAGATGAATTTAAGTCTTTGATCAGTATACAACTATTAAAAAAAGCATGCAAGCCAAGGCTTGCTCGTATGTAGTATCACACATTGAAACTGGAATTGCTCATGGTGTAGAAGTCTTACCTCATGTAATAAAGGATTAAAGTAGGAGGTATTTTGTCCATTTATTAAATAAAAGTATTTGCTGGGGTTTTTTAGCACCAGCTTCTTAGTGAAGTAGGGGTGGAAACCAGGGGTTCCTGCAAAAAAAACAAAAGCAAAACCCCAACCAAACAAAAGCTTTAAATTCTTTAAAACTGCCCCATAACAAGTCCTATATCTGGTTTGGATTTTGTGACTATAAACTTTGTATCATATGAAGTAGGGATCTATGATAAACCCTTATTAATTCCTTATTAATTACACTCTGTTACTAAATGAACAATCAGTGTGGCTGAAAGTTTTGTGAAGCCCTTAACACAAAGTTGCTGTTGGGGCCAACCCTTCTCCTGCCCCACTCTCACAGACGGCGCATTACTCGTACAACCACGTGGACACAAAGTGGTCAGGCTGTTCCCCATGTTCCACAAACATGGAGTCACCATCATTACAGTGATCCCATCAGAGGATGAAACAACCAAAATTCATGGAGCTTGGAAGGTGGAGGTTGCAATTTCAGTTATCCTCAGTGTGACTAAGAACATTTATTAATTAGTACAACTTGCTTTCAGCTAACACATCTGAATAGAATTGAAGATATAACAAAGTCTGACTGTCAGGATCAAAGAAGAGGCTTTTTGTTGGTTAGCCTGCTATGTGGCATTATGTTTATTTATGAAAATCAAAGTAGCAAAACATAGATGTTAGACTTCATGTGAAGATATGTATGAAATGACAGTAAGTTTAATTAACTGGTGTAATCAGAGTGGCAATTTAAATTGTAACACACAGCAACTCCATCTCCTACTGCTCTAAGCTTATTTATTTTGAGGAAATAAATTAGATTTTTTACCATCAACTACTTTTTAATAATCAAAGCTGAGGAATTCATGCAGCATGTAAGTTATCATAAAAGAATTCAGCAGATGTAGCAAAGGTGATAAAAGGCTTTTTTGTGCAAAACATTCTGTACATCAATTTAAGAGATAGTCTTAAGAGCAAAAGTTGCAATTTGTCAGCTATTTCATTCTTACTGCTTATATTCAAGGAGGTTCTCAAAATTCATGGTGAAATTGCTGTAATAATTTATGTACCATGTAACAACTCAAAGCAATACTTTCATGTAACAATTCAAAGCAGTACTTTTTTAGCTCTGAGATCTAGGGTGCAGCTGAAGAGATGTAACTTCACTTTTTGAAAGTACAACCGAGCTACAGTTGGTTACTGTAATAATAAACATTATTGCTATTACACAAACATTAATACATGTTACCCCAGCCTAGGTCTGCCATGTCATTGTACTGAAATGAAACTGATTTCTTCTTTCATACACATTGAGAAATCTGCTCAATTTCCACATGGAGCAGCATTAATTGGTGGTGTGAGGTTGCTAACACATCTCTCTTGTGAAGACAGGGGTTTGGGATCCCATTGCTATAGGCCAGCATCTTGTAGCTAGCAGTGCACAGTCCTTGCAATAATTCCATTCTTTTTATGACCTTGTTCCTTTGTGTCTGACAACTACTTCAGCTCTGTGATGCAGCTGGTTCCTTCCTATCTCTCCTTCAGCATTTGCTCATATTTGCTTGGTTTTAGTTCTGGCCATATCCCTCTGCATCTGCAGTATATGGCCAGATCAGGATCATTTGTCTGATGTTTCACCTTTCATTTGATTTGAATCAAATTTGCTACACACAACATGTGGTGCTATTAAAAAAACCCCTCTCATTATTAGCTATTGAACTGGATAATAGATGCCATTAGCCTGTTCTTCAGAATTATGATAGTTAATGAAAACAAAAGGAATATTGTGCTTATCTGACCATGGAAATTCAAGCCCACTATCTTGGCTTTGGAAGGAATTTCACATCTGCTGCATCACTAGATGTGGTTGTATAACAACAGTCATACCTACCTGAGCGGAAATTAACTTTAAAATGACCAGCACTAATGAAAGTTCTGATTTAATGTCCTGCTACAGTGAACCTCTCATGAACTGCTAGATCTAATTTCCATGAATTGCTATTTCCATATGAAAGACAATTTCTTGTGAAGAATACATGCAGCCTTGCAAGTAGATGTTAGATGATCCTTTGCACCTTTGTTATCTGGGCACTGTGAGACAGCTCCTGAAGTGAAGGAGGTGATATGTATTAAAAGGTAACCTAAGTCTCCGCTGGGTAATAATATTAAAATTTCCAAGAATCTTATCTTTCCACTGTATGCCAATTCTTTCTTGGCAACGCTTCAACCAATTTCATGGTCCATATCCCTAATAAGGACGATCTAAGTTTCTCAGAGGCAGTTAATAATTGCAGCATTGGAAGCCTGGCCCTCTCAAACCTGCCCTGAACCAAAATTATCCCTGGGCCATTAAGGAAGGAATAAAAAATCCCAAACCAAACCAAAAAAAAAAAAAAAAAAAAAAAAAAAAAAAACAAAACAAAAAAAAA
The DNA here is from genome assembly GCF_009819655.1 of Sylvia atricapilla. NCBI lineage: Eukaryota > Metazoa > Chordata > Aves > Passeriformes > Sylviidae > Sylvia > Sylvia atricapilla. The sequence goes on from NC_089140.1 coordinate 27,771,192, forward strand.
AAACCACCAAAATACTTCACCATAGTGAAGAAGCTGCATGTTATGCAGGTACTGCTTCTTTTTCTTGAAATACAATGATTTGTCCCAGGTCCTGCCCTCTTCTGTGTGGAAAATATTTGTAGCATATATGTAAGAAACCTATGTAGAAAATAATATATTACTATTTACACTGGTAAACTGTGTAAACAGGAAAGGGGAGAAGGTTTTTAGCCCAGAGGAGCTGAAGTTGAAGTTGCTTTCATGAGCTAAGGAATGCTAAGCCAGAAAGAACTCAGATCTGTAGAGATTAGATAGGAAATGAGAAAAGTATCAGTATGTGAAATTACCCCAACACAGAAATTAGGCACCTCATTATTTTGCATTAAAAATTCTGCACATGGCTTGAGCCTTTCACCATTGTTTCCTCTTACATGTATCTTGCAGTTATTTTCAGCTGCCATCTAAGAACAGCCCATTCCCCCCATTTAACTGCACACTTGAAAAGTACACTTCTTTGTGTACACCTCCTTCACTGAAGACTTCTACAGCATAATCAAAGCCTTGCTTTACCCTTACCTTTACTTATCAGAGGTTGAATGTGTCAACTCTTCTACACTCCCCCTAATTTAGATACCATTACTCCATAACACCTGCCCAGTCTGCACGTTTGACTTCTAAAGTAGCATGAAGTGTATGGGAGGAGTTGATCCACTTGGATTGTTATTTAATAGCTGTTTTGCAGAAGTGCCTACAGGCATTAATTAAGATCAAGGTGCAAAGAAGACTTACATTGAAAAATAGTCTCACCCCCAGAGAGATCATAATTCACTTCACAGCAAGTTACAACAGGTCAATGTGATAAATTAGCTGTAGGGAGTGTCCAAGCACTTTCTGGAGGGTACAGATTATTTCCATGTATATATTTACAAATACGGGTATGCTCATGTTGTTGAAGAAGTTAATTTCTGTCTAATTTTAACATGATCTCCCTGATGTCATAAAATTCTTTTTCCAAATAAATGCATCATTTATGAGCTTCTTCTCCACCTACTGTGTTGGATATGCTATACCTAAGGAAAAAAATCAGTTCTTTATCCCTCACTTTTCAATAAAATATTATGTATTGACAGTTTTTCAGCAGAACAAGAGATGAAAACAAGCCTTATGCATTTTATGTTTAAAATCAAAATACCTTCCATGAGGGTAGGAGCTTGCCAATATCCATTTTTAGGGAATTAACTGTAAAATATATTATTAGGAAGCTGTGTTAAAGTTTGAGCAGATCTTGGTAACAATCAGACATGAAGGTTTAGGAGACTGTAATATCTAACAGGCCAATTTTTCCATTAAAAATAGGGAATAGTTAATTTCGTAGGTGGAGATAAAGGTCAATTTGATTTATTTCAGCTTGTCAAGCTTTATGAATAAATCTATTATCTGCAGCAATATTCCTTAACAAGGTATTTCTAGCTGGTTTCCTCCAATTTTGAATCACTGAAAACCATACATGACATAATTAAGGCCACTTTTCCTGTCACTGTAGGTGCTTTTCTATTACATTGTATGCTGTGCAGTTCTTTATGTTATGCAAAAGTACTGTAAAATACTGCCAAATCAGAAAATTTACTAGCTGGCCTTAGGGGTAGTAACTTACCCCTCCTTTCAATAGATGCAAAATCACCTTCCTATACAAACAGGCCACTTCCTCCAAAGAGAATCAGCTGCAAGATGAGGATGTAAATAACCAACAAAGATAAAAGCAGTGAAATATTAATCTCACATGTAAGCAAATTAGCATTTGCTATTTTTAGTAAGCCTAGAATGGGTATCCTAACACTTTAATAACATTGAAACATTGCCTACAGCACACGGTGGATTTTTTTTTTTTTTTTTTTTGCTATTTTATGTCCTTTTACTATTAAATTACTTCTCTTTTACCTAAAATTCTCTGTGATTTGAAATATGGAGTACAATGCTTTCAAAGGGTAAAAAAAGGATACATGATTGTCTGAATATTCTTGTAAATTAACCCTTTTCAGCAGCCACATCAAGAAATCTTGAAATCCTCTAGACAAAAAGGCAAGACTAATATTGAAAATGCCACTCCTCTTTTACTGAAGCCCAGCTGGTCAAAGATTTGGGTGGTTGCCCAGAGAAGCTGTCGGTGCCCCATCCCTGGAAGTGTTCAAGGCCAGGTTGGGTGGAGCTCTGAGCCGCCTGGTCTAATGAAAAGTGTCCCTGCCCACAGCAGTGGGGCTGCAACTAGATGATCTTTAAAGCTCCTTCCAGTCCAAACCATTGTATGATTCTACAATTGTGATCCTGATTACAGGAAAACATACACTCGGACTGGTAGATGAGAAGTAGCACAATAGCTTTAGCTAACAGTTAAACATATGCTTTTAGCACAAAGATTGATTTATTAAATTTTTATCTAAGGGCTACAGATTAAGATTTTTGTAGTGTGCTCTGCTCTGATCCTTCTGTGTGCTATTTTACACTGATCCAGGGTACATCCGAACAGGCAGCAGCAACCATCTGCATTGCCACAGCTGTGCGAACTGCAGTGGCAAAGGTAGGAAGTGCAAACAGCAGCAGGAAGGAACAGAACCATAGTACGACAGCAAGGACAAATCACTCCTCCAGGCCTCCTCTAACACCTGTGTGCTCTGGAAACGGTGAAGGTAGTAAATGCGTTATCAGACACTCGTAATTAGTTCTGGGAAACACTTCGCTGCTCCAAAGAGCCTGGGATATGAAAATGGAGGATTACTTAACATATCTCTGTGGTGTGGGAAACCTTTCTTGCAACCTAGCAATGCGTGTTCACTCAGACCCGAGCACTGCTGCCATCCCTGTGCGCCAGGCGTCCATCAGGACGGGGTCATCCACTACGTTATTCCCGGCTCCTCCCGGTCTGTGTCTCCGGTTTCGCGGGGACAGGCCAAAGGTAGATACAACACGTATGATGAGAGCACAGCGCCGGGACAGTTTTATTCAGCACGCAGCTCCGGGACCCGCCGTGCTGAGGGCGCTCCGGCCCCTCCGCAGCGCAGGTGCGCGGGGAGGCACCGCCGCGGCCGGCAGGGGCGCCTCAGAGTGACAGCACCCGCGCCCAACGAGCGCGCGCTCTCCCGAGAGGGGGCGGGGCACCGCAGAGCCAGCCCCAGGGCGGCCGGGGACGAGATGGAGTGACAGCACCCGCGCCCAATGAGCGCGCGCTCTCCCGAGAAGGGGCGGGGCGCTGGGCCGCCGGAGGGGCGCTGCCGCCCGCCGCGGGGCGAAGGGGTTGCGGTGGGCGGAGGGGCGCGGCTTTCCCCGAGCGGGCCGCGTGAGGCGGCGGCTCCGCCTCCCGGTGGTGGAGGAGGAGCAGCGGAGGTCGTTCAAGGCAGGGCGTGGACGTGGGTGGGGAGGGCCCCTTCCTCCGGCCGCGCTCAGCCCGAAGCGTTCGGCTGCGGACGGTACGACTCGAGTTCTCCATGAGTGGCCTGCGCCGCCGGCCAATGGGCGAGGCGGAGCGCGCCTCGGTCCCCGCCTCCCGCGCGCGGCGAGGCCAATGGGAGACCGCGGGGAGGGGCGCGCGGGGCTAGGCGCGCGCTGGGAGGCGCCCCCACCAGCAGATGCAGAGGAGAGTCGTGCGGGCGCGGCGCCGGCGGCGGGAGCGGCAGCGGCAGCAACAGCAGCAGCAGCAGTAGCAGTAGCAGTACCGGCAGCAGTACCGGCAGCGGCTGCGGGAGCAGGAGCAGCAGCAGCAGTAGCGGGAGCAGCGGCGGCGCGTGGGCATGGGGTCGCGGGCAGCGCACGCCTCCCCGCGCTGAGGGACCAGCGGTAGGCTTGGGGCGCGGCGCGGGGCGGCGGCGGGGCCGCAGGTGCCGGGAGCGGCCGCAGCCCCCGGGCGGGGCGGGGGACGTGTGGCGTTCCGCGTCGCGCTGCCCGCGGCCGCCCCCGCAGTCGGGGCGGCGGCGCCGTGGCCGGCGCGTTGCGGCCCCGGTGCCCGCGGAGCGGGGTGTAACGCCGCTTGTGTCGTTGGCAGGATCCGAGCGCAGCCGCGGGAGCCGCCTCTGCTCGTGGCAGCCTGCTGTCACCTTCCCTTCTGGCAATGGGGAATGGACTCTCGGACCAGACGCCGATCCTCTCCAGCCTGCCTTCCTTCCAGAGCTTTCACATAGTCATCCTGGGGCTGGACTGCGCTGGGAAGACGACGGTGCTGTACAGGCTGCAGTTCAATGAGTTCGTCAACACTGTCCCCACTAAAGGATTTAATACGGAGAAAATCAAAGTGACGCTGGGCAATTCGAAGACGGTCACTTTCCACTTCTGGGATGTGGGCGGCCAGGAGAAGCTGAGGCCGCTGTGGAAGTCGTACACAAGGTGCACCGATGGCATCGTGTTTGTGGTGGACTCCGTCGACGTTGAGAGGATGGAGGAGGCCAAAACAGAACTTCATAAGATTACTAGGATATCTGAGAATCAAGGAGTGCCTGTCCTTATCATTGCTAACAAGCAGGACCTGAGGAACTCTCTCTCCCTTTCTGAAATCGAGAAAATGTTAGCAATGAGTGAGCTGAGTTCTTCAACACCCTGGCATTTGCAGCCTACCTGTGCAATCATTGGAGACGGACTTAAAGAGGGACTGGAGAAACTACATGATATGATAATTAAGCGAAGGAAAATGTTGAGGCAGCAGAAAAAGAAGAGATGAGTTCTTTTTTGACCTTTCTATTTTAGAGTAGTTACATGGTCAAAATTTGACGTAAGACAGCTTCCAAACGTAGGCCTGCCTGTTTGGATGCCGTTAAGCTTAGTTACGTTAAACAATCAGTTGCACAACCTTGCTGTGTGCAGGAAGGCTGTGCAGTTGTGGAATTTTTTTTTTTAAATCTAGTCTCTTCTGAGTTTTTTGGCTCTGTATTATTTCAGAAGCCCTAGTAGATGATGTAATGCTATCAGGAAATGGATGGGTGGGTTTATGTGACATGGATGTCTAAATAGCCAAATAAAACGAGGGTTTTCTGCTTAGTGTTGTACTCATATGTTTGAGGGTGCCCTCTGCAAGCAATTTGCGTTGAAGGTGTTCTGTGTTTTTAAACTAATAATGCTCGTAAGTGGAGTGCTTAGGTGAACATTATACAGCTTTAAAAACATGTATGAAGCTAGTAACCCATAATTTTGTTGAGGCTGTTTTTTTACCTTGTTTGAGGATTTCTATGAAAGCTTGGCTACACGCGTAGGTTTTTTTAATTTGGCACTTTTTGAAATTGAATCATGTTCAGTTCAAACACTTGAAATTTTAAGTGCTGTGGATTCTTCAACTGGTAAAAGAAAGACTTTGACAAGTAAAAACTGTAAACAACACGATGGAGCATGAAAAAGTGGTTTCCCAACATATAGCATGTTTTTTGGTATGTAAGGTTTTTATTTTTTAGAAGTAGCCATTCATCATTATGCAGTGCTAATCAGGTTTAAACTGTTACTCAAAATTAGTAATTTATTTCCGAATGGTGAGTATTATGTCCTCCTAGGATCAAAAGTCAATGAATTGCAGTAAAGGAGCTATAAAGAACAACTATGGCTGCTGTGGTTCTAACCAGTGCAGCATTCTTTGCCCTGTTGGTGACTTTCCTGGCAATATAACATACTTACAATGAAGTAAAGATGGAGTTAAAATTAGTAGAGCACATCTTGTATCTCCCCAAAATACACCATTTTATTAAAGTGGTATTGCTATGTCACTTTCAACGTATGCTTTTTTTGTTGTGACTCTTACAGTATTTTGTGGTTAGGAATGTAATAATGCTTTACACACTCAAACATTAGACACTACCAGGGGCGGGGACGGGGGAGGGGAGGGAAAGGGGGAAGAAGATTTTCAAGATTGGCCTGTGTTCTGCTTTAATTATGCTTTAAGCTGTTCTTGTTTACAGAGTGTGCAAACAGTGTTAACTGGGCAGGATAGTGCTTGACAGAAAAGGGAGGGTAGTGTTTCTTACTGGTACAGAGCTTCAAGTTACTCTTTAGATACTTGGTTAGCAATTGAAAGGGCTAAAGCAGAGCCTGGATTTTTAAGACTAACTTTAGTGGTGCTGTAGAAATTCATCAGAATGTTAGATTATCTTTAAACTTTTGTTGGAAATACCAGAATTAAAAAAAAAAAAAAGAGTAAAAAATAGCAAAATCAATTTCCTCCTCTCAACCAGCAAAGTAATACATTTTTCTTACCTGCTGCCATGTATCAGGAGGATGACAGCTACAAACCTGAATGTCAATCAATGTAATTTAGCTATGTTGAAAAAAAAAAATCAAACTTTTTAACCAGCAGCTGTTCAACCAGGAGGTAACCAAAAATGCACTTTAGTGTCTTCGATAACTGAAAGTGACAGCTGTTTTTTGTTTTTTTTTTTTTTTTTTATGACATCTTGGTCCTTTTTGAATAAACTGAAGTAGCTTCCAGTGGAGCTTTTGTATGTTGGTTATATATGTACCTGCACTGGTGACATTGTAAGTCACTTACTCAAGTAATGTCTATATTTATAGAAATGTGGATGACTTCTTAAACCTCAATAAACAATTCAAAACAAGCCTGCATAGAGAAGGTGTCTGACTTCTTGTACTGCAGTGGCACATTCTTATCAACCTCTGTGCACATAGTTCTGCTGTTACTCGAATCAGTATTTCTGTTGATTAACCAAAGTCTTGAAATGTGGTGAGGCTTATAAATGTCACTTTGTTAGAAATTGGGAGTGTCTCATTGAAAACTTTGGACTTTTGGTACGTTTTGAGATTTATCGAAGAAATACCTGCTGCCATGATTCTTTTCCAAAGTGATGGCTCTTGCATAATTTGAAACATCTTGTATATCGCTGAGCCTATTTTGTGTTATGTGCAACACTTAATAGGCAATGTTGGGCATATGCCACATGTACTCTCAGGTGGTACTTGATCTAATGTCTTTAGCCTTGTGTCTCTGGAGCTGAGGGATTCATCTGCAGTTAAGCCTTGGGTGAATTTTCCTCTGGGATGTTGCAGCAGTGAGTAGAATGTGTTGATATGGCAAGCTTCTGATTAGTTTCAGGACCCAAGCACAGACAAGAAAAACTTTTTGTTTAGCCTGCAAATGGAAATGGCTAAGTTTGAACAAGAATACCCAATCCTCTCTCTTGAAACCCTGATATTTTTTGTTTATGTAACTGCTGGCACATCAAAATGTAGGTTACTCTTAGTCCTGAGGAAAAAGCTGTATTAGTAGTGCTGAGTGCTATGAATTTGGTGTATAACTGGTATAATCTGGCTATTATTTTCCTTCCTATTGGATGCACTGTACTCCTAGGCTAAGGAAGGTGAGATGACAGGCTGGCTCTTTGTACCTTGTAAACAAACTGATACCAAATACTAATTGCTTCATTTTCAGTACTCATTAGGCTTCTGTTGGGAATAGTTGAAAAGGCATATTGGTTGAAAAAAAACAACTGTGTTTTGTTCTGCATATTAAACATGCTAGTGTTTTATCTGGTGGCTGTCTCCCTAAACTCCCTATGCATAAAAAACAGCAGTGAATGATTTTAATTACAAAGACTTGGCAGATCTGTATACTCTAGCACTCTGGAGAAAAAAGTGAGAGAAGGTGAAGAGTACTGTTTCTAAAATGTCGTGGTTCTTACTGTTAATACTGACTTGGAAGTAGAAGACTAGGGGATGAGTTTTAAATTCAAGCTATGCCTCTCTATGTGTACCAGAACTGTTTTACTGGAATTTTACAGTGCCAGTTCTGAGAGTACAGTATACAAATGTAGCTGTACCTCTGAAACTGTGTTTTGTATTACTATGACAGAAGTCTTCTAACTATGAAAAAAGCAATGATTGCATGAGAGCATCCAGTATCTGAACTGATTTAGTTCCTGCTGGCATGGTCCTGCCAGCTGTGGATCACTTTTTTCCATAGGATAAATTGTCAGGTCTGGCCTAAATACTGGCATGTGTAAGAAAATATTTAGCTGAATAAGCAGGTGTCAATTTTTTACAGTGCTGGAGTTACAAATCTTAAATTGAAAATATTTTTGCTAAAAGGGCTACACCTGAATGCTGTGTTCTTCAAGATTTCAGGTGACTATTTTAACCTGCTTCTTTAATGAAGTACGGAATTGCATCTGCATTGGTGCTATTGAACAAACTACAAGGTCTGGTCACCTTATCACTTGTTTTAGCTTACAAAAGTTTGCATAGCGTTGCCTCAGCTATTTATTTATGCACATGCAATCACAGTTAAGCGGCCTTCAGGATCTGGCCTCTGTTTTCTGGCTGCACAGCTGTGTGTTAGCATTGGACTGTTTCAGCTAGGAAAAATACTGCAGGATGATGAGGCTCCTTCATGGTCTCACATCACTTTTAAGTTGCATTGCACTGAATGTGCATTTATATTTGAAAAAATAAAAGACACTTTGCACTTCAAATTTTTGTGTTTTAGTGAGGCATTATCTGTGTCTCACTAAAACATTTGTCTCTCACTTTCTATGGAAAGCAATACCCACAGCCTGCCCATACCTCCCAGCCTGACTTGGGGCTTCTGTAGCCCCTTTGACACAGTGCCCTGCTGCTGCAGGAATTCATTACCCAGGGCTTTGTGGTTGCAGACAGCAAGGAGCTGGAAGCAGTCAGGTGGGGTCTAGCTAAGCCCTTGTGGACCTCAGCAGGTCTGAGTGAAGGCAGTTTTGTCTTCTTGGGGGGATGTTATCTGTATCTTGGATCATTTGTTTTCAATGAGTTGAAATTTTCTACTAATAGTAGAGTGTTAATTAGTGTCTGGCCGAAACTTGTTCAAAGGTGAGTGTCATTCTTGACATGGAGGGAGGATTTAGATACTACAAATTGATGCTACAAAGGACTTGGTAAGGCAGAGTGTGGAAGGCATAGTCGACCTGCATCCACTATATATTGGGCGCTAGTCTGAACATGCAGTCGTGAGTCAGCTGTCAGATTGTAGTGCATAAAGGCTGGCAAATGTGTGCTCGTAACACTGCCTAACTTCTGAGAGAGAAATCTAGGCATGAATCAGTGCTTTTAGGATCAGTGTTTTCACTTTACTGGTGGGTGACTCATCTTTTGAGAGGGTCACAGTTTACAGCCCGCTCTGGTAGATTTGTGTCCCCAAGCCAAAACAACCTTACTGCTGCTGGGAGGGATGTGTAGGGAGCTGTTTGTTTAGTCTGGGGGTTGAGGAAAGCTGCTGCTTTTTTTTTTTTTTTTTTTTTTTTTTTTTTCTCCTGTAATCCTGACTGACATAGGTATGTGAAGGCCTGCCCCTCATGCTGCTCTGCAGGCTGTGATTATTTTTAGGAGCAGTATGAGACTGCAGAGCTGTGTGAATAAACTGAAGGGAAATACACAGCCTGGCTTCCCAGCAGGGTGATGCTGGGGGTTGTCATGTAGGCTCTCACGGCCATCCTGCCTATCTGAGGACAAAATAAAGGGCCAGTACAGAGCTGGTACGCTGGTACCTCGCCCTTCTTTAAAGCATTAGTCAGTCTTAAACTATCTGTTAAGAAGAAAATTGCAATTTTGTAGATCTAGCTGACAAAAGACCCACACAGTAAATGAAGGAATTAAGTTTCCTCCCTGCCGATGTCCTGTTCTATTGGTGCTGGCTGGGAGCCAGCCCAGGGCTCTGGGTGAGTGGGTGATGCTCCCTGCCTGCTCACCACGGGACAGAGTAGTCACACGCTGATTTTATTCAAAGCCAAACCCAAAATCTGAGGCGAAAAAGCAGGCAGGGTGGCTAGACAGTACTTTCAGGCTAAATACCTGCTTGCAAACAGCTCAGGAAAGTAAGAGAGAATAATCCCTTGAGCTTTGAAGATTATGGTTTCTTAGTTCCAGCTATATTTACACAGCTGCTCCACTAGAATTAAGAGCTAAAGATGACAGAATAGTTAGAAAGGAGAAGGTCAAGTACAGTTGTTGGCTGTGGCGTGTGTGGAGGGAGAGAGGATTTGAAATTGTTGGGTTTTCCTAGCTTTTCAAGACATATTGACCCCTAGGGAAATAGATATGATTTTAGACTGCTTAACTGGTTCAAAATCTTTATTATTTTATACACTGTAGCTTTCCTATTGCTGAAATGAAACAATACCTCATTTAAGAAAAGTTACCTAATCGCTGCATTAATCTCAATTGACAAAAGAGAAAGTTAGCAGGGTTGTTGAGCCTTGTTAAATGTGCTGAGGGCTCCTGGCTGGCTCACAAGCTGCCGTATTGCAAGGTTCTTTCTAAAAATACCAGAATGGTAGAATTTAGGTCACACAAAGTAAAGGTGTGAAGCCTCATACCTCAGACACTACACATAGTCCAGGGGTATCACCAACCCTGTAACTGTTTATCTTCTGTTACCAGTTTATGAATGATAATTTAGGATAATTTCTCTTGGAGCATAACATTTTCATCCCTTTCCTGTTTCAGTGCCATTTGCCTTGAAAGCTTTAACAGTTTTTTTTTGTTTGTTTGTTTTTTTGGTTTTTTTTTTAATATTAGGACATCAATGAATTGGGTGTCAAAAGGATGAGTTTGTGAATGGAGAGGATCAGGAAAGAGTGTTCACCTGTGCTTTAGTGACTTGGTTAGGTAAACCCAGTCTCTTTCTAAAGCAGGCTTATCGGCATGAAGATGACCTTAAAGAAAGGAACTTTCTAAAAATATCCTCTTGTTTCTAACATTAGCTGAACTACACTCGTCTTAGAATTACTATACGCTGTTGAAGCATGGGCTGCTGTTGTTTTCTTGACACCAGTTGCATGATGGCTGCTAAAATGCCTTCAAAAGTTTGCAGACAATATGTGTAAAGTCTCCACAGTATTTCTGAATATATATCTATGATGTAGGTTTTCAGTTTTCTTGAGGTGATCCTGTGGGTCAATTTATTTTCTAATAGAACCTCGATCCTTTGGGAAACTTATCAATATTACTGCAACCATAGTTTATGCCTATTTGGTTGCTATTATAAGTGATACAGAAAAACTACAATCTATGTATTATTAGTAGCATGTTTCCCTTGAACTCCAGCTAATTAATTTCTATTTAAATCATATATATATATATTCCATTGTTCTTAGTAATGCTGTATTTTGTATAGGAGCTGAATTTTGCTAACCTTAGAAGTACTAATCTCCCTGATTTTAATTAGCTTAGAAAATTGACTTGTACATTTCAAGTCACTGTAATTTAGCTGTAATCAGTCATGTTACACTGGAGATTCATGGACTGTGCCCACACTGATGCTTTCTGACAGCTCTCCTATTGCCACATCAATACACATCCCTGACTGTTTGCTATGGTAGCACTGGTACCAGCAAGCTGTGTTTCTACATGGTTCAGCAATTGTGTTTCTGCCACTCTGTCATAGAACTGGCTTATACACAGTTTGCTTATGTCCTGCTGTTGCTGTAATCATGAGAGGAGACAGAAAACATTCTGTACAAAGACTCAGGTGTACACTGCAACCTTAAAACAAATACATCAAAGAATATAATTTAAAGTCCCAGAGTTAATGCAGGGAACTGGAAGTTTAAGACTGAAGATTAGTACATACAGCCCAGTTCATTGATCATTTTATCTCTGAGGTTTCTTCATTGATGTGGAAAACAAGAATTACCTAGTTGCTCTTACATTTAAATTCATGCTTTAAACTGCTCTGAGATATTAGCATATTTAGAAATACAGTGGAATGGGAAGTAGTAAACTGTGCTACTAATTCAGATTTCTCAATCGACTTGCAACATTTTGTGTTCAATAGTTATGCATAAGGAAATCATACTATTTTAAAAGTAATGCATTTTAGAGTTTAAAAATACAAGTTCAACATACTGTATTATCTCTGACAGCATGCACTTCAGCTTCACAGAAAACAAAAAATATTACCATAGTTGAAAATAATAATGTATTTCATATACATAAATGAACAAATATTCATAAACTGTATCAGTTTATGATTACCTGATTTTTGTTTGAGGTTGACCATAGCTATTAAACAAAAGTGGTCAAAATATTTGCTTTTATGTCTAAATTAAACTGGAATGAACATATGGTCTCCAAATCGGGCATATGAGTGTTTTGAAGTAACAGTGATTTACAAAGATCTTGAGTTAAAATGACATCTTAAAATAAGCTTTTATTTTGAATAAATACAAATATGAATGGAAATGCCTTTGGAAAAGTAGCTTTATTTTATATAGTGCACTGAGAAGAAGTATGTAAGTGTGATTTCAGACCTCAGGGTTCAGAGGGTCTCCTGTTCTCGCAGCCTTTCTTGGCTGTAATGAATCAGTCTGCACAGGATGTGGCTGCTAACAGATGATAATGCAAAGTGAAGGGCTGGGCCATGAAAAGCCCCAGGGTGGCTCAGCGTGGTGCTGAGTTCTCACGAAGAGCTGATTGCTTTCCAAAAATAAGAACAGGAACTAGGGCAGATAATCCATGTAAAATGCACTTTCCACCCTTACCCCTTCACAACAATTTATTATTTTCAGTATTATAGAGCTTTACATGTTGGTTAAATACACAATCCATCTAGGCACCCACATCAACCTACACACACTTCTGCTGTATTCTTGCAAACTATGTTTATGAGAATTTCTCTGGGATCCTGTTTCGTGGGTGTAACTTGAGAATATATAAATATATTCCAGTTTTCTCATCTTTTAAACCCAAATGTGACTGCAAACATGACAGCAGAAATATGATTCTTTGAAATTATTTCCTCGGTTTTAAACCTTTCATTTTATTAGGCTAAGGTAATCTGGGCCATACACATTGCATGGGAAACATGCTCTTGTTGGTGGCATTACCACTGCTCAGACTTCACGCTGTGTCAGCACTTCTTTTATAACTATAAATCCTTATTTCAGAAGCTTAATAACATAATAAGCCTTGAAATTTCATGTGTGTTTCAAACTTGGCACAGAGTATTTTCATTTTGCCTTTTACCACATTAAATAAAAAAATTATATATATATTAGAGGGGAATGTAAATAAACAAAAAGTAAGTTTGTGTTTTGCTGCTTCTTCTATCTCAAAGTTAGTTTTGTTTATGAAATGAAATGGTTTGAACTTGCAGCTCCACATGGAAACCTTTGAATTTTTTTTTCTTAAGTCAAAATAGTTAGCATTTGCAAATCAGGCCTACACACATCATACAAACTTGCAGAGCTCACTCACAGTGAGTGAAATTCTCTCATCAGTGTCAGTAGAGCTATTTCTGTGCAGTAACAGTTGTAAAATTGAACATGTACAGAGAACAGAAAGATGAACATGCTTTTCCTTTGTTTTTTCTAAATTTATAATTTCGAGTCCTCTCCTCAACGAAGTTCATTTTCTTAACAGTGATGATGTTGAAGTAAATCAAATGCAGGTTTTTGTCCATCTTGTGGAAAAAAAACCCCATGCTTGTAAAATTTCCAGGCTGTTTTTTAAACCATTAAAAAAATGGAGCAGGCTCTATTCTCAATAGAAGTATTGAATCTTTTGATATTTGCTCACCCCTTCTAGATAACCCTGAAATTATCCTGAGGGTTACTAAGGGCATAGCTTGCCTGGGTATAATATCTTCTTGCACAGATGTATATTTTTTCTTAAAGGCATAACTAGTACAGAGATCCAATATTAATGATAGCTTTAGTCTGACCTAAATCACTTCCGGCTTTTTCCTTATGGATTCACTTAAGCCTCTGCACAGGGGGTAAAGGACCTGGCTGTTCGAATCTGCAAACTTCATTCTTCCTTTGCATTCATTTCGTCTGCACGTACATGCTTGCACAAAGCACTCTTCTTCACCAAGGAGCATTGATCTGCTCAGAAGACTAGACATACTCTTCAGTCTTTCTTTGCCCAGCCAATTTTATAAAGGGTACAAAACCTCTAGAGTTGGGGGGGAAAAAAAAAAGGCACCTTTTTTTTTAATTCTCCTTTCATTCAAATCCCAGTTTCAGTGAGATGGCCATAATTATCTACTTTGTGTTGGAAAATCCTTACTCACTTCAAGCACTTAGGGTCAAGTTATTCTTCCACTCAACCTGATTTCTTTCTCTTATTTACCTATGGGAAGCTTCCCACATCTATAATATCCTTGCAGAAGAAATGCTGTGTGTTTTTAATATAATACAGGCACAACAGTCAGGATTCAACTTACTTAATATTAGAGCTATAAAAATTAGGCATTCTTTTTCACTTTAGGCATCTCGAGGTGTTTTTACAATTCATGGAAAGAAACATGTTTGTCTGGGGTGTGATGCATATTAGTTCAGGACTGCTATCCAAAGGAGGTGAGATAAATCACCCTATGCTGTGGCTTGTTTCTCTCTCTGCTCTACAGAAAGCATAAGCTGATTAACTCAAATATAGACACCTGCCTTTTACACCAACTGTCTATATTTATATCTGAAATGATAGCCCCAAATCTGCGCCAGCTCCTCAGTTGGAAAATGCAGGTGTCTGCCATTTGAAATCTGTGTCAATCTATGGCAGCTGAGAGGCTCATGCAGTGCTTTGCCTCAGCAAACCCACCCCAGTGCTTCTGGGTGTTGGCCAATGGCAACACTCTTCGTACTAGGAAAATACAGAGACCAGTGTATTAAATAATATCTATTTTACAAAGTGCAGTGAAACGCTTTATTTACCGTGAAGACTACATTTCACAGTCCACATATTCTTGTTAAAGAAATTGTAAACCAAATTACTTCCTCTTACAGTGTCTCAGTAAAGCTACTTCTGCATGCAAAGGTAGAATTTCCATCATATTCAGTGGGTGGGAGATAAGGCTGTATAATTGTGCAACAAAACTGTTGTCTAGAAAATTATCTAGAAAAGATTTTGAGTATTAAACTTTTTTGGGGTTTTTTGGGGGAGGGGTTTTCTTGTGGGTTTTTTTGGGGATTTTTTTTTTTTTTTTTTTTTTTTTGCTAGTAGACCCCCACCTACTCACTGATACTGTAATTGAGTCCAGTAGCATCTGCACCTGCTTCTGCACCTGTTGGGAGTTGCAATTGCTCTGGTGTGACCACAGAAATGGTACTGACAATCAGCCTTGAAATTGTTAAAGGCTGAGAAGGAGCTGCTGAAAGAAAGTTTGCTACCTGGTCTTTAGGGCTGACCCGAGCATAGAAACAAGGTGTGAGTACAGAGCTCCATAAGCAGAGGACATTATAACCTGCTGCGATGTCTCCGGGTTTCCTTCTCTCTAATAAGGTATGAGTTACTGAAAACCTTTCTGATGAGAAACCCCTAACTTGGGAGGGGGTATGAAAAAAGGGCCTTCTTGTTCCTGTCTTCTGATAGTTTAATATTTTCTAAAGTATCTATAATGGTCAAACTTCTTGTTGCCTAAGTTCAAAATCCACTACAGATAGTACTCTGGAATTACATATGACTCAATTCTTTAGGAAACCCAGCTGAAATGTTGGAAGCTGGGGTAGAGGGAGGGAGATGCCTTGAAACTAGAGATTTTAGGGTGTGGTGTTATGAGCTTAGGTTTTAGCAAATGACTAAACGGAGCATATTGTGTATTCCTGTAGGCTTGGGGAAAGCGTGAGACTTAGTTTTGTTGAAGTAATTGCTTGATCTTAAAAGAAAGCCGTTGTGCAGGCTTATGGGGATTTCTGCATCCCCTAAATCACCCTATCATCGTGTGAAAGCACTGTGAGGGTGTACCTCCTGGGGGCTTATCTCTGATGTGAGACCAGGTGCTATGACATCCTATCAGTTATCTCTAGTGAGAAAATAACTGTACCGAGTCTCCAAAGCAGATATTATCTGCTTCCCTAAACATCCTGTTCACTCTGTGTATAGTGTGGATTAAACTGGGTTGTGAAGACATCGAAACTGGAACTGAGACTCCTGCTGGAAACTTGCATTGTTCCTGTTAGCTGGCCTTCTCTGTTCCACTGCAGATGTGCTTAGAAAGCCTTTACCGATTGCTTCTCAAGCCTGGGGCAGTCAATTAATAATGCATAACAAAGAGAATTCAGCACTAGTAAGTGCTTGGGCTGGCATTTAAAGAGTTTTCGGTTCTGAAGAAGAGTGGTGCAGGGGTTATACTCCTGAGGAGGACCAACAAGGCTGCACTTGGATATTTGGGTAGAGCAGTTTGGAGTTTTCCTGTTCCTAGGATTGGAAGCCAGCAAGCATTCATCTCATTTCTAATATGGACATGATTAGGCCATTGATTTTTAAATTTTTTTAGGACATTTTAATTATTACAAAATGGAAAGTAAAGATGTGGGAGCAAAGACTTAAACTAGTCCAAAAAAATACAGTCTGCAAAAAGATGTGACAATGTTTGGGAGCTTTTGTTAAAACAAAACAACAACAACCCTCCCTCCTTCCCCCCCCCCCAAAAAAAAAAAAAAAAAAAAAAAAAAAAGAAACCAAATAAAAAATAAATAAAAATTAAAAAAAAAAAAAAAAGTTTTTAAAAAAGCAAGCCAAAAAAACCTGCCGGCTAACAAGTGACTCTAAGTTTTGTTTGGTAATAGTAAGATATCATTGAGTGAGAGATGTGGGTTTTGCTCTGGCATTTTTGGTAAGGTTTTTTTGGGGGAGGTGGGAGTTGGCATTTTGTTTTATTCTTGTTTTTTTTGTTTTTTTTTTTTGTTTTTTTTTTTTTTTTTTGTAGGGGTTGGTTTGTTCATTGTTCAAATTGAGCTACAGTTGTACTCTTTCTATCAAGCCATTTAGTTCTGCAGTGAAGCTCCATGGGTGGATTCTGGAAAAGGTCTGGTGG
Source organism: Sylvia atricapilla (assembly GCF_009819655.1). Taxonomy (NCBI): domain Eukaryota; kingdom Metazoa; phylum Chordata; class Aves; order Passeriformes; family Sylviidae; genus Sylvia; species Sylvia atricapilla. Next base: position 27,787,930 of record NC_089140.1, read on the forward strand.
TGAGTTTGGTGGCAAGCACAGGAGGGCTGCTTTTTATCATCATGCTGAGCTGATGGAGGTGTTAGGTTGCTTCTGCTGCAAAGCCAGAGCTTGTTGCTGGCACCCAGAAACCCTCCTTTTAACAAATTCTAGCCTGGCTTGAGTTCTGTGAGTCTGCCTTACCCAGCTCCATGGCGGTACACCCCCAAAGAGCAATTTAATTCTAAGCAATTAAAAGCTGTCTCAGTGCCAACAGTAGGTAACCTGTGAGGAAGGATCTAGTTTTGTATTCCTCCTTATGTCTCAGACCCCTGTCCCCTGCAGTGATGGCATTGGACTATAATGCATTTCAATCCATGTGCTGTGTTGTGACTCTGAAAACCTTGATTTAAATCCTGGTGCAGATCAAATAATCCCATATCCAAACAGACCCCTGAATTTTCTCCCTCTTTCTTGCCTTTTAAAGCTCAAAGAGAGCACTGAGAGTATTGCAGTGACCTTGCTATTCTTCCATAAGGAATGGAAAATCAGGGTAGGATGTCTTGAGAAATATTTTGATGAGGAGTGTAGTGCGTAATTCGTTGTTACCCTGTTTAAGGAGCCTTTTGCTGCCTTTGGTGAGCTGTCAGGGTGTCTAGAGCTAGAGACTGTCAGTGTGGGTGTCTCTGGCCTGCAGAGCAATGCTACCCCTCTGACTGACCAGCCACAGGCTCCATCTGACCTGTGAGCTCCAACATGTGCCGTTCTGCTCAGTCTCTCCCGGGCAAGAGGATTAGAGCTCCTCTGGCATGAACTATTGGTATGGTGGCATCACTGCTGGTGATTGGGGCTGATTATGACTTTTCTGGGCACCATGGTGCTGGTTTGGTGAAATGATCTACTTTTTGCCGAAGTTAATATGGAAAAAAAAGCAGTGACTATTCCTTATGATTGCTTTCTGGATACTTGCACTGGTCACTCTTTGGCTGATAGGTGTTTGGACACACTTTGGTTACAAACGGATGTTTTCTTTCCTCCAGGGGAAATGGGGGGAGTGGGGACCCTCACTAGGTCCCTGCCTGTGGTGCTGGGGCTGGAGGTGCTGCCCTTTCCCAGGGTATATCCCAGGTGGCAGCAGGCTGTCCCGCCTTTCCCCGGCACGGCCGCAGCCTGCGGAAGCCCCGCGGTCTGAAGTCCCCTGTTCCCATGGGGTGGGACAGCCCGAACTGCGGACCCAGGAGTCTGAGGGCTTCGAGGTGCTGGGATGAGGTGTCTGGTGTGACGCTTCTGCCCAGCTCCTCCCTAGGCAGGGCTGGAGACCAGCTCCGAGCAGATCTTAGTCTGTTGTATGGGGGATATTGGCAAATGAACAAGAGATTGTTCTCACTTCGGAAGGTGTTCAGATAGAGAGGTCTGGCAGGGACAAGGCAGCCTTCCCTTCCCCCTCCCTCTCCCTTTGTCCTTCTGATAACCGATGGAGAGCAAAGCACTTCCTTTGGAAATGCAGCGTTAGGCCCTGCCCTGAGCAGAGGCTCCTATTGCAGCTCCTGACCGAAACATTTACATACCTTATCTGCAAGCTCTGCGTTCTCTGTAAGAGAGCTGGAGATGGGTCTGTTCTTACTCACTGCCTCCCCAAGGCACGTGGAGAGGTCTGGTCTGGGCAGTGTGTACCTGACACCTTTTCTTAGTGCTTCAACACGACACAGTGCCAAATCTGTGCTTTATCGTGGGTTCGTGGTCTTTTTGTGGCGAGCTACTTCAGTGTCTCTTCTTACAAACTTGTCTGTGGATTCCAAGCATTAACAGTCTCTAAATTTCTGCTCTGTGATGAAGCAAAAGGGGCATAATCCAATGGAGTGCTGCTTCTCCCAGAGAACAGTGTCTGGATAAAGGCCTTCCTGTAACCAAAGTTTGCCATCTTTTAAGAAAGTTATTTCCAGTATTAGCATTTCCTTATCAGTGGTTTTAATGAGCTTTAAAAGTAGCTTGGGAGGTTTATTCACCCTTTGTATTATGATGCATTTATTTCTTAAGCTCAGTATTAAGGCTAGATTTGATTTTATTTTATAAGTGGACTCTCTGACTTGTTAATATGCATAGGATGAGGCAGAGGAGTTTAAAAGTTTTTCAAAAATGTAAACAACTAGATTCTTTGGCTCTTTGGTATGAAGCATTCAATAAAAATGTTGATTTGCATGCTGTAGCTGTGCTGGCACAGGTAACTGTGCAGCTGTATTGTGGCCCTCGCAGTGAGCTGATCTGGCTTCAGTGAAATTCCTGGGTTATCTTCCAGTTTATCAATTCAGACTGCAGCTGGCTGGACTCCATGCCAGCACAACTGGTGGGAGTCGTGCAGAGAAGATAGGGCTGGATGGTGGGAGTACCTAAAACTAGTGCTGCTGCTGCTGCTGAAGAATTTTGGACCATGAAATCAGGGCCTTGATATTTGCAAAGTAGTAACAACGTGCACAAAATATAATTCAATGAAATGTTACTTTGTTTGTTCGTGAAAGCTGAAAAATAATGTTACTGGCTTGAAAGCCTTCCTAGACAGGTATCATTGGTCTCACTGACTGTCATCATAGATGTAATGAGCTGGAGTTGTTTTAAGCAGAAGTAAGAGGTGAACCTTAGTTCTTAACAGTGTCTGCCTTAATCAAAAAAATTTCTTATGAATACTGTTTTGGTATTTTCTTCTGTTATATCACTGCACAGTGTAATGGTGGCACTTTTTCAATCTCAAAGCAAAGATTCTAAGTTTCTGAAAACTGCAAATGTACAATTTGCTGTACTTATTTATGATGATTTGCTCTCTGGTTCATTGGTCAGAATACAAGCTTGTTTCTGTGAAACAGGAGGAATCTTGTAGGTCAGTATGTTATAAGCCACTTTTAAGCTTCTTAATAACTGTCTGGAAAGTAAAAAGGGTAAAATCAGAGGTTGAAAGCTCTTATTACATTTTAAATTTTCTGAGGTATCAGGAAGTTTATGAGGTCAATAACAAGACATGATGACTGTTAAACAGTTGGAAAATATTATTTGTGGTAGTTAAGGAATTTCTTGGGGTTTGGTGTGGAAGTTTAGTTGTGGGGTTTTGTTCCTTTTTTTTTTTTTTTGGGGGGGGGGGGGGGTTGGTTGCTTTGGGGATTTTTTTCACCTAACCTTCAAGGGCAGAAGGATTGAGAACCTGATCCTTTTCTGAAGGCTGGCAAATAAAGCCTAGAGGCATCATGGTGGTTCAGGACAAGGAACTGTCTGGTTTGAGGATCATACTGTGTTACCTCAGCTTGACTGACTGTTTTTTGATGTGCATAAGGAAGGCAGACCTTGATCTTAATTCTACCTATGCTTGTTCCCTTCCCCTTCTTGTTCCCCCACCAACTCTGTTAGGAAAAAATATGATACCTTAGAAATATCATGTTTTCTTAACCCATTGCTAGGTACCTTCTATTAAAGTTTTTTGTCTTCAATTAATATGGGGTTGTTGAACATACACAATACTTGATTTCAGTATTAAGTAATATTACAGCTTAAATTCTGATGTCAAATTATTTTTCTTCAAATTTCATATTCAGTTTTGGAAGTGATATTTGTAGAATCCAGTAGATATTATCTACTGACAGCTTCGACTCTTGGCTAGAGAATTTTAGATATATATGAAAGCTTATGTTGATAAAAAAGCAAAGTGTCTTCTTTTTTTTTTCCCAGTTTCCTTAAGTTTTTGAATTCAATGTTTGAAGTGAGACATTATTTGTTTGGCTCAGATGATGTTTATTTTCCTTTCAGGTGGAGGGGAGCTCTGGTTTCTTTTGAGATGGATATAAATAACTCTTTAAAAGATGCAGTAATGACAGTGCTGGCTACTGTTTCTCTGTCAAATTCTTTGATTAGTAATTAGATTACCTAGTAATCCAGAAGCGGAGGGTGCAATTGATCTCCTATGGCACCATTCTCTTCCTTCCCCAGCCGAAGGGGCAGCCCATGGGGCAAGGGGCAGCAGGGGCTGCTCCTGGGGCTGGAAAAGAGCCATGTACCAGAAGGCTGCTGAATCTGGGCTTCTGGACAGGCCAAATAGCTGCCTTTGAGGTGCCACTTCCAGGTGGTTTGAGTGGTTTGGGTGCTGTCACTCCAGCATGAGGAGGTGCTCTGGCAGAGAGAGAGCAGCTGTCATGCTGGTCACATCTGACCCATGGGAACTGATGACTCACTGCTGAGGTCTCTCTATCTCTGGTGACTGCATAAGCTGGAATTTAAGCAGAGGAGCTCCCTCTGTCCTGGTAAACCGTCCTCTCGATTCCTCTGTGTGGATTCACTAGGGTTTAAAGATGTGTGGGTGTGTACTTAAGGAAGTTTCAGCTTCTTCATTCTCTTCTAAATTAACAACTTGGTGTAGCAGAACTAGGAGCTTGGGCTATCCCCATTGGATGCTGCCTGTTCCCTAGCTTCCCTGGCAGTGCTGTGGGCCGGGGGAATTGCCTGCCACCCACAGCATCCCTCTACCCCCTGCCCAGTCAGCTTGGAGCTCACCCACTTCCCTTATCTAGAGCTGTATGAGGCCAGACACCTGGGCTAATAAAAGAAAACAGTAGTAAGGTGTTAGTTGTTTTATAAATAGAAACAATCACAACTCATATTTGGTCTTTCATATGTTTTTACCCAGTCTTGCCTTTTCTAAATTTATTTAGACAAAAATATATAGTGATATTCTGCTGTATTATCTGAAGTGAAAACTGTCTTAGCTGAGGAACACGGTTTGCCTTTAAATCTGGCTGACTTCATTGTGATTTCTGTGTCTGTTTGCATAGTGGAATGACAAAAGATCTTGAAATGTCTGAAAACAAGCCTGCTGAGATATATAATAATAAAAAGAACTGGTATGATTCTCTTTACCTTAATTATGTGTCTTGTGGTATACAGGTAAATCTGTTATGTTCTGCTTAGTCTGTTTTGTATGAGGTAATTGTTTCTTCTGTCACACTCCAGAAATCAGGAATTTATCCTCAATGGAATTGACTAACATAATCCTGTTACACGAGTATCATGTCTTAAGCACTTCAATAGGAGGCTTCACCGTTTTTATCTATAAACCATCTCTATTAAGATTTGAACTTATGGAACTATAACACCATCTGTTAATTATTTGGTATAAATAGGTGTTCATATATACTTTGTAAGGTATGATCACTTCTTTAAAATGCTCAACCTCCTAAAGCAGAATTTATTAATGATAAACCATATATATATATATATATGTGTGTGTGTATATGGTGTTTCTAGGGATATTCTAGTTGTCAACAGTTGAATTCAGGTTTATTATGATTAGCTACCCTTCGTGCTTACTCAGAACACACCTGGACATTAAAAAGATGCAGTACCTGCTTTTAAGATTTACAGACTACTGGGCTAGACTTGAAAATTAGTGGGAGGGCATTGAAGAAAAACAGGGATAGCTGGAGGAAAGAACAAAGGCCGTGGTTGTGTGGCTTACGTCACTTCGTTAAGCAAACAGGGTGGTTCTGCTAAGCCCTCTGACTTTGTAGTTGTGAGGATACGTGCCTCTTGTACCATGCCAAACCATCCCACTGATAGAGAAGTTGAATTGTTCTCCATCTACCTGTCATCCTGCCAAAAAACAATGCGTAGATTGTGATGTGGGGGATAAGATCAAATGTAAGGGATCAGTAGTGCCTTTGGGAATATCTCCCTCCCTCCTTCTCATGGGAGACTTGCCTGCTTGCTGTCCCCAGCTTAGTCTTATTGTTGCACTGTTAGTATTTCATATACCTGTTCTTTTTGTAATCTTTAATGCAGCAATCATTCTCTGATAGGGGGTAGTGGGTATTAAAAAGGGAGATCCAACAAGGATGTAGTTATATCTCTTACATGCTGGACTTTGTGCTTCCATCTGTGAAATTTCAGCTGGCAAAGCATTGATGCAGAATGACACTTTGGCGTTGTTTTTACGTGTACTGGTGTCGTAGATGTGATCACAACAGACAAAAATGCTGGTGCTGGTATAATTTTGCTGGGGAGGTAAGTGAAGTTAAAGCGTTACACCACAATAAATAAACCTTTACTCATAACATGAAGTTGCAGATAAGGAAGGATCTTCCAGTTTTACTAGTCTATCTTGGGTATGTCTGTGATCTTAGTGGGCCTTTTCCATCCTACCTAATCTGAATCTGATCATATAAACTAATGGGGATAATCAGTTAGAAAAGATTAATTTCAAAGGGAAGATTGTCACTGGTGCTTGAAACAAGATGCTTATCTGGAAGTCTCTTTCCTTCCAAGGCTTGTGAAGGCATATGGGACCAATGCTGTTGTATTTGTTAGCACTGCTGTAGCCACTTGCATGTATGGAGAAGTTGTTGCCAGTGCCTAAAACGTTCTCTTTCCTTCCAACATCCTTAGCCTGTTATCTGCCATGGTGACTACACAGACTTATTCCCTCAATGTGTTGCTGTCGATGTTACTGCCCTACTATCACCACATGCCTTCCTGGCTGTGTACAGTGGATTTGGGGCTTGTCTCCAAGAGTCATTCGTTGACCAAGTCTGTTATCACTCTCTGGAATGTGCTTGGGGTGACTCTGGCACACCTGGGAGGAAATGAAGGCCACTTTGCCCTCATACTGTATACGTTATAGCACACGCCAGGGTCCAGCAAGGCAAAGTCCTTGCATCAGTATCACAAGACTAGGTCAGGCAGCTGTAATAGCCCAGGTCTGCACACGTCAAGCACTGCATGCTTCAAAGGCAAATGGGGCCTGTAAGGAGCCTGAACAAAACTAAATAATGAAGATGGACTTTTAGGAAAATTGTGGGCTTTGCACTTTTCCTCGGTCAGTGTACTTAAAATAGTTAATTCTGGTTAGTTTGCTTCAGACAGACAGGTAATAGTATACAGTCTTTGTTGCTGAAATTAAATTGAATTCTGAGGAAATCTGTCTTGTCTTTATATCTGAAAGTGCAGTAGGCTCTGGACCCCTTGTAGCAGGAACCTTGGACGGCTACTTGCTCTGTCTGATGCAGCACTGTGTGCAGAGGCAGCTCTAGGCTGAGGAAATTATTCTGGAGTAGCTTAGCTGGCTAAACCTGGCAGCAGAATTATGTTAATCAGCATTCCTTGCCTAATGAAAACCAAAGTAAGTTATTGAAATATCAGTCACACTTCTTGATGCCACCTCAGCTGATGTGACCACTTTTTGGATGTGATCCGAGATCTTTGCTTCAGCACTTGCATGACAGTCATCCATCTCTTTTCCTTAGCTGTGAGGATGGGTGCAAGTATCTGACTGTTACTACAGTAACATTCTGATTGAATGTTCTAGTAGGAATGTGTTTATCTTCAAACCTATATTTATCTTTTTGTGAACAGTCTCAATTTAGCTAAGACCCTTTCAAAGTGAAAGTTTAAATTTATTCCACTGGAAGATGCTTTCTTGTGACAAACTTAGAAATATATTATGAACAAATTGTATGTGCAGAGGGGGCGTTGTCTGAAAACGTTCTTTTTGGAAGTGAGCTAGATGCCTGAAATATCTACCTACAGCAAGCAATAAAAACTATTTAATTGATTTTTCCCAACCAGAACAATATGATAACAGATTGAATTAAATTGAACTTCTGGGTCTGATTTAATGTAAGTGGCCAAAAATATGTATTTCACTTACTTGCATGTGCTTGCATCAAGCCTTGAATTAGAAATGGAGACAAGGAGAAAAACAGTGAGCAGAAAAGAATGGGAGCCTTTCCACCACTTTCAGCGGATGTTGATTCAGATTCTTGCTCTGTGCCCTTATAACAGAAAGAGTCTCCTGAGTAAGCTGAGGATAACCACGTCCTATCTCCTTCCTTCCATCTGTATTAAGTCTGTGGGCCTGCTGCAGCATGAGCAGAAATAAGCAATCCACTGAAGCCTGTGGGCTATCTCCTTGTTAAGTAAATGCTGCCTATCACAGATGGAGCTTTAGGCTATTAACCAAACTTGTCGAGTACTGGGAATACTAATGAGCAACCATGGTTGGCACTGGTGGAGATAGGACTCTCAGGCTCATGAAGGCTAGGATTACTTTTCCTTGGGAGGGGTTTTTGACTGAAATCTCTTGTCCTTGGTTGGCCACTGACTGTGTTTTGTTTCACTTTTTGAAACCAGACTGCCTTTTTCTGAGAGAGAAGTTCAGGTACAGAGTGTGGGAATACAATTTTATTGCAATTCATGTAATCACTGGTGTCTTTGCTCCTAGAACTGAGACAGAAAGTATATTAGAACTTGTAACAGGACCAGTGCTCTTCCAGTTAGTTGATCAACCTGGTCTGATTTGTATGAACATTGTACTTAAGACCTACTCATGGACCTGCAAAGGTCCACTGCAGAATGACCTACTCATCATTCTGCAAAGGGCTATGCAAACACAGACCAAGATGTCAATACCCAGCTTTGAAATTTTGATAAGATGACTGAGAATTAGAGGAATACAGGATGATGGAAAATGGGAAGAAGAGAGCAGTGAGCAGATGCTGGTGTGCTATATGGACTCATGTAAGACAACCATCCTTCAGAACTGGGATGGAACTTCACCATCTGGAACTGCACCATTCTGGTAATGAAACAAAACGTGGGGGCCAGTCTGCCTTCTGTGGTTTCCTACTGCTGATGTCTAAATGAGACCCCTTCTAATAGGAATAAAGTGATTTGAATATTATATTGTTTTTTGGGGGGGTTGTTATTTTTTACCACAAAACTGAAATGTCTTAGAGAACGGTGATTAAGCCTCTTTACTCACAGGTTGTGTCTTGGAGACTGGAGAGGGTAAGACAGTTCTAGAGGATGTAAAGGAAGAAAATGGGATTTTATTCACTTCTGTTGATGATTGCTTCTGTGCTAACATCTCTGACTTTGGAAAGAGGTGTTGTAGTCTGTGAGAACTCATGCAGGTGCAGTGTCTGCAGTCCTTCCCCTGGGAAATGATTTATCAGCAGCCTAAAGCAATAACTAAAACAGCCACCTGCCTTATGCATTACAGTTGGCAGTAATGTTGTTGTGTGAAGGTTGACGTGTGTGTAGAGAGGCCATCATCTCTTTCTGCCCTGATCAGGAAAGAACTGTGCTAAGAGCAGAAAGTCTCTTCCATGCTACTTGAAACTTCAAGTTAATGATTCGTTTGACTGACTGGCTTGCCTGTAAGTGCATTGTCAGGTGATCTTATTGGAATGACAGGGCAGGAGAGCTCTTACCTTTCCTACTATTAATGTTTGTTTAGGCATCTAGGTATTTCCTGCAAGGCCAGCTCAACAGAGCAACTAGAGCCTGGCTGTGCAATCATCTGTAGTGCAGGAAAGCTAAAAGTTCAGCCTTTAGTTCAAACTTTTCTCCTGTTTGCATAGTTAACTCTTTTGCATTTGGCAGTATAATCTCTCCTGCATGTTTGTGGATTCTGCTTGAAATCTCCAAAACACTGGAGTTTACCTCAAAAAGTAAATGAGAAATAGGGAGAACAGAGTGCCTCTGAAAGTCTTACTTCAAGTTATTTTTTCCCTTCTTTAGGTGAAAGAAACTTCATGTAAAGTTGTGCTGGAGTATCTTCTTGATCTTTGGACAAGAAAGGCCTGGACCTTGGCATTCATGATCCTTGAATCAAACTCTTGCAGGATTGCACAGTCCAGCTCCCAAAAGCACAGCCAGCTCTGAAGTTGGGTACAGCTGCTCAGAGCCTTGCCCAGTCAAGTTGTGAATATCTCTAAAATACAAAACTAATAAAACACAAGAAGTTCCACTTTAATATGAGAAATAACTACTTCACATTGAGGATGGCAGAGCACTGGAAAAAGGCTGCCCAGCAAGGTTATGGAGTTTCCCTTTCTGGAGATATTCATAACTCACCTGGATACGTTCCCTTGTAACCTGCTCTAGGTGACCCTACTTTGGAAGGTATTTGGACAAAATTATCTCCAGAGGTCCCTTCTAATCCCAAATGTTCCATAATCTCAAAGAATTGATATAATACAAAGGGCAGACTGGGACAGTATTTGTTCATCTTTACTTTCACCTCTCCCCATGAGACTCAAAGGCTTCTGATGAGTGACTCTTTCAGCCCAATTTATGGTAATCTACTTCCTTATATGCCAACCATCCATCCCATACCTCTGACTTGGCTGGTGTAGATATTGAGGGAGACTGTTGGGAAAGCTTTGGGAGAACCAAGCTAAAGGATATCTACTGCTCTTTGTTCAAAGTCACCTTTTTCTTCATAGAAGGAGATCATATCAGTTGAGCACTATTTCCTTTTGGTAATTCCCCATTGCCAGTTCTCCATGATCTTCTTATTTTTACTATGCTTAGAAATGGCTTTGAAGACTTGCTCCACAGTCTTTCCAGGGACTGTGATTAAGTCTGTGGTTTCCCAAGATAATCCTTGTTGAAGAGGAATCTGACCTTTTTGCATTTCTAAAGTAATTGGGCCCTCCTGAAAGTGCCATGACCTGTTAAGGCCAATTGAGAATGGCATCTCAGGTGTGCTGGCCAGCAGTCTCACTGGCCTCATTTGTCACATGAGCCATAGGACCAGACAGATATTCACTCTGCTCTCCCACTGGGCAGAGGAACCAGCAAGGCCTGAGATCAAACCTCTCCAGTCAAGGCTTTTTCTTTTTCTGTTTGCACCAAGTTCCCCCAGCCCATTCAGCAACAGAATCGTGTTTTCTATAAAATTGCTTTTTATGACTCTGTACCAGAAGAAGACATTGTTGCTTCCTCTCATATTTTTTTATTAATTTTTGACTCCGAGGCAGCTTTAGCTTCTCTAGGACCCTCCCTGTACACTGGCATTGTTCATGTTTCCTTAAACCTTCTGCTTTGGTATGCTTTTGTGACATCTCATCAACTCATTCAGGGATGAGTTTAGTCTTTTTCAAAACTATCAAAGTAAATACCTGCGTGGGACTTTGCTGGAGTAAAAGCAATATTTTTAAGATTAAAGCTCAGAAATAATACCCTGGCAGCATATATGATTACCCAGGGCTGAAGTAACTTGCAGTGCTTGAGAAAGAAGCATTGTGTGGGTGATAAAGTATTTGTGGGTATGTAAAGGGACTGCTAAAGGTGATCTTATTTTTGATGAGAACTTATGAATATTCACTAGCTTCCTTTTCAGTTTTAGTAGCTATTTCCTATTGCAGCCTGTTGTGTATTGAATCGTTGGGGGTGTATTCCACACCCACTCTTCAGGTGTTGCCAACTCTCCCAAGCATTCCTTCTGATTAAAGGAATTGCTGGGCTATATTATCTGAATTCTTTTGGCCTTATTTGTGTAAGCCTGAAGTAAGAGGGGAGAAAAAGCAGGATTTTAAGGGCTTCAAAAGCCCACAGCACAGGCGGCTCCTACCAGTGTGGTACAGGGCAGAATCAAGGTAGCTGTTACAGCCAAACTCCTGATGACTGGTTAGAAGTCCAGGAAGCAATTACTGCGCTGCTGATGCTTCTGCCAGCACTCAGGAGATGGGGTTTAGCCTGTGCACTCCTTAACCCACTAACTTGGTTTTGGTCTCTGTACAGCCTGCTGAAACACTTTTGGCTGCAGAATTTCCTGCGAGTAGAGCATGAAGGAAAAATATAAATTTTCTCTGAGCTAGAATGAATATCACACTCAGTTGTGTGCTACTTGTCAGATAGCTCTGTTGGAGATGAATGGAGATAAATGAGAGCTTGGAGCTGTAATGTGGCTCTTAGTGCTTGAGCATGTTTCACTGGCTCTGAGTTTAGCTTTATTTAGCTTGGGAAAACAGACAACACTGTGACGTCCATTTTATAGATCTATTACTAAAACTGACTTTTTTACAGCTTCTGCTCCCTTCAAGGCTGCTGGAAATCCCCAGGATGAAGCCAGAAAGAACATAATCTGTTGAACTGTGATGCTGAAGCAGATTTGCAAACATCAATAGTGAATAAAATATTCTGCTTAGAAACATAAATCACTACAATCGCTGAAATAGCTGACTATGATAAAAAGGCAATGAATTTTTCATGAAGTACAGCAATAGCACCAGATGGCTACTGGGCTTGTGGGAGAATCGTTCCATTTCACATTAATTCTGAAAAATAGTGAATTAAAAGCAGCATGCAATAATGAACTGGTCACATACAATGTTAGTTTGGAGCTAAAAGAAGTGGATGGAGTCAGACTTGTTCTAAACTGGGTTATTGTCCTGGACTTCTACTGGAGATTTGGCTCTATGAGTTCTTGTCTACACAGGTCTCCCTGCAGTGTGTAGGTGGGTGGTGTTTGGTTTAAATTGCTTTATGCTCACACAGTTGTCTTCTGTCCTTTTTTTATCTTGTCAAATCCTGCTATAATTAACCTGCTTTCAAAAGACATGTTACTTCAACACAGAATGTATGAAACCACTGTAAAAGTTCACGTGAACTTTTCCCATGTCATATGAGCTATGCTGGTAGTGTCTGCAGTGCATGGCTTTGTTATTTGAAAGTCATGTTAGCTTAGCATTGTACTTTGAAGCAACATTTTTATTGAACATTGGTGTATGCCTGTTAATTTTATGGCAGTTTCTAGCCAGAAGTGTATTATGTCTAGCATGTGCTGCCCTTAGTCATGGCTGCTGACCTGCTTTGTCATCCCTAGTAGGATAACTAGAAATCTTAGAGTAAAAGTATAAATTGCTGTTGATGTAATGCTTAGTGAAGGAGTAATTTGAGGCTCAACTCTGTGACCTGTCAAAACCAAAGAAAAATGCTTGGTTAAGGATTCTTGAAACAGAAAATTTATTGTCCAGAGCTTTTTGTTCCCCTTCTTTTTTAAATTACTTTTTTCTTCAAACCTAGGTCATATTCTGGACCTCCATTTCGAAACCTAAATTAAATCTTAGCCTCTAACTATGATTTTTGATTATTTTTTTCTTACATTTTTATTTTCATAGTGGCATCTCAGCCAATTTAACAAAAGCAAAACATGTTTTTTAGCTATTGTACTTCTGACCACTGTACTTCTGAGTTGTGGGAAATGAATTTGAATATGTGTTGGCATATGTACGAGTAATGACTGCCTTAAACTGTTCCAGAGTAAGATTTAATGAACACTAATCCATATGAAGTTAAAGTTTTTTTTAGTTATGTGACTTTATTTTGCTGATTTTGTCAAGCACCCTTCACAGCTTACACCCTCATTAGGAGAGCCTTTTTATGGAGAATTTATCTGCGTGTACTTTGCCCTCATCCACCTGCCAACACATGGGTGTGTCCAGTCTTGGCAGTGAAGCTCAGAGTTCTTGTTCAGCTATGCGGTGGCTGATGTCCACATGGTACAGTACAGGTCATGGTAGCTTTGGGGAGAAACAGTGTGTAGCTACATTAACCTGGTGCCATTCCTCAGCTAATGTGTCATGTCTTCCTGCAAAGTTAACCAGTGAGGTTGGCTGGCACAGCTTTTTCTAACTAGGGGTACTCTAACTAATCAGGATACACATTCCTGAATATATATTTCACACTGATGAGTACACACGTATCAAGGCAAGGTATAGCTTATGTTCCTGTGTATAAAATAGATTAAGAGAATTGAATCTAAATATTAAGCTGTAACATTGCTTTAGATTAGTCTCCAAATTATGTTAGTCTGATGCCACTGCACTCTGCTTGTGTAGCAGATTAGCATATGTGGCTTGGTGAGTGGAAGTGAGGAGGGGGTAGAGGGCATGTGATCTCCAATTCTGGATGCATAATATGTGCCTAAGATTGGGCTGGGAAGCAGGAGGCTTGTGCAGCCCCTCCAGGGCAGGTAAGGCACTGCACCAGAGAGCAGCCCCAACACCAGCAGTTTAAGGGCAAATTACTGAATGGTATTTCATTATGGACTGTTTCTGGCAGCAGATATCTGGTTAGGTTGGTGATGTTTTCCTTGACTTCTCTAGAATATTGTACTGCAGTATTATATAATCATTCTTTACAGGCCTTAGGCATGGTGCACTCTGCAGAGCTGGCCAGCTTGGATCTCAGAGCTGGGACTACGGCAAGAAGTGCTGAAGCTGCAGGGAGGGTACTGTGTGTCCCCTTCCTTTCAGGAAGCCGACATAGTTTATGTGGTGAAGTGTGCTGTTATCTGAGCTGCAGCTCCTTGTTTCTGAGTTCATGAGTCTTACCTAAAAGCAACTGACCTGTAACTCCTGGGTTTTCTTTTGTTTAATTTAAACCACCTCAGCTATGACCCTGAAACCAAAAGAACAGGAAGATTTAAGAGCAGACTTGACAAAGCCTATTAAAAAAAAAAAAAAGTACGGAGGGAGGAGAACTGAAACTGTGCCAAGCAGTTATGGAGGGGTGAATGGACTAGAACAAAAGTGGTTTGAAGTAGAGGAATCTGGGCAATATGCAGAAGGAGACTTACAATGTAGGTAACGTTACTCTGGTGTAAACATGTGCAACATGCTAATCTAACCCAGCTCTGCGAGGTTCAGAGCATTACTGCTCAGTGGTGTGCCCCAGCAGAACCAAGCAAATAAAAGCAGCACCCTGTCAGTGTTAGTCACCGCGGCTCTATCTACATGTGTATGTTGATGATTGCACATACAAGCTGTATTTCAGAAGTATTTGAGTCTGTGTTGTAACTGTCTTGAAATGTACTCGGAAGATTTTATTGTGGTATTTAACTATAAAAAATTAGTAACAATGCAACTGTTCACTGCCAAAGTCATTCCACCTTAAACAAAACAAACCATTATCTTTCTCTGTCTACAGTCTCTGGTATAAACACAGGACTGCTTTTGCTGGCCGGTGAACTGTTCCGGCTATTTATAGCATTGCAAAAATCTTTCCAGATTCTCGTTACCTATTAACAGGCCGTTCTTTCTGATATGGGAGAAATTAGAAAGTCAGAATGATTTTGAAGTGGACAGATAGGGAAAGGCTAGAGAATCCTGAGAGATGCAGCATTTCTGTTGTCCTTTTTGCTTTTTGGCAGTTGCTCCTGAATCACTCTGCTGATCTACAAGATACTCATGAACAATTCTCTTGTGAAAATACTCTCTGAAAAGCTTCATGATTCAGAGAAGAGGAAGATAAACACCTCTAGGCCTCTCACTGCTCGCTGATATCTTGTTTTACTGATGAATGCTGATTAGCTGGACCTGAGAAGTGGTGTTCTCAGTAAAACAAATGCATGCAGCAAGAAATGTGTGGTTGTGTTGCTCTCATTTAATGTTTGGTTTTTTGGTTTTTTTTTTTACTGCTTTCAAAGTCAAGTCTCTGTGTCTGCTTGTATAACGTATGTAAAAAATACTGTACTTAAGTGTAAAGAAAGCATAGTTGAACATCTGAAAACCTGTCTAAAAGTAAAATGAGACTTTCTGAAATAACATCGGAGAACTTCATATTTCAACTTCATATTCCTGACCTCTGGCAACTATTTAAAGCATACTGAAGGAATGAACTCGTGGTGTTGGTGGCTCAGAGTTCTTCAAAAGTAATTTTCGAATAATGGTGTGTATATCTGCGTATGCAAATCCACACACGTGCATTTGGGGGAATGTGGATGTTATGTGGCTGCCCCTCACCTCCCCTGCCCTGGAGCCCTGCATGCTGCAGCTGCTAAGGGCACAGAGGCGGGGTGGTTCGCGGGGCTGCCCGCGGTTCTGCGGCCCTGCTGGAGGAGGGAAGGTGCCTGGCTCCATTCACTCCTCCTCAATTGTGCAAGGCGAGCGTCAGCATGAGGTCAAAGAAAGAGTCAAGTGCATTGATGCTATATGTTTTTCTTCCAAGTTGTTTTGGTTTTTTTTTTTTTTTCCTTCCTCCTCCCTGACCTTGTCTAGGTTGGTGGTTTTTTTTGGTTTTTTTTTTTGTTTGTTTTTTTTGTTTTTTTTGTTTTTTTTTTTTTTTTTTTTGTTTTTTTTTTTGGTTTTTTTTTTTGTTTTGTTTTGGTTTTTTTTTGTTTTTTTTCATCCTGGCAGTGCCCCTTTCCTCTCCTGCTCCGGCAGCATGAGACGGGGCAAGCGTGGCCTTGGTGGGGTTCTGAGATGGGAGCGCGTTTCCTTTCCCAGTGAGCTGAGTCAGAGCGGCCGCTCCCGGCCGGGCTCCGGGGCCGCGCCCGCTGCCACATAAACAGAACACTCTGTCTGCTTACGAGCCCTGTACTCCGGCCAGTCCGGGGCAGTTTTTTCAAAGCTGTTCTATTGTTGCTTTTCATTTGATGTGCAAAGCTGAGCTGGAGCGTGAGTGCCTGTTTCTGCAGCGAAGAGCTCGGGAGATAACAATGTTATCGGAGCATGAGATGAATATCCGTGTAATGCTGTTAATATTCAGAAAGCACCGGCTTTCAAGAGATAATGAAAGACTTTCAGACTTTCTGCCAGGCTCTTCTGCTTTTAACATTTAGACTGGACAAACTCACTGAGAAAAAGGGATGAAATGTCTGACCTTGGTTTTAGTCCTTAAGACAACCAGAACCAACCCAAACTCATCTGTACATACTCTTCTGTATGTAATTAGACAGGTAATTGAGGCAGTTCCACATCAAACAGATGTGTATCACTGCCCACAGCCAAGCAAAGCACAGGCAAGGAGCAGGACTATTTCCCTGCTCTTCCTCACGAACAGGGAAGCTGAGGAAAACGTGGTGGGGCTAGAAAAGCCTCGGAAGAGTGAAAAGCAATACTGGTGATTTTCTTCCAGGGGAGAGGTTATTTTCAAGCTTTTTTCATCAATGCAATTAGAGTGAGGTGTATGGGCACAATGTCAGGTGGGAGAAGGACCAGTGCATTAAAATTTTAGGATAAACTACACAGCCTTCTGTTGTTTGGGTGGATGCAGCCCCTGAGAAGGACACCTTTTAAGCCAATGGGAGGTCAGTGAAAAGATCACAGGACATGTTCAGAGCTTGCTGTGAAGCTGGCAAAGAAAATGAAGCTCCAGCACAGTGTGCTGTCATTGCAAACCATCCAAGACTCTGGTGGCAGTCTTCAGACAGGGTTTTTGGGTGGTGTTTTTTTTTTTTTTTTTTTTTTTTGTACCAAACTAAGGTGTGTCCCATAGCCTGCCTTATGGTCTATTAATGTTACTTTTCCACTCTTTGTACAATTTGAGAGATAGGCAAACATATTTTTCCAGATGTTGAATAGGTACATTGCCTAGTTTTTTTTCTGCAACTGCAGGGCTAACTGAAGCAACAAACACATCCAAGACCTGCATTAGATGATATAGTAGGGTACTGGTGCCTTTGTAGTTCCCTTGTTCTTTGGTTCACAGAGCAAGGGAGTGAATTGGGAACATGAAGTACACTTTCCTGTGGAGACACCAGGTAGTGCTGAGACACCTGAGTCTCTGGAAAGCCTAATAAAGACCTACAGCATACCATTGTGTTATGTGTGCACAATACTTTGGTTAGATTTCTGAGAGGAAAACAAGGCATTAGCACTATGCAGTCTCTAGCAGCCATTATCATTAATAATGTATTAAAAAGCAAGTTTATAGCCCTGAGGCTATCATCTCAATGCATAATCTCAGAAATGTCAAGGTGACTCAGGATGATGTGATGGATCATGACATCTCTGAACTGCTCTGAAACGTGTTGTTCCAAAGAGCACACATGGCAAAATGCACAGGGTGCTTAGACAAAAAGGCTTTGTTGCCCTCCAAATCATAAACACTCTTCTCCTTGGCAAGGATACATAGCAGCAATGGTGTGTATTGTCTTTGCCTTCTGAAAATGTGGACTTCTTTTATGGTCTGTAGCTAATTTGGGATATGAAAGATTCTGTCAGCAAGTAATAATCTAATCCCCCCTTTATTTGGATAGAAATATTTTTTTCTCATGTTCATAGTGGGTTAAGTATGGCTCAAAAATATTTAGGCCAAAGGGACATATTTGCCACATTGTTGCAGTCTAGCTGGAAGTTCATACAATTAACAATGTCTGTCTGTGTTAGTTTTTTGCTGTGTCACCATACCTCACTCTCTTAGATAACATTATTCTTCTGAGGACAGCAGCCTCTGTTCACACAGCGGGTTAACCAGCACCCTGTTCTCGTTTGTAAATTGCATTAGAGAAGCTTTGACCTCTTTCCTAGGGTCAGTGCAAATCAAAGTGGAGCACGGGTGCCAAAATCTCACATCTATTCTTTGACTAGCAGTGCTGAGTTTTTTTAATTGGATGTTTTGGTGACACAATTCAATGTAACAAGAAAGAGAAAAAAAAAAAACCCACCAGCGAAACAAAAACAACAAAGAAGTTGATGATGTGAAGAGACTACAACAGAATGTTATCTGTAAAGGCTGGTTCATCTGAGTGTCTTCATTTTTGAGTATATAGTTGCAAATTCTTAGGAAATAGCATTCCTAGTAGGGACCAGGTGGTTGAGCTCTGTGACCTAATGTTTTCTTTTCTTTTTTTTTTTTTTTTTTTTAATACAGAAACTTTTAACAATAGCCTTTTATTATGTTTAGTGAACTGTTTTTTCTTTATAATGGTCTCAGCTTCCTGAGCAGAACATCTACCTCCCTTGATAATTACCCAGGAGTTTCTCTCAGAAAGCTCTTCTCTTAGAAAGCTTTTCTCTTACTGCACATTATGTTGCCTCAATAAATTTGATCTGCCTTTTGCATTCTAAGTGGGTTAGGCCATTTTAGCACCAGTTGACTTTCTAAATTAGAATAGCCTTGCTAGTATAACAGTGCAGGTGCATATTTGTTGAATCTGGAACAAAACTGAGATGGACACTTGCCACTTCCAATTTTTAATGTTAGAGGACTAACACCTAAGTTATTCTTGGGCTCTGGTGTGGCTGAGGCTCAGCAATGGGAAATTTGTCTCTGCCCATTGTGTGTTACAGCACAAAGTGACTTTGGATACTGTTAATGCGAGTCAGCATTCTGTGGTAAACATCTGGCTTTTACTGAGTTAGTGGCCAAGCTCTCATTAATTTCTAATTTCTACAGAGTCAGGCTTGTAAATCTCTCTGTTTTTTTTTTTCTTCATCCTCCAGCATCTGGCACAAAGGCACATATGAGCACATACCTCCCTGTACTTTCTGTTTTATAGCCAGGTGACCATGTTAGGTGAAGGTAGGGCCATGCCTGAGGCTACAAAGTCGTGGTGAAAGGCTTTCTCTGCTAGGCTGGGCTTGGTGCTGTGCTAACATGCTCATGCAGACACTTTTTTTTCTAGCACGGCACATGAACTGAAAACACTCTCATCTACTTGGCAGAAGCCTGCAGTGTGCAATGTGGACAGGTCCCTGTCTGCCATCCAAGCCTGAATTCCTCACTTCTCAGTTCTTCTCTGTAAAGTGATGGCAATTCTTTCACCCTTTTGTGGGATGGTTTGGATGAACGGTGTTTAATTGGTGTCAAATGTAACTGTTAGGAATGTACCTCATCGTTTCCAGCTGCTCATGCTGCTGAAGTACAACACAATTCCTTTCATATCAGTCATTACTCCTGTGAGGAAGAGTGAGTTTTGGTTGCTCTTCAAGCAGTCACATCCCAAGTTCATGACACTGCTGCTGTTTTACCACTCTAATGAATGACCTTGATTTTACTAGTGCTTTTCCAAATTCTGACAAGAACTGCTTCTGACATTTGAGTCTAAATATGTTTGATTGGCTACCAGTAAAACTGAGCCTTTGTATTTAGTTAGGAGGTTTTCTTAGAAAGGAGCTGAGCTAGCTGTATCTGAAACAGGTTTCTTTCCTGCTGGCTTTGTCTCATTGAGACTCTGCTCACTGAGTGTGGGGCTAGTAACTTGTTCTACAGGCCATTGGTTGGTCAATCACTAGTGTCTCACTGTGACCAAATTCCCTCTGATGCTACTTTTAAAAATTTCTTTGTTTTCTTTTTTTTGTCCAAGAAAGGTTGGACAAAACCGCAAGTGCAATAAGGAAAATCTTATCAGAGAGTGTGTTTAGAGCAGTTTGAAGTGTCTGTAAGGTTTAATTAGCTGTTTTAGTCCACAGCACAGGAAATGCTACACAGATAATTCTTCTAATTTGCTATGCATTCCTTTCTCAGAAAGGCATGGATGGTAAAGTCACAGGAGTGGTAAGGAGATGTTACCTTCTTCTGAAAAAATACCCAAACCAACACCACCACCTCTCCACCAAAAAAAAAAAAAAACCCAAACCCAAACCAAACATCCACACAAAAGAACTTCATATATAGCCCTTTTTAGCACTTTTTTCCCTTTTCTCTCCTGGGCCTGTGATACTCTTGTGAGAGACCTGTTTGGATTGCAAAGTAGCAGTTTGCTCTTGGCAAGTATTTCAAGAGCTTGATGAGAGAGAGGAGTCATTATCTAGTATCTGCCAGCAGCTCCGGGAAGAGAGAAATGGAATTTGGGTCTCCCTGAAGGTGTCTGAATTAAGAGAAATGCAGCCTTCAGGTGCTTATTATGTATAATCATATAACCAAGGGTTAATTAGGAAAGCCCATGTGGTATTTAAAATGTTTGAGGAATCTCCTAAGGCTGAGCAAACCAGGATTTGGGATAGAAACTGAAGTCTTAAGAGGTAGTCCCGTGGGACTTTTGCAACCCCACGTGACTCTCACTTTCCCTGGCTCAGCTTGCTCTTTTCCCAGCTGTGACGCAGGTGTTAAAGCAAGAATAGGGAAGTATTAATGCCTGATAAGCAGCATTTTGCAAAGTCGCTAAGTAATTGAATTTGAAGCAGATTACCCTATTCACAGTCTGAATGCTAGCACATACACTAGCACAAATACAGTCTTGTATAAACAGTCATGATATTAACTAGTTTAGGACATGTTTGCCAAGGGTGTGTATGGTTTTCTCACCAATGCCAAACTGCAGGCTAGCTCTAGCAGCATAGGATGTATTAAAAAAAAAGGCTAAGGCTGTGAGAATCAGTGAGGTAAAACCTTTAGGTACCAAAAGGAGAAGTCCTTAGGTACTGTAGTGTATCCTCTGCATCTGATATGCATCAGGTTTTTGAACATTGGCTTGATAGACCCAGAAATCCTGACTACATTCTTGAAAGCAGCTGTGTAAGATTAGTCAGTATAAAAGGAAATAGTCCCTTTTGTAGGAATATACTTCAGACAGCTGTGGAGCTCCTACAGAAATAAGGCTCTGTTGTGGATTTTTTTGCTTCGTCAGATAATCTTGACAGAAAGTTCTCAGTTCATTTGCCTAAATGACATAAAATAATTCAAACACCATAAGGCACTGCAGTGATTTCTGCTTTGTCTCTAGCTGCTGTTCCAGGAGGGTACAGGTCCCATAATGTCTGATTAAATACACAAATATGGGCCTTGAGTATTAAAAAAAAAAAAAAAAAACAAACAAAAAAACAACAAACAAACAAAACCAACAACAACAACAAAAACCAACCACCACACAGATTTCTTCTTTTAGTACAGTAGTGTGAAAAACTGCAGAGTAAAAACTTTTCAATTTCCTAAAATACAAGTTTCTCTAGCATCTTATCTGCTTGAGCAGCTGAAAAGTCTCTTCACTAACGATAAAAGGGCTTTGAAGGTGGAAAATGCTTTGTTTGCTTGTTTTCTCAATGCCAGATACTTTTCAGTGTCTCTGACCAAGAGTTTCTAACTGTCTAGGATGTGATATTAGGTTTTGTGGGGCTTTATTTTTTAATAACTTACTTTGATCTCATAATTTGTCTCCTGAGTTTTAATCAGTAACGAGTTAGTCCTGTGCCACTCAATTCTCAGTTGAGATCTGTGTGTTAATGAAAATCAGCATCAAGCTGCAGCACGTATTCCCTTCCAGGAGCGTATTATGCAAGCAGCAGCAGTAAGCTGTGCTCAGGAAAGCCTGTCTGAGAGCACGTAGCTGAAAGCACAGGGCCAGAGACTGTGGGGCTGCACAGACCGATGCAGGGCTCCAGCATCACAGAGCTGCACAGCTAGGTAGATGTTCTTTAACAAAGGGTTTTGTGTGTGGTGTTTATGACAGGTAAATTCATTTAAACTCGTGTTCAAAATCAGTTGAACTTAGATCCTACAATTGAGTACTCTCTCATTGTACTCTGCTTAGTCTCCTTACTGTCTTCACAGTAGGAACCATTTCTAAAATTATTGATATGAGCAGGGGACTTTCCCTGACTTTAACAGAGATTGGACGAATATCTCCTCTAATGCTGGGATTTTTAAACAATTTTAGCCTGACAGAGTTTGTGCAGTCAACTGATGTAGTTAGAACTACATCAATTACAACAAACAAAAGGTCTTACTGGTATCTCTTCATGTTGAATAAAATAAGAACACACTAACTTGCAATGATAGCAAAATGTATCCGTGGAAGGTGTAGGCATAGAAAATGAAGTATTTCTCTCTGTTTTAGCTCTTTGGTCAAAAATATACTCTGCTCTTGAACCCAGTCCTGCCAGCTATTATTCAGGGAATTTATAAAGACAGATTCTCAAAGCTGTCACTGCTGGGGGTAGATGTGGAGGGTGAAGGTGGGGAGGAAAGACTGTGAGTTCAAACGTGACAAAATCTTGTGTCTTTGAAAGCTGAAATTATGAAGATTTACTCTATGGATTAGCAGCTGCCAAATTTTCATTAAAACCCGTATCAAGAGACAGCTATTTGCAGTCAATTTTCTATGAGCAGGATTGGTTGAGGAGGACGGTTTCTAGTCAGTGTAGCTCTGCTGTTCTGCAGCTGCTACGGTGTTACTTATCCTCACAAGGCTGAAGCTGCATATAATCACAATGCCACAAGTTCAACATGAGCCTCTAGTATACTGTACTAATCCTTATCGTACCGTTCTATACTTAGAGTGAGTCAAGCAACAAAAAAAGTGTGCTACCTTCCCCTTCCTTCCCCCCCACCCCCCCCTCCGCCTTTTCCCTTGGATAGTTCAAACTTGGTATTCATCTGTTGTGGCAATGTACTCCTCAATAACACTGGGTTATAGGTGTTCAGTGATGGGGCATCTGGCTAAAAAGGAGGTTAGAGTATTGCAAAAGAAGTTTTCAATAGAGTTACGGATATCATAAAAGTGTCAGTTTTATGGGAGTGAAGAGTAGAGGTAAGGATGGAACCCAAGAAAATGGTGGATCAACCTCCAGGAACCAGGCAGTGGGTGTTCTAAGGAAAGTGATCCGTGCTTTCCTCCTTAAGACTGTGCTCTACGGCCCAATGCCACAGGCTGGGGCTGGCAATCAGCAAAGCATTCCAGATGCGGGCTCTTGCCACGGAGCCTTTTTGTTTTGTTAATTGCTTGCAAGCAAGGAGGGGGCTCCTATATCAGTGAACAGGTACCTGATCAGCTCTCATGTCTATTGCCTTGGGGCAGCACTTCTCTCTTCGGGAGAGGTGCCTTCAGAAGCTGTTAAGTGCTGCTGAATAACGATCAGGTTTTTTCTTCTTTCTTGCTGTTTTCTTTTTTTTCTTCTGAAATTACCTCCTCTGTGACACTCAGCCTTTCCACCCCACATACAATCTGTTGTTATCTGTGTTTGAACCCTGTTCCCAAGGTCCCTTTCTAGTTTTGGTCAGGACTGTTTCTCTCCTACGTATTTTGAGATGGCCAGTAGCCAATATCAAATACCACAGGGAAAAAGATAAAGACTCTTCTAATACTTCTTGTATCTCTGGAAGAAAAAAAAAAAAAAAAAAAAAAAAAAAGCTTTAATGTAAACCTCTGCTCATGAGTTCATTTTTCACTTTCCCGTGTTGCCCTATTTTGCTTTCCTCAGGGCACTGCCTCCCACCTAATGCAGGTGTGAGCCAGGTGTTCTTACGACTGAAGATGGTCTATTTGGGGCAAGCATGTGTCAGCCAAAGTCCCCACCTGCTTTCAGAGTGTGTTCTTCAATGTCAAATTCAAAGGCTGGCTTGAAGGTCAGAGGAGATTTTTGTGCAGACATGGTTACATGTCTGCATCCTTGTTATAGTAACCAGAAAAGTTAAATTGGGCGAAGTGCAGATAGCTGAATTCTTGACAGAAATTTGACAGAATTTTAGTTTGAATGTGTTTATATATGTGTAGAGGGAGGCAGTTTCATGAAAAGTGTAAAAATGTGTCTATGAGGCAAGAGAAACTTAGTAGTTAATATTGAAGAGCTGGTGCTGGTTTTGGCTGAGGTTAATTTTGCTCATAATGGTTTGTATGGAGCTATTTGTGTGTAGTAGGTTAGTATGGAGCAGTGTTGATTATTCAGGGATCGTTCCTGCTGAGCAGCGCTGAGCTTCCCATCGCAGCCCTGAGCAGCTGGGGGTGCACAGGGACTTGGAGAGGGCACGGACGGGACACCTGACCCCAAATGACCACAGGAGTATCCCACACCATGTGGCATCGTGCTTGGCAATTAAACTGGGGGGAAGGTTGATTGGGGAGCTGTTGCTGAGGGACTGGATGGGTATTGGTGTGTTGCTACTGTGTGATCATTTTCATTTGCTTTGCTTTTATTTCTTGGGTTTTATTTGTTTGTTTTTGCCGTTTTCATTTTATTATAATTTGTTGAGTTTATTTTATTTCAGTTATTAATCTGTTCTCCTGCAAACCCATGAGTTTTCTCACTTTTACACTTCCAGTTCTCTTTCCTCCATCCTTCTGATGGTATCGAATGAACAGCTGTGGGATGCTTAGTTGCCAGCTGTGGTTAAACCATGGCATAGCTATTCCTGATGACTTCACTTTCTTTTATACTGAAAACCTTTTAACTAACTTCTCTGGATTTTCCTAGAGAAAAAAATTGGCTTTTCTTTCTTTTTCTTTTTTTTTTTAATTATTTTTAATTTTTTTTTCTTTTTCCCCTTTCTAGTTTTTTTTTTTTGGCATGGAAACTGTTCCTTTTTTTTTTATGGGTGTCAATGACAGTGCTTGCACTCTCTGAAAAATCAAATTTAGGGGATATTTTGATGAACACAATGAACAAACACACCAATTTAGTGGGTATATCAAAATGTATTGGTGAAAATTTTTTTAGCCTCCATTCTAAGTCTGTCTCAAACTGACTGTAACACAGAAACCTGTCCATTTCCAAACTCGTTGGTTTCTTTTATTTTGCAGGATGCAAATATGGCATGCATTATTTCACATATGCAAACATGCTACAAGGTGTCTGAATACATATTACATTTTCTGTGGAAAGTCAAGGTCTCGGAAGGAATTTATTATTAAGCCTGAATGGAATTAGAAACTGAAACACAGCAGTGCTACAACATGGATAAATTTATACCAATTGCAGGTCCAAAATGATTAGCATAGCTTCAGTTGTTTTCTCCTACCTGGAAACCTCAAGACCTTGAATATATTCTTACATACTTGCAATTTATAAGGGCCATAAGAATCTCTAATCCACAGTTTTCTCTTCACAGAACTATGTTTTAAATTCCTGAGTCTGGCCTCCTGCTATATTTGTGTAGATAAGTGAGGTTTTTTTCTGCAATATCTTCGGGCGTGCCTGGAAAATGTTTTCTTTTGATAAAGAATTTGTGGGTTTTTTTTTTTTTTCAGAGCAGCCCTCACCATAGAAACATGTTTTCAATTTAATACTGATAGGAAGCTGTTTATTTTTAAAAAATAAAAAATAAAATAAAAAATAAAATAAAATAAAAAAAAAAAACAAGAAACCCAACCTTTTTTTTTCATAGTCACCTCAAGATGGTAATTTCCTAACTCACCTGAGGAGGACCATAGGGTCAGGATGACAGTACTGTAAGTTTGGAGGTCACTGCTCCCTTTGAGAGGCCACTGCTGATAGTGTCACTCCAGCAGGATTTCGCTGAAAGCTTTTCCCTAGGTTCCAGCCAAACATGGTACTGGTGAAATTCACGGTTGTCAGAAGTGCTGGTGTGACTGAAGAGCTCTGTGTACAGCACTTTTGGACAGTGCAGTTGTGTGAACTCCCTGATGAGCTCCAGCAGCTCATGGCCTTTCTGCCCTGTGCTGGTGCTGCCTCTTGTAGCCATCCCTGCAGTCAGGAGAGAGCTCACCTGCATAATCCTCCTGTCCCTTTGTTACACAGGAAATAAAAGAGGGGGTGGTGAGGAATACACAGATGAAAATCCTGGCAGGAGCACCTGAGCAGGGCTGTGCTGCAGCACTGTGATTCAGCTTCTGTGTCTCATCTCTCTCACTTGGTCCTTAAAACTGCTCCAGTGGGTGATCTGGCCCCAGACACCAGTAACCATTGCCAGGAGAGTCCTTTTGTTGTCAGTGGCTTTGATCTGCTTCTGGCTGCAAGGAGCCCGAGCTGCAAGCCTCGAAGTATGGGGTTCCTTCTTTGGGATAGCTCCTGAGCAGCTTTCCAGAGAAAGATCATTTATTCCCAAGGACATTTTCTCTGACTTTATAGAAAAGGCCTTGGACTGCTGCTGCTGCTGCTTTCCTAAGAATGATTTGAAAACCTTTGATATTTGAAAGCTGAGCTGTTATGATCAGACAGATAAATCACATGGGTAGCTGGGCAAGAGTGTTCTGTGTTAGATACTGAAGAAAAACTCTTTTACTGCAGAAAAAACCCTCCACTTCCTTTCACTGTCCCTTTCAGCAGGGCTGTTCATGTAGTCTGTGACTTCAGGTTTGGGTAAGATAACTATAGGAAGTCCTATACATATTGGGATTACAGCATCAAAATTTACTTTTTCTAAGTGATCTTCAGTGTTTGCTTTTAATTTACTCCAAATGTCCACGTTGGCAAACTTACTCTGCCAACTGTTTATAAAATATTCATGCAAACAAACAAAACCCTGAGGCTCAAACTGAAAAGTTTTTGCAGAATTCATTGAAGTGTGTTTACTTTTTATTTGCCTTATATTGGTTTATTCCCTTTTATTAAGGTGCTGAGGCATTTTTTTTAAGGAGCTTGAAGCATTTTTATTTTATTTTATTTTTTTCCCTGCTTTCTGCTCTGCATCTCAGAACACAGGGAAGAATATATAGGAGCTGTGGTCAAAGACGTAATTTTTCTTTGCTTTGTGTCCAGAAAAACTGAGTTATGAATGTCATGAAAATGTGAAGTCTGAGCTGCTCTGTGTTTTCTCCCATTCCAAACATTGACATGGACTCTCCAGAGTGCTACCATGAGATACTTGAGAAAGAACTAACGAATCAACATCTCAGGAACTTTGTTCCACAAAAAGAATATCAAGACAGGTGTAATAAGAAGACAATTGCAAACAAATAACCTCACTTCTTAGTCTTGAAGATTGAATTAATTCTGTATGTATTACCAAAATAAATTACCAAGCAAATGTGCTCAGGCAGTGCATCCGGAGGGATTTAATTTTGCAGCTAATTTATTACTTGTTTTCACGTCAGTTGGCCTGTCAGAAGATCTACTTATCTCCTGTACGAAGCATTGTCATTCTGCTAACAGGAATAATGTTTTGTAAGTCAAAGAATGAGATCCTGTAAAGCTCGTGAATGAACAGCCTAGCGCTAGGCAAATACCATTTATCTAGCGAACAAATGTCCCTTTTCGGTTGTATGTGATAGGTTTTGGTTGAACTTTTCCCAGACGGTTCATGAGCAGAACGTTTCGGTGCTGAAGGTGAAGGGACAGGACCATGTACAGCACAGGGCGCTGAGGAAACCCGGCTCCTGTGTGCTGGGCAGGAGGCAGATGCTTGTCCTGCTGAGTCATCGGCTGTTTGGGTTTTGTCCTTAAAGCTTCAACTTCCCGAGGCAGGGAACATGTAATTAGCACCACGTTTGTCTTTTGTCTTGTCACTGTACTCTTGGAAACCCGAGAGCTTTGCACGTTCCGGTGCGCCTCCCTAACCTGAACGATACAGTGAACCTGAAATACACTCTCCGGGGGTTGATGGGGTTTTTTTCCCCCTCCACACATAGGAACTGGGGCTTAAAGAAAAATATACTATGTTCCTCAGCTTGCTGCAAAATTATCAGAGCTGGCATGCTGGGTGTAAACAACCCTGCACAAAATGCAGCAGGGTGTGATGTGATGGATGGCCTCCTGGTCAGCTTCATGGCAGCACCCTGCTGGGACTGAAGCAGAAGCCCACAGCTGGTACCCCATTCTGGAAATGCAACAGGGCTTACTTTCTGAAACGGGGTTTAAGTCTTGTTCTTGGTGGCAGCTCTGTTAAAGCATTTTCTTTTAAATGAGCAGGACCAATAGTGTAGCCATATTAGCTTGCTCAGGCATCTGAGTCACTGCAAGAAGTACAAGAAGTGTCAAGCATGAGGGGATGTGAAGCTTAAGCCTCCCATAAGACCTACCTGTGAAATTGAGTTTAGTGTGCATAGCAAAACTTTTAAGCTCTTCAAAGGTTAAACTGTAGATTAATTCAAAATTTAGTATCTGGCAGTAGTTCAGGCTCAGAAGGCCATCCAACTGTTATTCTGTTTTGGGGTATTTTTTTTAATCTTTATTTGTATTCATTGTTGGCACAGTAAAGGAATGCGAATTCTTTCTTTTGTTTTTGCTGTGAAGCCTTGCAAGTCTCTTGCCCAAAGCAGGTTTGCTGATTTCAAGTGAAGCCACATCATTTAAGTGATAATCTCTTATTTTCTTCCAGAGAGGTGTAGATGTAAATAAATTAGTCCTGAATTACTGTTGGCAACCCTTTGTTCAAGTTCATGCATGCTCCTGGCACTCATGCCTGCATGCCAGAGAGTTCTTGGCTAATACCTGTCAACAGAAACCCTCACTCAATGCAGGCATCATGAGTTACCAGTTCCTAGACTGGCTCAGATGGAAAGGATAGTCTTTCACCTCTTTTCCCTATTAATTACAGGGCCAGGTATTGAATTATCCAGAGCCCTGTTAGGAGAGGTGGCCGCTCCCCTAGGAATGGAATGCTGCTTGTCCATCATTCTGAAAGCATCCCTTCCCACCTTAGGCTTATGGTTAAAAATAAAGACCTTATACATCCGGTGTATTGGCAACAGATATATGCTAGAGACAGGTGTGCAAAATCAAAGCAATTCTTTCCTATTTCCAAAGGATAAATTTTAATACCTCTCCCTCTGTATTTTATTAACGTACAAATTTTCGAGGACACTAATGAAAAATATGAATGCATAGTGCTAAAACTTGCCTTTATTGAAGGGGCTTGCAATTAAGATGTTGCATGTCCCCCTTCACATGGGAATTGCATAATTTGAATGTGTACTTGACATCCTTCACTTCTCTGCTGTAAATTTCTTGATCAATCAATTATTAATTACATTTATTTTAGCATTCTTCCTACCAGGTCACTGACCACTCCACTTTTTAAGGCCGGAACAGATTGATGCCATTTGGATCAGAGTAGAATTGTTCCTGTCAAAGTAATGACTTCCCTGATGAATACTGAACTGAAAACAAACCACAGAGTGGATCTTCTGCCTAGCCGGGCCACGTTTACATCAGTGTAGAAGCCTAGTTTGGCACAGAAGGTATTTTACCATATAAACCTATAAAACAAATGTTTTAGCATTATGATGAGTTTAGGTGATTTGACTTAAATATGAAAAATCTCCAGTGTTAATAAATTTCTGAAACCGCAAAGACTGGAAGTTAGGAATCTTGGAAGTAGGTGGATTTTTTTCATTTATGTGGTTTTCTTTCTCATTGCAGAGAAGATTCTAAAAATATTAATTACTCTAGGACTTTTAAAATTACTAGAAACCAAGAAAAACTAGTTAAATTATAAAAGTTTGCCTCTGTAATATATTTAAAGCTCATATTTAATACATAGATGTAGGTACAAATAGGTTGCTGTGATTTTTATATTGAGCATGTTTGGTATGTTTTGTGCCAGTGGTGAGAAAGATGTGGGATTGAAATGAAGATGTAGTAGGACAAGCAGGGATGTTTTGGAAGGCTGACTCCTAACTTAAGAAAAGAAGCTGGCACAGAGCACAGAGCTGAAACTCCAGAAGAAATGCGCACCAGCTGTGAGTGCCAGGGCAGGAGGTCACTGAAAAGGGAAAACAGCAGGAAAAGGCATGAAATCAACAGGTAACACTTGTTATTCAGGAAAGTTCTGGGAACTCTGCTTGCAGCAACCATGCAAAAATGGAAAGAAAGTGTTCTGGGTGACCCTGACATACGCAGCAAGGAATGTGCAAGTTTTGCTGAATAACTTTAGGCATGTTTGATCTTAAGTCCTGTTGGAAGAATAACTTGAAAGGTCTGGTTTGGATGAGACAGAAAATGAATTTAGTAATGAAGAAGTGATTTGGAATGCTATGCACATACAAAGAGGTCCACAGGATACCTCTCTACACAGCCAAAGGGTGTGTGTAACTTCGAAGTGTATAAAAGAGACAGAAAGGGACTGACTTAGATCCATTTTTATGCTTACAAATAATGAGCTTAGAATAGAGTTGTTTATCTTCACTATAGGCCTGAACACTTCCCTCCCAAATACAGTTAGTCAAGATAGTATAAACTATTTCTGTTTCTTCTTCCTTGCTGCTTGCAGAACAAACAGTGTTATTGTTGTTGTTTTTTTTAATAAACTGTAGGTTTGTGATTAGTTTCATGAAAGAAAGCTAAAATGACTTCATTTTTTGTGTGCATGGTCCTTCCACCACTAAGTTTAGCTTTCATATCTGTCTCAGAGGAGAAGCTCCAGTCCCTGGGGGAGCTGCAGTTTCTTTTGGGCCAATGCTAGTATACAATGGAGCAAAACTGAAATGTACTGATTCTTTTTCATTATTTCTTTTGCTGAACTTGCAAAAGAAACACACCTTATTTAAGATAAACTACTTGATGGTTTCACAAGGTTACTCCACAAAGTTTGCCTAAAGGAGTTGAAATTTATGGTAAGAGTGTGCACTGAAGCTCTTTGTTGATTAATGAGGAGGAGCATGTAGTAGAAAATTACTTCAAATCACAGCAGAAATTTCCGTTCCCTTCTTCAGAAACAATGTTGAAAGTAGCCATAGTATGCTGGCTGCTTTGAAAGATAACCTGATAGCAGAGGCAGGCATATTGTGTTCCTTGAAGAAAGAAGGGAAGAACAGAAAGTTGCTTTGTTCTTCAGAAAAGACAGTTCCTATTCTGTCTTTTCTACAAAATCTGGAGCTGTGTGCTAGGGGGGATGCCAGGGGCCAATTAATCTGTGCCTCTGTGCTAGTGCGAGGTCAAGTGTACCCAGCCCTCCTTAAAACATGTTCTGCTTCTGTCTGCTCTTGAAAACCTTCAAGAGTGATTTTCCAGTCTTCCTAGCTAGTCTTAACTTTGTTTCATCCCTTTCTCAGTGCCTTCAGAATTTGCTCTAGTATTTAATTTGAGTGCTAGTTACTGGAAAATAAGCTAATGTTCTTGTTTTCCTGTTCCTAGTGGCTATGAAAAATAATCGCTTTCTGTCTTATTTTATTTGGAAACTGATGTTTTATCTGCCTCTGGCATTTTTTTTTTTCAAATCAACTATGACAGTTCTTTGGTAGGTTTTATATCTTTTGTTTGCCTCTGAATTTTCTATATGAAGTTTTGTTGCAGAAGAAATGGGATCTTACAGATCAGGACAACTTTGCTGAGGTTTTATTAGAGCTGTAAACTGAAGATATACACGTGTAGTTATAGTATACTTACAACTTCCATTTCTGGATTTCCATTCTAGATATCTAAATGCTATTTTGTTTCACTCTGTCCTTTACAGAGCTCTCTTGCTTTTACTTGGTTTTCCTATACCCCTTCCAAGGATGAATTTTACTGTAGCGTTCCTCTGATTTAACAAGAACAGCTGCTCAGTCAAGAAGGCAGAGGGGAGACCCTGCTGAAGGCTAAAGGGGAAACTCAGTTCCTTAGTAGCCCTTTGACTCCTGCAAAAGCGTAAACAAAAAAAGTACACCTGACTTTCCTGTGGGATTCAGGAGGGGCTCAGTGGTGTGAACACCAGTCAGACCATTATGAGCATCTTTAAAATTTCACCCTGCATTTCCTACAGGCATCTTGGTTCTCATGGCTGAGATAGGGCAGGAATATTTAATTTAATGCCAGGTGTCTCTTTCTAAAGGCTTCAAATTATCAAATATGATTTCATATTACATGTGTAGATTTCTTGCTTAAATATGACTGTGGAAAAACAGTGTAAGTGTTATTTCTAGTTTGGGATTCCCCATCAGTCCTTGCCTTTGTTCATCTACTTTGCACTCCCTTTCAATTCAGTGTCCTGGGCTCCTTATTAGCATTTGGCAGCAAACATTTGCTTTTTCCCACCACAAGTATTTATTAAGTCAGCCAAAAAGCCAGGAAATCCCCCATCATATCTGTGGTCAAGGTTTATAATAAAGGCTTAACACTTGTAAATGATACACCTCAAGACATTCCAGGGGATGTCTGTTGTAAGGAAAGAAAATTGACTGAAATGATGCTCTTTTAAGTGTCTCTCCCTTCAAACAGGATCCCTTGCTTGTTTATCCCTGTATCCCTGTAGCTGTGAACAGCGGCTCTGGCAGAGCAGAACAATTTAAAAATTTTGGTTGCACTCCTAAGTGTTGAACTGAAGAAAACATTTCACTTATGCTGTGTGAGTGGAACAGCCAGTTTCTCTCCCAAGGAGAACAAGCACAAAGCTGAACTGAAATTAGTCATTGTTTGTTGCATTTGCATTCAGCAGGAGTGCAGTGCATGGAGGGCCTGTGTTGCTGAATCACTGACTGTGGCTTGCTTTCCTACAATAGAGAGAGGTGATGGGTATGAATAATGCTAAGGTCTAAATGTGTATAATTCTTATGCTGTCTTTATTCTCATGGATATGTGGGACCTTGCCCTGTCAACAGCAATTCCTCTCTTCCCTGCTTCATCCCCATCAGTCATTTCTAAGGCTATTTGCATGTGAATCCCTACGGACACCTCTGGCAACACTGGGGCTGACCTGCTAAAAGTAGATCTCCTCGGCTTTCAATCATCTTGCCGCACATAATAGCTACATAATCCTGCCTGACTGCAAGGAAATGACTGCACACTGAAGGAAAGGGCAGATCAAGGTTCTTACTCGAACTACTCAGACAACCCGTGCTGGTAGTGAGCAACCGATCACACAGAAGCCATGAAGATCAACCACCTGATGTGCTGATACCATCCCCCAAATTGCTCGAGGTATTGACGTCATCCATTAAGTTAAGAAAGCGTCCATATTCCCCTGTCTATTCCCCGGGGGCTTCTCTTCATTCCCCTGGTTTTGAACTTGTATCTCTGCTGACACTCACAACTGCTTAATGGAGTCCATTCTTCCCCTTGAGGTGGGTGTGTTATTAGGGCTTGGGCATTAGATAACCTCACCTGACAGCTAAACCAAAGTTTGGCTGCAGAAACCTTGTCTGAGGGTCGATTGGTAGCATAGCAAGTTGCAATGGGGAAAGGTGGAGGTTTCAGAAGGGTAACATAAGAAAATATCATGCGAAACACTGTTGAGGATTTAGAGCTCTTATTTCTGCAGAAGTGAAGTTTCACCCACAGTCTGTTGTAACTATATCACCACAGATAGCAATGAGAAAGCAGAATTGTGGCATTTGTAAAGCTGTTTTCATGTAGAGGAGGGTGCTGTGAGTGCAGCTGTTGCTGGCAACAAGAACAGCTTGGAATTAGGTTAGGCAAAGTGGCACTCACATAAGGAGTGTGCAGAGGGAAGACTTGTGAAAAGCAATTGTAGGAAATATGGTTTGGGAAAGTGTCTCCAGATTCATTAACATGCAACATAATTAATACTCTGCCTGTGCTGAAGCACTTGTGGTTATATAATAAATAGAGGCTTGATGGGACAATATGAAGTGCTATCTCAGCAGGGAAATTCCATATCATGGAGCAAAGAGGCAATCTATGAGCTGATAGTTTTATATACTACCCTTATCAAACTTTCTAGGCATTGCATGGTGCAGCACAGTGCATAGAGTAAGAAATTAGGAGCATTATAATTTTCACTTTTACTTATAGGATTAATGACTTCTTGGAAGTTTTAGTGAATGCAATGCACTCTTGTCATTTTCCAGCTGAGCCGTGGAAGTCAACAAAGCTTATTTTTCAAAGTATTCACTTGGTATTGTTTGAAAGATCATGAGGGGATGCTCCAGATCATTGTTGTCTGGGTGTAAAGGATAATAGGATTAATAGTTAAAGAGAAGAGGTAAAATGATGAATTTTACTTTTTCTAGAAGCATTTATTATTGGTCTCCTCATGAAGGAATCTTTACAATTACAGATATGTGAGGATAAAAAATGAAAATATGTAAACCTTGAGGATATTATGAAGCCATGAAGCTGCTACCACTACATTTTCTGATACTAAGTTTTTAGTTTTAGCATGTTCTGTACGTTGACCACTTTCTTCTGACTCCCTCTTTGCTGATAGGATTTCTAGAGGTTTGGTTTTTCTTTTATATGACACAATTTTGGTCAGACCTATCTATGGATATAATTGGGGATTTATTTTTTCTCTTCTCCTAGCTCACCTATTAAAAAAATTGAGGGAATTTAAACTTTATCAGGAACCAAGCTGACTTTTCTAGAGTTCTGGTTTTAGAGAAGCATTTTGCTTCTGTGACTTGAGAGATGTTTGATAAATTGCTTATTCATGTCAACTTAGGCTCTGAAAGTAAGAGCTTAAATGATGTCTTTCAGCATGGAAAACCTTGTAATTTTCTTGTAAAAGAATATTCTTTTCCTGAAACAACTTCCTCCGTATTGTTGAGTGGGTTTCCTGTGGTTTTTTTTTTTTTTTCAACATCTCTGGGATGTGAGGCTAGCTGTTCTGCTATTCAAAAAAGCAGGACTTACTTCTCAAAAATAAAGTGAAATAATTGGAATATATTAAATTAGTAATAAATTTGCTGATTTTTAAGCTCTTTTTTTTTTTTTCTAAAATAAATTACAGCACACACATGTAAGGGCTTTTTTCTATGGTTTAAATAAATAATTTGGACTGCTGATTTATTGTTTTCACTTCTCTTGTCATGGCTTGGGAAAATAGAGACTATTGTCTTCAGGATGCTTTGACTTTTGCATGCAAATATTCTCATTTACTTCAGAGACAGTAACAACCTGTGAAAGTTATAGTTCTGTTTAAGTCTTTGCAGAAGCATGTTTTTTGTTTCTGTTCTTTGAATCCTCAGGGGGTACAAGTTCCACATCCTCCTTGAAGAAACTCTTCTAAAGCTGTTCTGTACTTGCATGTAGATATCTTCTTGTTTGCAGTGATGCAAGTCCCTCTTGCTGTTCACATCAGAAATAACAGACTGCAATAACCACTGTATATTAACAATACCACTGTTTTTCAAGTTCACAATTCTCTTCCCTACTTCTGCTCTCAGCCCCACAGTCTTTTTGAAAATTAAGGAATTGAGTGCCTGTCAGGCTACATGTGCTGTATCCTGCTTGGGACAGGAAGACATACTGGGTGTTAGCTTATGTCAATTAGCATCCTTTTCCCTGAAAGGGAAACTTCACGTCTCAAATTCACACGTGCATTTTGTTTATATGCTTAGAAACAATTCTTTTAGCCAACAGGGAACAGTGAATTTTACAACTGTTAGTTCCAGAAGTAGCTGATAAAAATTAGGATGAATTTACAATGCATTCTAACAACCAAGACTCAGACCCTAGAATATCTTACTGAAATTCCTATCGGGACTTATATTTATGGAGAAAAATAATGGGAGAGTATGAATGAATGAAAGCTCTATAATTATGTAAACAAGAAAACAATTTTTATGTTGTAAAGTTTGTGGTAAAAAGGGATAGAAAACCCCAAATGCCAAACTAGATGAAGACAGAGAATAAGCAATGAATGGTAAAACCTGATATTCCTTAACAGTCAGCAAATAATCTTCCTTCTAGTCATCTTTAACGAAGACAATATTGTTCTAAAAATACTAGTCATGTACCTTACTATTGTTTATCTTGCTAAAGGATGATACTGAAAGAGGACAAGTAAAAGAATAAGTTTTCTGTTTTGTGCATATTCTACTACTTACCACAGAATGCCAATCTTGAAGACAATGCCTAGATGTTATAAAAAGACAATTGGAAATTGTGAAGGACCTGTATGCTTTCTGCTTTGAGAATGTTCTTTCCTGAACTTTAACAAAATAAGGTAAAACCTAATGTTTGGGGTTTTTTTAAACCTCCTTGTGGAGAAAGGGGTATTTATAATGTCAAAGACTTCCACAAAAATCCCTGCTGGTTCAGTCATAAAATCCAAAGGAATTAAATTGAGTGTTGAGTATTTTGTGGGCTGTAGGTAATACCTGGCATCTTTTTTACAGAGGATTTGAATTCCTCAGGTTGTATGCTTCCTCAGGTTGCATCCACTTTACAGTGCAAGGTCAAATGTATGTTTTTGCAAATATGATATGAATATGCATATTTGCAAAAATGAGGGTTTTTTTTATTACCTAACTTACCAAAATCTACCAAAATTAAATAAAGTTAATTTTACTGAGAAACTTTCAGGCTTTGTATTTTTCTGGTGAATAACTAGTGTTCTTTCACTTGGAAAAACCTGGTTTGCACAAGCATCCTCTTGGGACTGTGCTTTCTCCCAGAAGAAATCTTGCATTCTACTGTCTCCTGAGTCACTTGCAACAGTTAGACCCATTTCTTCTGGGAGAAAGCACAGCCAGCCTTTGTGATTGGAGGAAGTGATTCCTCTTTCCATGTTATTTTGCTTGCTGTGATGATGGATAAATGCATTAATATGTCTACTTTATGCTAGACTAAAGTGGGAGAATAGTGTTAACAACGAGGCTGTGCTTTCTGAAAGTCCAATAAAAAAAACTTCTCAACCTTTAAAACAAATTAAAAAGTTAAAGGCTGTGTGTCAGATCCCTAGTAATGCTTTTATTCCTCTGGAAAGTCTACCTTTGCCAGTGAATGCTTTAATTTATTAAGAATGATCTGACTATTTCTCTTTGAGAACTAGTTGGTGTTCTTTCTCTTTGTTATTGAGTCTCTTAGATTCTCCTTCATTTTTACTGAATATTGTCCTTTAAGCTGGCATTAATTTACAGAAATATTTAAACTATTGCTCTCTCACTGAAATGTCATTTACACAGACCCTCCTTGAACAAGTGTCACAAAATACGTATTTTTTCTCTTTACCTATAACTCTGAGCACTCTGATGTTTTCAACCTTTTCTTCACAACCAAAAAGCCATAAAACTAGAACTAATTATTTTCAAATCAAAATAAATGAACACTGAAATGTTCTTGTAGATACTCTGAAAAACAAAATTTTACTCTCCAGCAAACTCAAGTTATAGGATTTGCAATAAAATGTTAGCAAGAAGACATTTAAGGGTGATTTCAAGGAGTCTTCATGAGTTGACATCAAAGCTATGAGTTACCCTAAAGAATTCCTCAAAAAAATTTCTGTAATAAATACACTGCAATGCAATAGATAAACCTAACTTATTTTAAGATAAATCTTGTTCTGTCTATTTGGGCACATATTTATGACCTAGTCCTACATTTTAAATTAAGGGCAGCACTGTTTGTTACATTTTTTTTTCCTAAGTATTGCTGGCAGTAGCTTTTCAGCACTTCTTGTATGGTCCCTTTTCAAACCTCTGGTGCCTAGTGTAGATATATAACAGAATAGCAGACTGTGGCTGTATCCTGAAGGACTGTTTTCTCTTGATTTTCCATTGGAACTTTGATGAAGTTGGACTCTTTTTGAAGAGCAGCCTCTGAAAGGGAAATGCATAACATACATCCTGTGGTTAGCATATATTTCCTGTGATGAATAGTCTGAGAAGGTGGTGAATTGTAGTCAAAAGCTTGATACCACAGGACCATGCTGTGCTGGTTTTGGGTGGGGTAATTTTCTTCTCAGTGGCTAGGATGGGGCCATGTATTGGATTTGTGCTGAACACAGGGCTGGTAACATAGACATGATTTTGTTATTGCTGAGCAGGGCTTACACATAACCAGGGCCACCTCTGGTTTTTCTGCTTCCAGACTAACAAGGATGTTGGGGGTGCACGGGAGGCTGGGAGGTGACACAGCCAGGACAGGTGACCCAAACTGACCAAAGGGATATTCTGGGCCATGTGACATCATGCTCAGTGAGGGGAAGGAGCAAGGAGGGGGGATGTTTGAAATGATGGCATTTGTCTTCCCAAGTAGTCACTGCATGTGATGTGGCCCTGCTCTCCTGGAGGTGGCTGAATGCCTGCCTACCCATGGAAAGCACTGAATTAATTCCTTGTTTTGCTTTGCTTGTGTGTGTTGCTTCTGATTTCCCTAATAAAGTATCTTTATCTCAACCCACGATTTCTCCATCTTTTACTTTTTCAATTCTCTGCCTCTTTGGGAGAGTGACTGGCTATGTGGGGTTTAGTAGCTGGCTGGGGTTAAACCATGATGCATTCAGAGGTAAAAATATATAACTGATCCAGTCCTCATAAGGAGAATAAGTAGGAGAAGGATCTACTATTGCTTTTGAAAACTTTTTTTTAAAGGCTATGATTCTAGTAATTCAAAGAAAAAACAGCTGCTGCTTCTCTTGAATATCCTTTGTCATCTAAAGCCTGACTCCAGCTTTGCATGTCCTTTCCCCCAAGCATGCTGAAGGACAAGAATGTTTGTTTTGAATATAACAATAATCTTGCCCTGACTTAAAGAATAACTTTTATTCAATTTCAGCTGCCGAGGTTATGTGCCATTTTTTATCTACTTAATACAGTACCATCTCATCAGTTTCCTGATGCAGAAAAATGAAAAATCAGGCTAGGTCTCTCTCTTCCTTGGTGTTCAGTCTCGTAGTTGATATGGACTCGTTATTAAATTGTTTTATGAAAGAAAGGTGGGGAGCAAATCAATGCAATACAATGAAATCTATCATCCTAAAGATGGGTGTGTGTGCATTTCCCCTCTCCCCTTATAGTGCAACGTGGAAGTATGCCTGGAAACCGCAGTTGTGGGACACAACAAAAAACCCCAACAACTCGGAGTAATAGAAACTGGTTCTCCTCTGTCAAAGGAACAAAAGCAGGGGAAAGTCTGCTAAAGCAAACATCTTGGATTGTGGCAGCAGGACTTGAAAGACTGGACCTGCCTAATGACAGTCTGCAAGTCCTTGCTGAATGAATTTGTACAAAGCGCTAATGAAGACAAACAGTCTATTTAGGCTGCTGGAAGGCTCCCATTCAGCCAGCAGCTGGCATGAATGTTGTCAGTCAGAAGACACAAGCAGATGACAAATAACTGAATATGTGGAAAAAATGAGATGACAATGAGCTGATTTCTCATTAACACTTCTTTTCTTCTTCTTTAGATATTATAAACGCATTATTCAGGGTTGGTTGTAATGGCCTCCTAAATGCCAATAAGTCACGCTGAAGCAGTGTGCAGATGGGAGGCTGCTGCTGGATAGGAGGACAGTCCCTCTCCACTGGAGCTGCTGGGCACTTTGTATCCCAAGGTATTCACAACTCTCTATGCTCCCAAAATAACTTCTGTGCAGTACAAGAAACAAAAGTCTTACATAAGCAGCATTCCTGTGAAGCACTCTCCTGCTTTTCTTGCTCTGATTACAAAAGAAGCACCATTTTTATGAAAATTAGGGGTAGGTTTGTTATCAAGAGTAGAGATGGCAGAATACTTTGAAGAGCATAATCAAAGTAGAACAGCCTTCTATATTTTTTCTTCAGTCTTCACAGACTTTTGCATGTTCTTTTTCTTGGGATAATGGAAACTATCAAATAACTGAGAACTAAAAGCAATTAAAATGGTTGAGGAATTGCCTGGAGAGGCCTTCTGCAGTATACCAGCAGTATAAGTGGCCCTGGCCTGCAGTGCTTTGGATTCAGCCTGACATCCAGTGAGACAAACAGGACTATTAGGCACAATGGTTAATCACAGCTTCTAGAGAATAGAGATTTGATGTTTGGTATCTTGCCTTTCTTCTTCCCCTTGACCCCCGTATCTGTCAGACTTGCCTTGCACACAGTTCCTTTTACAGTTTGGTCCTTGATATAAATTCAGGAGGTACCAAGCAGATAAGTTCCCCACTGATGTGTTGAGCTGCTTGTGCGTTTCCTAACTTCTCCAGTTGAGGCAAGAGGTTGTATTGGGCTACAACTGCCCACGATATCCATATCTGATGGTTAACTTCAGTGAAAGTTTAAGTCCTAAAGCAGAACACAAGAGTTTCTGCTTCCTAAACTCAAGCGGTCTGCCCAGCTGTATGTGGCATTTTTTCAATATTTACAGATCAAGACTTTATTTTGTATGTGGGACATTGTTTTAGTTTGGTTCTTTTGCTCCTTCTTTCCCCACAAGATCACTGGACAACTGCTCTCAAAGTGTTTTCCTTATTATATTGTAGGTTCTCCAGTTTAACAGGACTGAAATGTGTGTGTGGATTTCTGTTCGTATGCAGAGATAGATACCTAAATGGTCAAAATTTTGCTTATGCTTCCCTGCAGAGGGGATCACAGTGGTCAGCTGATAGATTCAGTCCTTCCATGTGCTTCAAATCTACCACAGCTGACTCAAATTATTAGTTATCCAGGATTCAGAGTGCTATTTTCTTTCCTTTCTCTTTCTGTGCAGTCCTCAGTAGTCTGAAATACCTACAGGCATTTGAAAATCCCACTTGGTGCTTATTTACTCTTGTGAAATCATGTTGGAAATTTCGCTCTTAGCCATTTTACATCTATTAAGGATGATGATACTTTCTTAATGATGGAATTTTTCACAGTTGGGGGAACCTGGTCTGCTCCAGTAATACCCAGAGTGAGGTTAAAAACCAACAAACCAACGAAAAGATCAATGTACTGAGCCTCCTTTTAGTCCACTCTGCTGTGCTTGACTGTTGGGTCTCTTTCCCCATGTGGTGGGAGGCACCTGCCTTGGCTCCAAAGGCTGTGGAGGTGTTTACATTTTCCCAGCTCTGCGAAGTTCAATTTTTATGGTGCAGTAAAGATGATGTAACTTCAGACTGCTGCCAAAAGGCTCATTTTGTGTGTCTCCTCCCTTTCCATGTAGGTTTTCTGAGTACTGAGGCAGCTGTGCTGTGGCCGGGGCTTGGGGGTTCAGGCTTCAAAAGGATGCTTTTCTTCTGCCCCTCTCTGCACTTGTTGCTGCTTATAATGTTCCCACATGCCTGCACAGAGGCTATCAACAGGAGAGGGACTTAGGCACACTTATTTGCAGTTCCTCTGTCAGGACTCCCTTCCTTTTGGGTAGGTGCTGGTGTGGCCAGACCTGGTCTTTGAAACTTCTCTTTCTTTTCAGGTTCAGTTTTTGATGTGTTGCAGCCTTATGAATACCCTGAATGACCAGTGATAAATAAAGAAAAAAACCCCAAATAAACAGAAAAACCACCCCAAAAAATCCTTAAACATCCTCCTAAAAAGCCCAGTATTCCTGAGAGATGCTAAATGGTGCTCTACTATGTGCTGGATTATATGGGGATTTAGATCTCTGCATATTTTAGCAATATCTTTATCCATGAATGCACATTGAATCTGCCCCTTTTTCCTCTGTGTCAAAATACATGGTGACAGTTCGTGAAAATAACATCTGCCAACAAGAAGTACACCAGGCAGTGAAACAAGAGTTATACTGTAGGCACTGAGCTGATCCTGGTTCAACCTTTTACAAGATGGCATGTTTTTTTGTACAGTGAATACATAACATATCTTCATAATAAGTAATGCCTGTTGCAGTGGTACCTTTTTTAATGGTTTTTGGCGTTTGTTCTATGTAATTTGTAACAAAGCAGATGCAGACCTTCACTATCTGTGTTTTTAAAACACCTCCCTTTGCAACTTCTTATTCATCATAAAAATAGTTTAATTACTGTTCAATATTTTTTTACCTTGACATCCCAGACATTTGCACTATAAAAAATAAAATTAAAAAAAAAGCTTAAACTAATATGCCATCCTCAGATAGCTTGTACTTATTCTGCAAAGACTGTAGTTCATTTTATTTCTTTCTAAGTGATCTTTCTCATTGATTTTAGTGTTGCACTCTGAATAGCAATTGCATGGTTAAATAAGTATATTGAAATTATATTAATCAAGAAATTAAGCAAATGACCGAAATAATGACCAAAGATGGATTAAGATAGAGGACGATGCATACAGGACTAAATCCCTGCCTAGGATGAGCTTTCTTTGCTTCCTGTTTCTGCCATCAACTGCCTGTGTGCCCACCTTGTAAGCAAAAGAAAAGTAAAATGGACTTTGTTGTCATCGTCGTCGTTGTTGTGTTTTTATCTGAGTGCAACTCTTCAGCTAGAGCATCTTACTTTTGATGTGTATGCCAGGGAGTACATCCTGGGGTCCTAGTTTGGTTACATACTCAAAATAGTACAGTAATAGAGTTTAATCATATTCATGATGGGGAGATAGAAGTTTAGCACTACACACAACAGATAAATTTTGGAAATACTGTTGCTTTTGTGATATGGGTGATGTTGATGGCATTCCATCATTCTGGCTATCCATAGCCACTTTTTTTTTTCTCATTTTGTTTAGAGGTATGCTTTGTATAATCACTATTTTCCCGAAGGAAAAATGGTTGTGCAGTCCTAGAAAATTACACTAAGGGGAAATTAGCTGAAGCTGGTCTCATCTAAAACATGCCTACAGCATCATGAATTCTTATGGGCTGTGCCAAAGTGTGGTTGGGACTATCAGGAATTTCCCAGGTTAGACTTGTAATTTGCAAGCAGTTTGAGTGATCCTGTAGATTTAAATATCTCTAGGGTACAAGCACAGGGGTTGTATAAAAGTATTGCTATGAGTGTGAGGACAAAGGGCATATAGGAAACTAAGAAAAATTCTGTTACGTGGCTGATTTTGGTGGTAAAAAATAGGTAAACAGCCATGTAAGCCTTTTGTTTGAAATAAAGAACAGAAGCAGCAAACTCGAAATTTTAAGATATAAACTCACTATAGCCTGTCAACAGGAATAGTGCCATGAGGAATTAAAAAAAAAAAATCTTCTATTGCGGTCTATAGCGAGAGCTCGCTCTGTCTGTCTGTCTGCAGTGCATGTGATGTGATAAAGGGTTTTCTTTGCTCTGTGTGGTCCCATTTGATTACAATGCTAGGAGAGCCTGGCTGCATTCCATATATAATTAATTGCAGCTTTGGTTTTAGATTGCAGCAGGGCCAGGCTGCCTCTGCCCCTTGCCTTGTTCACATCTTTAGATATCTTTCCACCGTGCCAGCTGGTGAATGAATGGAGCCTTTCACAGCAAGCCTAATAGGCATGAATGGTTGAGTCATTGTCCTTGCTGGCTCTCTAGTTAATCTAGTGACAAACAAGGTTGGAGCTGCTGCAGTTGACATTCTCTTTATTGCCTGCGTTTTCAGCATAAACACTGTGTGTAAAGGGATTTCATCATTCTGCCAATTCGTTTCTGTTTCTTGCTGGTTTTGGAAGGAATTTTGTACCTTGCATTCTTAATGAAGAGGTAGCTGTAAAAACTAGTATGTGTTAGGTTCATTTGTTTATTCCTAGTTTCCAGCAAAGCAGACAGTTAAATGCCTCAGGTTGTGTGTTTAGGTTCCAAGTTTTACAATTTTTTTTTTTATTCCTTCTGAGGTTCAATTCTTTCTGCATTGTATGTGAAGTTAAGTTGCACTAAGCTATTGCTTCAGT
The DNA here is from genome assembly GCF_009819655.1 of Sylvia atricapilla. Lineage (NCBI taxonomy): Eukaryota > Metazoa > Chordata > Aves > Passeriformes > Sylviidae > Sylvia > Sylvia atricapilla. Next base: position 27,831,396 of record NC_089140.1, read on the forward strand.
TCTTGCCTGGTTGTAGGGATATGTTACTGAACTGTTATTTATTTTTGCAGTATACAAGCTTAAATAAAAATTTAACAGTAGGTTTATTTTCTTACAGATAAACGGTATAAACATGAAAAAAGAATATTTTAATACCCTTTTTGATAGATGCAAAAAACAGAAAATGTAATCTACTAGGAAATTCTATAACAATAGAAAGTGTCCTATCTATGAGTATTTTCAGTTAATTTGAAAAGAACCATTTTTTTCTGAAATACTTCTAATACTCTTCCTATTAAATACTAACAGTTAAACTAACTTTAGATAGCATGTAGCAAAAAGACTAGTCAGAAATGGAAATAAGTTCCATGTAGTGTTTGAAAACCATGTGTGTTTTCATAAATTGTTTTGCTTGACCAGGGTATCTAAAAAATTGGGGGCTTTTTAAAGTCAATAAGGAAAGGGATTGCATGCCAATTTCTCATTTCCCTATTTTCTAGTTCTGTCAAAATCAAAGAAGGGAAAGTGAGTCAAAAGGGCAAAACCAACACCCAGAAAAACTGTTCACTGAGGATCTTGTCATTTATGAAGCCAGGAAACAAAAATGCAGCTCTGGCAATTGCTTTTCTTCTATAATGAATTGTTTGTAGTACAAAACCAACCAAACAGAAAAAAACCCCACCAAAAACCGAAAAACCAAACCCAAATAAAGAAAACAACTCAGTGACCTTTTCCTGGCTGTCCTACAGGAGAAAACTGTTTTGCCATGGGAAATGCTGTCACTGCAGTGGTGTGTGTAACCCGGGTGTGATGCAGGCATGCAGGGAGTGGCCCTGGCACTGTCAGGGGCTTTTCATGTGCCTGGGCTCATCAGAACTGCCACCAGCATCGCTGGGGAGGCGTGTTGTGCTCTGCTCTCCCTTATCCTGGGGAAACCAGGAGGGTGGGAAGTATCCTGAGCAGCAGCACGGGGGTGTCTGGGCTGCAGGGGGAAGCAGGATGCGTTCCAGGGCCTCTTGGGCAGAGGAGCCGTGCTCTGTGTCTGTGCTTTATGAGATTTTCTCCAACTGCAGTTCTTGTACGCTCGCTCCCTTGTTTTAACAATACGCTTCCAACGTTCTGGAGCCTGCCTGGGCCTCTACCTATCTGTGCAGGTATAAATGAGCAATATGTGTGTGTCACAGTCCTTAACAGGCCCAATCTTGATTCACACAAGCATACTGCAAGTTGACGGGTTTGTCTGGAGTAGGTGCTGTCAGAGCTGTACGAGGAACCGGCAGCAAAACTCTTATTAATGCTAGAGGAGAAGTTTGCCTAATTCCCTGCTAACCATGCTGAAAACCTCCCCTAAGAGACACACTTTAATAGCTATAACTTAATTTCGTTTGCATTAGTCCTCTTTGCCTAATTAAAAATGTATATAAAAAAAGCAGAAGGCACGGAGAAAAGAACTGTTAAACTCTTCAGTATTTAGGGCTTTCGATGATGTTTCACCAATGCACTAAGAGCAGGAAGAAAACAACCTGTGTAGACTTATTTGAACAGTAATTTGGATTTAATAATTTAATCCCCCCTGCATACATTTGCAATGTGATGTTCCAGAGTAAAAGATGATACATTTGAAGTGTGGTGTTCCAGAGTAAAATGGGGAGTGGGGTGCAAGAGGGCATGGAGAAGAATTCATTCCTTTCTTCATTCTGTGGGGGAGCTTCCTCAAGAGGTGCACATGTGATGTAGCCTGTGTCCTTCAATCTTGCTGTGCATCACTGATACTAGGCTGTCTGTTCCAGGAGTCTTTGTGACTAAAAGTCACAGGCTAAATATTATTTCATTCTGTATTGGGGAAGTACAATTTAAAATCTGACTAAAAGAAAAATCTGAAATCAAAAGTTGAATTATGCTCATTGAGATTGCTAAAATCTCAGTGTATGAAAGAAGCAATTTTTCTTAAAATTCTACCTTTTCTGCAATAAATAGCTACTTGAGTAGGCATTATGTTCTGCACAGGAGTTTCCTGCAGAGGGTTTGGTGCAGATTTGTTAGCATTAAGGAATACCTTGGAAGGATTAGGATAAGGCTCTTAGCAGACTAAATCTCTAGAGGACATTCTTGATGACATGTGACTGGCTTCTGACTCTTGACCTTCCCTTTTAAAGCATTGGCATCAATGTAATGATCACAAGGCTCCATAGAATATCAAAAATTTAAAATATTCCCTCCAATTAAGATTTTGTTCACATGGAAATGAAATATGACATATGTAGAAGTCCTTATTGATGGTGATACTTCATGATGACATAAAAATACTGTTTTCAAATGTTGTATCTTGATCCAAAGAATAACCTGAACTTAAGTGAAACATTATTAATCAAAAAAGATTAAATGAAAGCAGAAAGGAACAGAGTTCTGGATCTGACTATTCTCAGTCCTCTTCTGATTTCTCTATCTTACCCATCACCCTCTGATTCACACTAAAAAGGGGATCTAAAAGATGGTTGCCTTGCATTCATGCTGCAAGACATCCCTTTTTCTTCACTGTCAGCACTGATTCATCTTCACTAGTGCAAGCACAACCCACTCTGGAGCACTTTACTATCACCTGTGTAGAGATAAGCCAAAAATGTTTACATGAGGCTTAGAATTAAAGTCTACCAGGTACCTGACATGCTCCCACTTGTTCCACTCAGAGGTGTTCCTGAGGTAGCAGCAGCTGGCATCTTTTCAGGAGAAAAAAAAATAAATACTGGTCACACCCCAACTGCCCTTAGAAATAGACCTTCAGAAGCAAATACAGAGCAATTCTGCATTTACTATTCCTATGCTGTTTTAAACAGAACTATAAATTTTTGTGAGACCTTTTTCCCGATGAAAACAGTCACATTTGTTCTGCCTAAAGAGAAGATTTTTCTTAAATCCCCTTGCAAATGGTCCCTGATCTCTGTTTATATTTCCAAATCTTTCTTCCTTCCCAGCTGAGTGCGTTTGAGGGAGGAGCAGAATCACTATAGCAGCAGGCTGCTTCCCAGACATGTCAGAGAAACCTGCCAAGTTTCTTGGGTTCATTGTGAGTGGTGCTGAGATTCGCTTTTGTACTTGTCACGTAATCAGTTGAAAATAGCAGTGTTTGAATGAGGATTTCACACTCCCTTATTCTGTCCCTGGCAGGGCCACTTGTGTTCCCTCGTCCATGTCAGTCTCATGCTTGTTCCTGGGAGGATGGAAAGGAAACAGTGGGGCAAAAGCCTCCTTAATTTGCTTCTGAAGACAAAGGTCTCATCATGCTTCTTGTACTGGAGCACTGGTACAAATCGAAACAGCAGCCCCCCGAGAGTGTTCAAATGGGGTTTTCTGGAACTGCATCTCATTAGTTTTCCCATTGGAAGGTCAGAAGGGCTCAGGGAAATCAGTAGCAGTGGATCAGTCCTGTTGACACTGCAAGACCCAGCTGTTTTTTTAAAATCGTGTCAATGGTCAGCACCTCTAGCAGAGCAACTATTGCTGTTCAGTCCTCCTGGTAGCAGAGAAACTCTCAGAGATAGATGCTCCTCTTGGAGATTATTGTCATCAGGAAACCACTTCCACAGCTTAGGCATGATGTGCTTACTTCAATCGGTCAGCTTTATTTCCAAGCTCTCTTTTAGGGTCGTTCTTTCAAATTGCAGCTGAGAGTTGCTGGGATGCCACGCCTGGTCTTGGATTATGTACTCTTGCAGGCTGGGGGTTGTGAGAAAGTGATAATACTTTTGATACACCTACCTCTCAGTGCTGTGTATCCATGAGGAGTACCCTTGTGCCCAGTTTTTGTGGCGTTTTCACAAGTATTCAGCTCCACAGTGTGGACAAGTCCTTAGCCTCCAGCTGTGTCAACTCTTTTGGTGACACCAAGTCAAGAGAATGATGTAGTGCCTTTTTTCATAAGTGTGTTTGTTTTGTTTTTGGGATATTCACTGGAGAATATAAGTGTTGATCCATGCCTGTCCACCAGGTTTTGATGTATGCCTGTGTTTTAATTACTTGATGCACATTACAGGGAACTCTCTTGATTCCCTATGAAATGGCTGAGTTTGGAGCCAAAGCTACCTTTGTTATATGCTTTAGAGCTACTCTCCAGAGGTGTCCATTTTGTTCTACTGACTGTAGGGGAAACATAAATTCCTAGCATAAATTCATTGAGTCACCCTGTTGGTCTGAATGCCTTTGCAGTGCTGAAGTAAGTCACCTGAATTCAACCCATAGTCTTTGAAGTGCCTAATTTAGAGGCTTTTGTTGCATTGTTCATTTGTTGCTTGCCATTTTTCTCCCTTTTGCAGTGATAGCAACAAAGAAACCCTTATTTCAGTGCAATTCCATCAGCTGTGTATGGAAATAGAACAAATACTTGGGAAATCAGAACAGATCCCAGAAGACCCTTGTGGCAATTTCTATTCCAACGTCAAAAGATACCATTTACATAACGCAATATCTCCACTGGAAGGAGTAAACTGTAATTTAATGCAAGACCTTTTGTCTTTTATAGCTTACATTTAAATAATATATGCATAAAATTAAAATTAAAATATTTAAAATAATGATATTTAACCAAACACCTCACTTTAATGAAGCTGTGAAATTGAAGCCGGTTTCTGATGCACAGCATCAAAAGTTTTCACTCTTGTTTTATCAAGCAGTAAGAGGCAAGCACATATAGCTGATCTAATCCAGTCCAACTTTATATTGTTGTAATTCCAGGTGCTCCCCCTGCTCAGCTTCAATTTATGTGGTACTGCGCTCCCCCGGTCTCTTTTCCTCCTTCCCTCTAAGACTGTAGACAGCTCAGGAAGGGTCACCACCTGCTAAGAAAAGCATAGACAAGAAAAGTAAGTATTTGTTTGTACTTTTCTTGCCTTAGACTCATATCCCTGCTTTGTAAGAAGCTCTCTAGGATCTCTAGTTCTTGCAAGGAAACAATACTTTTTTTTCCATTAAGAAGTGCTTTCCATATTATGTTGGGTTCTCTGGAAGTGTGAAGGGGTCTCCCTTTGTTCTAACCAAAGGCTTTAGCCTCACTACTGAAGCTTCCCTGTATAGGACTTTTACAGCCTGTAAGCTCCTATGGGTTTCTTTCTTTATACAGGTTTTCCAAGGGATTACTCTGCATTTATTGGCTGTGGGGTTGTTGGGACTTTCGCCATAAAGCTTTTGACCAACACCCTGCATTAGCTTCCACCCCTGTCTCCCTCATTTTCAATTCCCTCCTAATCCTTCCTCACTGGGAAAGTGTTTCCTTATAAGCAAGGAGCAGCCCAGAAATGCAGCTTTTATGCACTGCAGTAGTCACATGTACCTCCCTGAACAGCCAGATGAAAGGAAGCCAGCTTCCAAAATGTTAAATGTTAGCAAAGATCACCCAGCACATGCTTGATGTGCCATCTGTTACAAACAAGAATGAGGCTTCAATGGTGGAAGTAAGAGAACAAATCCTGCTTCTTACTCTGTGCTCTGTGTATCTTGCCATAACACATTTTTTCAAACTACTTCAGGTTTCCTTTGCTGATTTGGCTTTCAGCCTTTACCTAATATGTGCAAACAGATTTTGCAGCTGCTTCTGTACCACATCTCAGGCACTGGTCATGGCTACTGCACTTCTAGCTGGAAGCCTAGTGCTAGGAAGTCCCTAAGAGCTCTTAGAAGAGATAAAATTAAGACTCATGTAGGAAGAAGCCCCAAGACTCTTTGTATCCAGGCTTTGCAAATCTGAGCTGGTCCTCTTGTTATTTCCTTTTGGTTTTACTGTTCTTAATTAGGTGATGGAGGATGGACCCATCAGCGCCACCACAAATTCTATTTACAATACCTTATATGCTCCACTTGCAATAAATCACAGACTACATTGTGCTTTGGCATCAAAGCATATTGTATTGATGCTGTGAAGGCTAAAAAACCCTGCAATGAATCTAAGTATGTTCTTCACAGAGAGATATTTCTTTGACCCTTGCAGTTGCTGTCAAGTGGGCAGCTGTAACCTGACTTCCTGTTTTCTGCCTTCCTCTCAACCATTTTAAAGTTTTTTTTTCCTTTTTCTTTTTTTTCTGAGTATGTTCTTAACAAAAGAGAACATGACCATCTTTCACATGGGAAGCAGAAGTTCAGATCCTGGGTGCTGTTTTATATTCCCTGTGACTAGTGATTTTGGATTTTTACCTGCCCATCCTGCAGGTGTTGAGATGAAGGTTTTCAACAGGTTCTCCCTTTCCCTTACAGAATATTTTATGTTTTTCTAAGGTAATAATTCTTCTAGAGGGTGAGCTTTTCACATGAAATCTATCTTCCTGTGCCCCCCTGCTCTCTAAGCCTCAGGTGTGGTGCCTAAAAGAACAGGGTTCTGTAAGATGGAAAGTGTGAAACCATGTGTAACTGCATACATGTTTTTGACAAATCTGAGGAAAAATGCTTAAAAACACAGAAAAATTGACTGATCTTTTCATGGAATCCTGACAGTACAGGACCCCTTTGCACAGAGAAAGTGCTCTTTGCATATCAGCAGTAACTCAGGAACTTCTGCTAAGGGTTTTGAGAGAAGCCAGACAAACATTTTCAAAATTGTTAATCTGAAATCAAGTTTTTTTTCTTTTCTTTTGTTGTTGGTTTGGTTTTCCTTTTCTGTTCAGGTCAGCTAGTCAGGACGTATGCCAGAGACCAAGAAGGCTACTGGAGCATGGTATAGCAGTGTTTATGTCTGTTGTTTATAACCCTGATAGTAGCCAGCTTTCAGACTACTTTTACTGTCAGGAATACCATGTATGCAACTGGAATACAAGTATTTGTGAATACAACAAAACTATTTGCTTTTTCCATATTTCTATAAAAAGAGATTGATAGTTTTTCATAGTCATGCTGCCTTTCTTTGGATGCAGAATTTTACTTTGCTGCAAGCTCGAGGGACCTTCAGACATGCTCTTACAAAAGAATTATCCTACATTACAGCAGGCTTGTCACAGTTAGTGGATACTTGAGATGTAGATGAGAGCAGAACCCAGGCTGTGCACCCTCCTGTCAGAGTAAGGGAAATTATAATGCCTTTCTATATGGTTACAGTAAGATTTGTATGTCATTAGGAGTTCTGCCAGGGGAAATCCCTATGTCTGACACCTTTAAGAGATACGAGCTGCATTAGAAACTCTTCAGTTGCAAAAAAAGGCTGTTGAATCTTATTGCTGCAGACACAGGGAGAAAAGGTTTTGGTAGCATAACTGAATGCATGCCTGAAAGTTAGAAAGTGCAGCACTGCAGTTAAATGCACCTGCAGAATTCCTGGAGTCTGCAACGCTTCAGAAGTTTCTGTAAGAAATAAATTACAGAGCAGCTCCAAATAAAGGGGAACTGGGAGATTCTGTTTCCTGTGTTTAGAATAGAGTCAAAGCAGACTTCAAAAGTGAAGAATTTTTCATACCTCTTCTGAATGCACAGCTCTCTTGTTTCATCCTAGTATGCAACATAAATTGACAGATTAATTTGGTTTTAAGTGGTTTATTGTTTTTTTAATGTTTCTTTTAGATGTGGATTGTCTGTCATGGAAGGGATTTCTGCAGAAGTAGAGAATAAGTCCCATAGGGCAAGAATTCAGCAAGGGAAAATGGTATTTCATTAGGATGCTACAATATTAGATTGAATTAATTGGTCATTTACATTGCAGCAGGCAAAAGACTAGAATGTGAGAGGTGCTGGGTCAGCAAAAGGAAAAAAGAATGATGGGAAGGAAAACTTTATCAGTTTGATTCTTTTGCTGCTCCCAAGGGGATTAGAAGTGTCCTACTAGAAGAAGAGAGGGTGGGCAGGAGGGACTTTCCAATCAGAGATATCCCCAAACTTGTTTATAAACAAGATTAATAACAAAGCAATTCTGATCTGGCTGAAGAAAAAGACCCCACTTTGGCATTTCCCCCTGCTTATCTCCTTAGATACTCTTCATAAAATCAAATAATTCAATTCAAAATATAGAATAAAGCTTATTTAATAATTTCCTTGAAACATCAAACTGCTACTAGGAAGGATTGGTGAAAATAAATTGCATTTGCATCTCTCATAGGAATCACACATGGCAGCCAAAGTACTGTCACTGTTTCAATATTAAAAGACTACCAAAGTTTTGTCCCTGATACTGCGTGTTTATGTCCCTGGTGTTGATGTGGCTGGTTGTGTGATAATACAGAATAATGAAAATCCTGAAGAAAGTGTCACATTTTTACACAAAACTGGTGTAGGGAGCAATTGTTGTTGTGTTAATGTTTGGTTTTGATAAAAATGACAGCCATATCTAGACAGACGCGTTGAGTGAGCCACAAAACAGCAGATTCTGATATAGCACTTCTGACAAAGAGTGTTCTCTGAGTGCCCAAGCTGAATGTGCATGGTGTTTCTACTTTTATAAGAAGTCGAGTAGCACAACAGCATCCAGGCCCTCCTAGAAAATATCTGGAAAATCTATTCTATAAGGAGGAAAAACCACTCAACTATTGCTAAGTCAAATAGTTCCATGAGACAAAATGTCTAGCTGTTGTGTCGTGGCTTCTTAAGGTTTGTGTCTCTCAATAAATTTTCTGATTAAAGTGGTTTGAGTTTGGGGGAATCTATTTCTGGTTTTGAGGCATTTGTCTTCCTCCTACAAGGATTTCTGGATTATAATGAGGTTTTCTTTTCTGTTCTCTGAAATGTGTGAAACTTTTCACCTTCTGGTACATTTGGTTGAAACTGGTCAACATGTCCTGGAATGTGAACACACATGAAAAATCAGACAGCTTGGAAAAATGTAAATGTTCCAGACCAGTAACAATAATAGGAACATTTGCATTACATTTCATTTTGCCAGGCTTGAAAAAAAGACCATTGTCAAGGCTGACTGGTAGCTTTAGCCCTCATTGAAACAGCTGAGCCTCTTTGTCTGAACCAATTACTACGGTTTTAGTGGGATTGGACAAAAAGGCAGCTCAATTCAAACTGTTTTATTGGCATGACTGGTGCCTCAAGCTTTGCCAAAAGGCACGGTGCCACGAGGGATTTGAGAGATTCGACATGTCAAAATTATTTTTGTCTTAAAATACGTGCTATTTGATACTTGATTCTGCAATGATTATAACTGGAAAAGTTTTAGATATCTGCTTCTGGTCTTAGGGATTTGGAGAAATGGTCTCAGTAAAGATTGAAAAACAATAAACAAAACAATAAGGCTCTTTCCAGTGTCTAGAGAGAGTCTAGAAAACAGAATTGGATTGGGGACACAAGGCACAAATCCCCTAACAGTCTTTTCTAAAACTGAAAGAAAGGTCAAATCCTTACAAATAGTCTGTTAATTTGCAGGTAATTGCTGTAATAGTTAAATGCTGGTTAGCTTTGATATTTGGGCACTATTTAGAATGACAGGACGAAGAGTTAAATCCCAGTCATTTTCAATCCAATATTAAGGCAACATTAAACTATACCCCAGAATATGTATGCCAATTGTAACCAGGCTGTACTTCTGGGAGTCTAGTGATGTGTAGTGGAAAATGTTAAGCTGATAAAGAGTAAAGAGCTGCACTATTTTAGGCTCTCTTATCCAGTTAGCTGACTAAAACTGTTTCATAGCTAGAACAGAGCATCTGGGCTGGTACACATAGCATTCATCAGAGACTCTAAATCTGTGAAAAAGAGCAGGGAAACAACAGGCTGGGAATAGATTCTGTCAAGCCCACAACATCTGAACAATTTGTAGTTAGAAAACCCTGATGCTGCTCAGAAATCACAAGTATCTGCCAGTCCTTTGAGATTTTTTTCTCTGTGAGCATGTGCTGTTTTTCTGAAGTTCCTATGTGTCTTCTAAAAAAAAAAGTAGAAGATGGAACATACTGTACTGAGCAGTAAGGAAAAGAAGCCAGCATTCAAAGAAGGAAAACCAATTCAGACTGGGATGCTTTTGCTATCTCCCAATTAACCATAGTTCACATATAAAAAAAATGATAATTTAGGTTGGTATTTTTGTTCCCTTTAAAGTTTTGATGTTAATACCAGGTGATTGTCTAGTGCCCTGTTGGTCTCATCTAAAACCTCCAAAGGGGTCATGGAGTTTATAAAGGATTGTCTGTCTGGGGCAGGCTATTTGGTAACTGTAGTAGTGATGCAGGCCTTAATCTTATCTGTGGCTTTTAACCTGAGCTGTCCTTCAGTCCCTGTAATACTCTCAGTAGTGTGATAACATGTGTATTGGTTTCCAGATTCTTAATAAAGTAAAAATCCAGAAATTTTTCTCTTCAATATCCTTTCCTGCAAAAAGCTCTTGTGAAGCACTTAAATTTTTTGGTCTTAACAGAAGATGTTTGCATTGATGTTTACTAGAATGAACTGAGGAATCCTGAAACTAACTCTGCATTTGTCAAGTTAAAGCAGACCAAAATTTAACTAAAAATACTTCATTTATTAACCCCCCAAGTACAACATAACAAAATCTTTTTTTCCTTTTCAACATTTTATGATCTCCTCAGTTACATTCATAAGGGAAGTGTAAAGAAAGTAATGTGAATTTTGCTTTGGGGTGTCTGTGACCTTTTTGGGTTCTTGCTGATATGGTTTTATTTTCAGATTCTAAATAGTTTTACAACTGAACTTGGATATAGCACTCTTGAGGCCATAAAGCATAGACTTTCAGAGAAAGAGAAAATGATTTTAAGAGGCAGAGAGTGGAAGATGTTGAAATAAAAAGGTGTGCTATAAGTGATAACACAGTGGTCTGATGGCACTGTGACATTTCTGCTTTTGCTCCTGAAAGAAGAGGGACTGTGTGGAGGGGAAAAATGGTGTTGGATAGAAAGTCCAAAAGTCACCTTTGTGCTTCTTTTAAACTTACCTTCTTTGTAGATTTTCACTGCAGACATTTGTTCTGACCTTTGCTTTCTGAGCACTCCAGTGTACCAGATTTACGGGAAAACCCTTGATTTAAGAAAATATTATTGTTCCACTCTTCAGCCTCTTCCCACTGCCTGGCTGTGGGGGTGACATGGGGAGAGGCTGCAGAGCTTTAGTTTTGCATGACTCTGAGGTCATGGGCAGCCTTGGTGGCCTTGACCACATGGTGACTATCAATTGGTTGAGCATCTCCACTGCTGTAGGCTGAGGTTTTGTGTCATGGTTAACCCCAGTCAGGCACCAAACCCACAGGGCCACTCACTCACTCCCCCAAAAACAGAACTGGGGAGAGAATTGGAAGGTTAAAAGATGGAGTGCTCATGGTTGAGATAAACATACTTTAATAGGGAAATCAAAACCCTCACACACAAGCAATGCAAAACAAGGAATGAAGTCACTGCTTCCCATGGGCAAGGAAGTGTCAGCCATCTTCAGGAGGGCCCCATCACACATGACGGGAAGACAAATGCCATCACTTCAAATGTTCCCACTTGCTCCTCCTTCCCCTTACTTTATATGCTGAGCATGATGTCATATGGTGTGGAATATCCCTTTGGTCTGTTTGGGTCAGCTCTGCCAGCTGTTCCTCCTCCCAGCCTCTCATACACCCCCAGTCCCCTTGCCAGTGTGGCAGCTGGAAAAGCAGAAAAGGCCTCAGCAATAACAAAACCATCTCTATATCACCAGCTCTGTGTTCAGCACAAATCCAAAACACAGCCCCATAACAGGCACTGCGAAAGAAACCAACTCTGGCCCAGCCCAACCAGCACACTGGGGATGATCCAGCTCCCAAAGCAGCCTGGGTTCTAGGAGATGCCTGAAACCCTGTCTCTCCAGGGAGCCTTTCTAGCTGAGGACTGCTCCTCTGAAGGTTTGCCACCTCTGTTTCCTCATCTCTCATCAGCTCAGCAGGCAGAGATCAGCTCTGAGTGGTTCCTCATGCATGTGTAAATATAGACATGTTGGGTTTTCCCCACTCAACAGTCCTGCTTGTGCTATGTAGATTGGGCAGCAAAATGCTGGTAAAGGGTGACTGTTTTATTCTAAATATACACCATGTAGCACTGTGAGTTCACAGGTTGACCTTTGTTTATAAGAACACCACCAGGAGTGACATCAGGCTGTGGAAGGTCATTTTCCTCTCTGTGGAAAAGGGTGAAAAAAGTCTGTCCCTTCAGACACTGAGCTTGCCAGGGGTGGTATGACAGTGGTAGTAAATGTTTTTCTTGAATGTGGCAGTGGTGATTCTACCTCGGCCATGAACTGGCTCTATCTGGGAGTATTACTGAGTTTGCCTTTTTTTCCTGGCTCTATTAATCTCTGACACTTTTTCTTATATGGGCTGGTACCAAGTGACCCATCCAGGCTCTGCTTCCCCTCCAATTCCAGCACTGAGGTCCCTGTCAGATGGGCGCCCTGCTGCACTGCCACTTTTACCAGCTGTAGCAGGACGACACCTGGGACTGTGTCTGGACCATGAGCTGTAAGGATGAGTGTGTCCCTGAATGCCTCAGCAGCACCCTTGTGTGTCATGTTGGCCCTCCACTGTCAGGCTGTCAGTGAGTGTAGGATGGCTTTTCAGCCTGGTATGGGAGGAGAGGGCATTGCAACAGAACTTCTGTGAGTCTGGAGATCTCAGGCCAAGCCAGGGGCTTTCCTCTCTCCTGTTTTTGGCATGTGTTCTCTGGGCCTGGCAAGATAATTAGCTTTTTCCTGGGCAATTTTTTTTCTGATCTAAGTGCTATGATAAAGAGTTATAGTCAATGCCCTTCATAACAATGTGAGGGGATTGCTAAGGAACACAAGGCTGTTTTAGCTGGATGTAGCTGGAAGGTGTCTATCTATTTAGCCAGTGAGAGAGGGAGGTCAGGTCAGGGTGGCCATGGCACTGCAGGCAAATGGATTTGGTTGAGAGGAGCAGGCTTTCCTGGGAACAAAATCAGGAACCATGCAAAACTGAGAGAGGCTTCTCTGCTTACACTGGGGGGTTTGCTTTTAAATCTGGTGTGCAGTGAGCCATTCTATTTTCCCCACCCTGTTGCAGTAGATGCTGCCAACCTCATTTAAGAGTACCTCCTCTCTTTGTCTGCTGCACAGTGGGAGGGAGGACTGGCTCCCCCTGTGTCTGATCTGGTTAGTTATTAGTCCTGAATCTTGCCTGATCCCTGCTTGCTGCAAAAATAGCACAGGCTTTGAGATCACTGATCAAAACTGCTTTTTATTATTTTTTAATGCAGAACTAAGTGTTCCAAGTAAAGCAACAGCAGGTGCATGGGAGAGCTAGAGGATGACGTTTTAGAGGAGAGGAAACTATATATGGAATTGAGTTATGAATTCAAGAGCTTGTTCTTATGGTTGAAAGAGAAACAGGTGATGCCACCCCATTCTTAGGAACCTGCTCTTGCCAACAGGTGATTTTGCTATTTGCCTATGATCCTGTTTGGATTTTATACCTGCCCCATTGTGAACTCCTGAAAAATTATTTCTTCACCTTCTATAAACTCAGTCTTGTTCAATGTTGGAGGTGGGAAGATTTTCTGCTTTCTGTAGGTTTTCAGGAGCTTTTCTTAAACAACAATCCCCAACCACAGGTTGTCTGAGATGGAATAGATGGTTAAATTTGGGAACTGTGGTTGAAGATAAACTTCAATCTGGACTGGAGAGGCTTGGAGGATCTCTTACATTAGGGTTCCAAGCTGACACCATGGCATGGATTTTATCATGATTATCAGATGCAAAACAAAATGAAGTGTTACATTTGTCTTTTCTTGTGTTGAATAGGAGGAACTTCTTGAATAAGAATGAGACAAAGGAAATTGTGATAAGACTGAACTAACAGTTACTTGGTCAAGGGATGTATTTAGATTTTGTTGTTGTTTTGTGCTCTACTATCACATGCATTACAGCATGCTGTCCAGAATAACTCACTGTAGGGGGAAATGAACTTGTCTTTGCTATATGATTTCTATTGCATTTGAAGAAAGAGGAATGAAGCTGCTTGTGATTCAGCTATTAAATTTTCTTTTTTGCCAGTTGTGCTCTTTTGTTATGGACTAATTGCACCTGGCATCAACACAGCGTAGTAAGGGCTGTAGAAAGCTGAATTTCCTTAATTGGAAATAACCAAAGCTATTTTACTAAAGCAGTCTTTGCCAGCCAAACTCCATGATGTACATGATTTTGTCTAGTTTTGCTCTTGAATAGTCAAGACCTTGGAGTCAATGTGATTCGTCGTGTTCCATGTAAATGAGGCTGTACTAAATGGCTCAGGGGTGTTAACCATGCAGGTCTGAGATGAGGAGTCTGGGGGAAAATGATAGTGTCTGACTGATAACAGCTACCCACCAGGGAAGTCCCTGGCCTTCATTTCTGAAAAGATAGGAGCATAAATGTATGATTACGCTACTAAAAAGCCAGAGGAAGGAATTTTTCTCCCTGCCCTTTTCTGAGGGCACTTGGGTCTTTATCCTTCAGCCAAGAGCAATTTTTGCAACAATCTGTCTTCTTGAGGAATTAAGCCAGTGTCAAAGAGAGGGGAGGCAGAACTGTTAATTGCAGGAAAATCAGTTGGGGTGAAAATGCAATTAGGAGAGACATTGTGGGAATTGCAAATCCCAGGCACTGTTTCTTTATACCAAGATTGTCTATGTTCTGATTCATGTGTTCAGATGTGCCAAACTACCCACTTGGCAAAGCCTGTAGCAAAAATGGGAATTTATCAGCAATTTATTGTGAAGACTAGGTAAACCTGCCAGACATCTTATGTCAAATTTCACCTGATGATACACTAGTTTAAGGTTGTGCAGACCTACTTATACTTTAATTTTTAAAGGTATGCGCTTTCAAGCAGTTGAAAAGACCTATTCTATGAAAACGACTGTATAAAAACAAATTTTTAAGTAACAGTACTTCCTGGCTGAAAGATAGATCGCTGAATGGAATTAATCACTTGTTGACCTAAAACAAAACATGGTGCCTCAAACGGTAAGATCATTAGAATAGATGTTTTGTATATACTATTGTTTTATGAAGAAAATTATTCAGAAAGATTCCTGTGTAGCTCCATTCAAATCAGGTTTTGTGCAATAACAATTGCAACTCAGATCTGGACCTGCACATGTCATCATCACATGCATCTCTTAGAATTCATCTATTGAAAAATTTAAATATAAAAACCCCAAAACATTAAGATTCATAGAGGAAGAACTCTGAAATGAAATGCATATAAGGAAACATCTCTTAGCATATGCAAACATTAACTCATGCAGATGAAGTCGTGAAGCTACTACATGTCTCAGATCCTTGCCTTTCATGTCTCAGATTCCCCTGCCTTTCCAGCATTCAAAAAGGGTTTTTTGGTATTATTTTGTTGTTTGGGTTTTTGTTTGTTTGTTTTTGTGTTTGTTTGGTTTTTGTCTTTTTGGAGGTAATATAGAGGATGTTTGTTATGGAGAAAATAATGAAAGAAATATGCCTGTATAAATACTCCTTTCCAAGCTCTTGGCACTCTGGCTCCCTCAAATACAAATATCTTTTAATTCAGGATGGGATATACAAAATTTTGATATTGAGTTCAGGATCTATGTGACTGGAGTTCTACATCTGGTTTGAAGAGATACTAAAATGTTCACAGGCTGTTCATACCTTACCAATGTACTAATGTCCTCTGATAGAAAGGATAAATGCCACGGCATTTGCAATTTATTTATTGCCTGTAGGCATGCTGTTTAGGATTGTTAAAAAACAAACCAGCAAAGAAACCTGGGAAGTTAAGAGTACTTGAGAGTTGATCTGTAACTGAAGGTGAAAAATGTAAGTTGAACGGAATATACTTAACATCCTGATATGTGGAACAGATTTACCAAAGAAGAGTGTCAGTTCTTATCTCCAGACCTTGCCTGATTATTAGTAGAAACTGAATGGGACACTGATAAAATACGTCCATCTCATTTTGTATGAAATGCCAGAGTATAATGAAGATATCTATGAGGAAGCTGAGATATTCTAAACAAAAAGGACAAAAATAATGTTTGGGAATGAAAATTACTGCTGTCCAATACCTGCCCTGAACTCTGCAAGAAGGATTGTTTTTCAAGTTGGGGTTTTTTTTAAGTGGTTTTTTTTAAGTGGTTTTGTTTTGGGGTGTTTTTTTTTTTTTTTTTTTTTTTTTTTTTTTTTTTTTTTTTTTTGTTGTTGTTGTTGTTGTTGTTTGCTTGTTGGTTTTATTTTGTTTCTTATTCTTTATGTCTGCTTTAAAATATATTGTAGGTGACATGGTGTCTCTACCTTGGGTTGTGGCATTTGAACTCCATCTAATCACCATGTCCCTTCTCATACTGTAGTCAGAAGAGGGCTGCAGCTTGTCCAGGTACATCTGAACTTAGCAAACTAGTCAAGAAATACAGATTTTGCAACATGAAGCATCTTTAGCTCTGGAAGGTTTTTTACGTGTTTCCACGTGAAAGCTGCTGTAGCTGAAGCATTGCTGTTGCTTGTTGGTGTGATTTCCTGCCAAAATCCAGAGGTCCATTGACTCACTAAGAAAAGTTTGAGCTAGTCCTGTCCTTTTTCTTGAGCCAGCAATAGAGTTGCACAGATGCCTGCTGAGTTGAATTGATGGCTGTTACAGAGTTTGGATTGAAAGCATAAAGGGTGGCTTCCACTTCTCAAGCAGCATTGTCTTAAAGCAGCAGAACAACAGTGCTCTGAGCTGCTTTCAAGTTGACTCAGACAAGCCTGTGCAGGGTGTAGTTACAACTCTGCTGTTTGTGTGTTCAAACCCAGAATGTTAAGGGTGTCATGACATGGCAAGAAAAAAAAAAAATCACACATAAGTAGTATTAATGATGCTAGATTCTGGTCTGTGCTGCTTCTACAGTCAAGTTGAAAAGAAGCAATCAATTTCTCTGCTGCTATAGCAACTGAGATTTAAATGTGTCTTCTCCTGAATGCAATCCAAAGCATCATGTATCATGTGCCTAGGATTGATGTATGGGAGACAGAGGATGCCATCGATGACTTTGAAGAATGTGCTGTGGCAGTTTAAGAAGTTACTACCTGCAGTGGTATCTTCTGCTCTTCTGTAGGAATTTCTGTTGTCTGCATTGGAGTTGGCAAAGGCAGAATGTAAGCACACCAAAACTACCTCAAATCATAATTTGGAATATCATATTAAACTCATAATGGTTCATGTTTTCAGGGAGATTTGGCTCCTGATGCCAACAGGATCTGTCTTGTCCCCATACAAAAAGGTTGGGAAGGAGAGCTGAACAGGAGTTGGTTCTAAACCATCACACTTTACATTGAACATTTACAAACCCTGGCAGCTGAGGTGTGGATTCCCATCCTCTGTGGCTGCCCCTGTTACAAGGTGCAGCCATTGCAGGGGGAAGTGTGGGACAATGGGAGATGCTCCCAGGCTCAGCTACACCTGCCTAAGAAAGGAGGCTGGAGATGTGCTCTGTCAGACCGAGCGGCAATGTGCCTGTGGGCAGGCAACGAGCTCCTGTCTGCCAGTGCTGCTTTGGGGAGGCAACCTTTCTGCAGAGGTGTAGAATCAACAGGGTTTGAAGAGCCATTTAATTTAACTGTGACAGCAAGGGCCAGATAGTGTTTGTTTGTGGCAGCTCTGGATGTCTCAGAAGGTCACACATACCAGGGATGTGGAGCAGATAGTTGTCCCAAGTCACCTGTGCTGAACTACTTAAAACTCACTAATGTAATGCTGAGGAAGAGAAAACTACATATCTACTCAGGGTAGGAGGTGTTAAGGTACAGTCTGGTGTCCTACAACCTAAATTCTGCTCTACTTCTTCACTGTGGAATTGTTGTTTTCCTTCAAGGCCTTGGGTGAGGCCTTACCTTCTGAGTAATGCACTCAGCTGTCCCAAGTAGCATGGCTGGACTATTAGAGTCACACCAGAGCAGCATGGGTTGGTGCTATCTGTCAAAATACACCTGCAAAGCTGTGTTTGAGACATACTAACCATTACAGAAAAATCTTTGGTTTGCATGCATCGTAATGAAAGAATTTCTGTGGTCAAGACTAGGAAAACCAGTGATGCTGTTTTTGTACCTCTCTGTTTTAATGGTCTGGCTCTTTTATTTATTACTTAATTTTGCATCAACACCTGACTAAATTGATTTAGTGATTAAAAAAAAAAAAAAAGCAATCAAAATTTTATCCTTAGAACACCTCTTTAAACTGAAGGTTTGAGAAAAGTCTTAGGTGATATTCTCAAACCTATGGTCTTATAGCTGCCAGTGGAAATAAGGCTCAAGAGCAAGACTCACAGTAAAAAGAAAGCATTCAATCATTCATTTGTTTGAGAAGTAACTAAAAAAAGACTAGGCTTTTCTTCTGAAGGGAGACCATTTTGACAGAAAATAACTTTTCCCAACATGCATAAATATTTAAGGTTTCTAGCATAAAATGTTAACAGTGGGAGATAAAAAACATACTGTCTCCATTTTGGTTCTTCTGTTTTTTTCTTTTCCTATAAAAGAAAAAGAAAATTTGAATGATTCAAGTAATTCTGTTGAAACAATTACAATGTTAAGTTCATGTCTGCTATGTGTTGTATGTATTCTTATGTGTCATACATAGGAGTAAGAACTGTAAGCTCATTCTGCCTTGTTGGAAACACTTATGATCAAGGATTGTTGAACAGCCTAGCAAGCATCAGTGAATGATGGATTGCCAGGTTTGAGAGTTCTTACAGATATGTTTGGCACTGTTTTAAGTCTTAAATTCTTTCCATTAAACTTTCTTATACAAGGGTTGGATGATGATGGCTGTGTCTTGTGGCTGGGAATAAATGAGTAGGGTCTTAGGGGCATTCCAGTCACCCTTCCCCCTCTGATTATCCAACAGAAAAATGCAGTTCTGCCTGATCTTGACTTGAAATTTAGGAAACAAATGGCTTAGTTGTTTTAGCCAATGACTGTGAAAACTATATAAAACTCATATATGCTTTTTAGGAGCAAAGAAATATTGGGTAGGAGCCTCCTTTCTTCTGCATGTGTGTCCAATGACCATTTGCAGGATCAGTCTGCTCTTGTTAGAAAAGCAC
Source organism: Sylvia atricapilla (assembly GCF_009819655.1). NCBI lineage: Eukaryota > Metazoa > Chordata > Aves > Passeriformes > Sylviidae > Sylvia > Sylvia atricapilla. The sequence goes on from NC_089140.1 coordinate 27,850,361, forward strand.
TCTCTTATGAAAAACATACAGATCTTAGCTCCTCTGATTGTTGGCATGCAAGCACTTAACCTCCAAGTTCCCTAAGTAGAACATGGAATCATTGAAAGGTTGGAGTTGTAAGGGACCTTAAGGTCATGTAGTTCCAAACCTCCTGCTGTGGGCAGGGGTACTTTCCAGTAGAGCAGATTCCAAAGCCCAACCCAAACCTCACATCTGTAAGTTGATTTTTTTAATTTTTAAAATATTTAAAGGAAACTTGAATCTGTCAAAAAGAAAGAAACACAATCTTAGTTTGCCAAGTGCTTTGGGAGTTTATGTAGAGGTGTTATAGACCCTTGTGCATCTGGGGTGGGAGCCTGGTGCTTGGTGGCTCAGCCCAGGGTGATTTTGCACCTGGTGAAGTCATGCAGAGACTGGGTTGGTTTACGGTCTGGTTTCAAGCTCAGGATTTTTTCCACCAAAATTCTTTATGTAACTTCTCAATAACTCTAAAAACCTTTCAGAAATATTTATTCATATTAAGGCAACGCCTGTGTATCTCACTTAATTTAAACAAATATAGATTTTGTATGCGGTAAGTAATTTTTACATTTTTCAGTTCAAAATTCAGGCTGGTGTTTTTTAAACCTTTATTCTTATTCTGTTAATATGTTTCACCTGATTCTTTTAAATGAGCAAAATTTCAATTTTCGTAATTCTCTTGACTAATGCAAGTAGAATTGTAAATTTTCCAAATTTTCTCTAGAATTGCTACGCTTCTGCCGACAAACTAATTTTAAAGACTCTTCAATACAAGGTGGAAATTTTTTAAAATAATATTCAAGTTATTAAACTACATTTTTTTTGCCTCAGGTATTTCCATACAGATATTCCCTAAGTGCCAGAGACTACAGCTAGCTGGAGGGAAATCAGACACAGTTTAAAATCCCTTCGTGAATTATTTTGTCACATCAGTGACAAGAATGACCTGATAAGTAATGGCAGTTTGTTTGTCAAATGAATTCCAGCATGAGGCCTTCTAGATAAACACAATGAATACTTGCAGACTGAATAAATAACTGTAAAGATCCTCTAATACACACCCCCAAACTTCAAGGGTCTGTATTCTCAGGTACATCCCTTTGATTAACAAACCCAGGCTTAGCTTTTTCCATGCTCCTCACCTGGCATTTGTCAGATGTTTTGTCATCAAGTCATCCCCTCCCCACACTGTTAAGATACCGAAGAAAACAATGAGCAACTGCTAATGGTAGAAGAATTATAAACTCTGTCTTTAACATTTGCATTAATGGAGACAATTGTCTTCCCCATTGCATGGAGGGAGAGCCAAGGATTCTGTTATAAGAAAGTACTTCCCTGAATAATTAAAATGCTTAAAGACAGATCTCTTCTAACATGATCATAAAATCATAGAAGAATGGCCTGGGTCAGAAGGGACCTTAAAGATCACTCAGTTCCAGCCCCCTGGCCATCAACAGGGACACCTTTCACTAGACCAGGTTGCTCAGAGCCCCATCCAACCTGGTCTTGAAGACTTCCATGGATAGGGCAGCCACAACTTCTTGGCAGTAAAGAATTAATTTTCTGGTAATTTAAGGATCAATGGTACCTCTGTTTTGCTGGAACAGTTTGGGATTATTTTAGTGCAGCTGGGAGCAAACCAGTGGTGTAATACCCAGGGACTACAATGAAGTTTACTGCCTTGTTCCCCTCCTCCCTCCCCTCAGAAGATCAGAATCCATGTGGGAAAGAAAACCTGTCTGGCACTTCATTGCATGGAAGCTTGCTAGGAAGTCATATCAATAAAAATGTCATATCATACTGCTAAAATATTTTACTCTTGTTATTCAGCTGTAAAGCTGATGACCCAGAGATTTGAACAGAAATTTGATTGTTTTGTATTGAAAAGTAGATCCTCCAATGCATTTAAATTTTCTGGAAATCATCTGAAAGTTGTGAAATGCTTTTGTGAGCAATTGGTAGTCGATCAGTGAACGTCTCCTGATGTATAGCATGGCCTCAAGAGTGCATTTTCCAGAGGGTTGAGGTGGGAAATGGCGTATGTAGTACAGGGTGGGAGAGGAGAAGAGGTGGTAGCTCCATGCTTCAGCTGGAATCATGGATGTCATAACTACTTTTACCCTGGTGTTGTATGCAAAACTGCTGTAGGCCAGCAATATTTGTGTCTCAGCCAAGGTTTATCGTATGGCAAAGCTGAAAATGGCAGTGCAATGTAGATTTTAGGTTGCTGAGTGTTTGACTCATTGATCCCTCTCCTATCATTTGACACCTCTGGGCTATTTGTTTCCTACAGAAATGGTACATGCTGGGCTCATATGGATGGCTGATGCCTCTGTTCCAGGCAATTTAATGCTTCATAGTGTCACCAGATGAACAATTTTCCTAACTTATGGAAAATACTGTGGTTATTCTTGAAAATCAAGTTAAACATTAATCAAGAAGAGGAACTCAGTATGCGTGATAGGAGGAAATATTCCCTGTGCATCCAGTGCTGAATAAATCATGCCCAATTCTTAATGCTACATTGAGGTTAAGAAGTTTTTCCTACCAATTTTGTTAACAATAGGACAATTTTAAGAAGAAAAAAATGTCATCTGCTGTCATATCTTCTATTCTTCCATGATGTACTCAGTCTGGTCCTTAGTTTTGAGCCCTCTGGACAATTTGAGCATTGACGATGTTTATTTCAAAGGGCTTTTCAGGTGCAGCAGAATGATTTTGAGTAAATGTGACTCTCAGAGTGAAGGGACTCTAGTTCTGCTCTGCTTGAAAACAGGCAAAACAATGATGCTTTAACAAATATTTCTCTTGGCTATGAAAGTGGGGAGATGGAAAAATACTTGGCTAGTCTAGGTAGTGCCTGCATTATGGATGTAGGTATATACATGGATCTTGCATGTACTTGTGTATCAAAGTGGCACAAGAAACTCTGAAGCGGAACTAATTTTAACTGAAAGAGGTAACCTTATTCTCAGTGTAATTTCTACTGTAACAGATCACCCTTCTACCTGTCATGCAAACAGGACACCATACAAAATGGTTTTGTTGGATGAGAGTGGGTGTCTCTGAATATTTTAGAAGCTTTTTACCTGGAAGTGACTTGTAAGTGAGCATCTATTTAATGTTTGCTCACATGACTACATTGCAGGTGTATGCATAAGCAAAAAGACTGCACTCCTTTCTGATACAATGGGGAAGATGACATTGACATTAAGCCAGTTCATTTGCTGTCACTAAAATGTTGTCCTTATTTCTTCCCCTTTTTTCCTACTTGTTTCCTGCACCCACTCAAGGATCTGTCGTCTTCTTTTGCATTGTCCTTGCCCTGTGACTCATCAGAATGACTGGTGCTTAAATTCACTAAGCCAACAAACAGCTTTTAAAAAAACAACGCATATTTGTTTGTGTTTTTTTTTTTTTTTTATAATTATCTTTTAGACTGGACTAATGAGTTGAAGCATTTTGTTGTAAGATAGGTGTATTTATGTCAGAGCAGGGAACACAAAGCTGGAAGTGAATAGAAAGCAATAAGGAGGAAGGACATCCATCTTTCTGCAGCTTTGAGTTGTTAGACTTGTTCAGTCCAGTATTGTGTAATAGCCATAGGATGCCCTACGATAAAAATAACTGACTAATGCTTAGTTTCATCTTTATACAGAAAAAAATGGGAGGATCATAGAAGGATAATCTATTATGTCTTGTTTCATGGGTTTCTTTTCTGTCTATATTTCAGCCTCTATCTCATAAATAGCATCTGGTAGTTACTGCAGAAAGCATTAGCAAATATATTCCATGTAAATTGAATTTGTTCTATTAGTAATCATAGATTACTAATGATCAGATTAGTTTTCAGTGGAATTTGTTATTTCATAAAGCCCTGTCAATAAAACTGGTTGTGAGAATTCTGGTCAGTACCTCAGCATGCAAGGATTTGCACAAACCTCTACATGTACAATTGCTCTGACTAAAATCGTTCAAGTCCCATTTCTGGAAGCAACCCCATTGTGAAATAGAAAAAACTGCTTCTCACTTGTGGTCATTTAGTAGCCAACAAAAAATAATATTGATGCTTAATATTTAGTGGACAATCTACTACCTAAAACCTGTTTGTCATTATTGAAAGGCTAGCTAAAGGAAAAAGATGGAAACAGCAGAAGGGTTGTGAATAAGTCTGAACTCTACAAAGATTCCTGGATTGGATATGTTAGTGCTGCTTCAAGTGCTTGAAGGGAGTTAAACCAGTTTACATCAACTGGTAGCCTTCCATTCCCACTGGGGACACTTATTTGTTCAGCTGTAGTTCTAATAATTGTACAACTCATTAACATCTTCCAAAATTATGTATTCAAGTGGTATTTGGCCAGTTTTGTAAATAACAAATTAATGTGAGCAATTAGAAGTGTATCCATAGAATTTTTATAGCATGAGGAAAAAGAAAGTAATTTCCACAAGTTTTGATTTAAGCCTTGTTCAGCAATTTTAGGTAGCCTGCTTTTTGCCTAACTGCACAGACTGCCTTGGCTTTCAAGTTATGCCTGCTGGAACACAGTCTTTGGGGTTTCACCGTCAATTGGCAAATCCTTTCCCCCCTCACTCTGAAAAAGCTTTTCTGAGATTTCTCTCAGGCCATTTAGCTTTTCTCAGTTCCCATTGCAAAAGTAAAAGCAGGGTAAAGCTTTGGCCAGATATGGGTTATGAAAGAATTTAGATTGACATGGAGCTTTGTTAGGTGACGTGTTTGAGGCAAGACGCTATTAACTTGTGGAGGGTGGAGAGGGAGTTCCCTTCATCAGTGTGGTTTCACCTGAAGCCTACAGAGAAGTAATAAATACTAGTTAGCCTTATCTTAATCTCTAACAGTTTCTGTCTTTCCATCAACTGCTTTGTAACATGATGTGATTATTTCAGTAGGGGTGTCTGAGGGTTGGTCTCTGATGGGTGTTTACCTATTGAAGTGGAAGATGTTACTCCTTCCCCCAGGTGGGTTTAGTGGGTGGTAGAGGAAAGTGTGTGCTTGGCCCTGCAGTGCTGCTGGTCACTGCCTGGCTGCTGGTTGTGCACTGCCAACAAAGGCTGCCTTACATTGACACGACAAGTAGTGAGCAGGGATCCTGTTTTGCCTACTCCCCTCAGCAAAGGATATGTTCTGGAGAATGTTGAAGTCCACTCTCCATCATGCTCCTCTCCCATTTATAGTTATCATTTCAGATTACAATTACCAGTTAAAGGCCTAACAGAATAGGCTTCAAGAAGCATTTAATAATAATAACTTTGAGAATCCCAAATTCAACACAAAATAAAAATGAAACAACTTGGGTTACAGTGTCATCAAGTACTGATAAATTAGACAGCCTTTAGCAGGTGTTTACCTGCTACTTTTTCCTCTTGTACTACTGTTTTTTATCTTTCACTGGCTAAATTCTTGTGTGGTCTGTGGTGGAGAGGATATAAGGCATAGTTTATGCGTGATTAAATGTTTATGTTATTTGATTTTTGCTGTTAACATTTTTTTCTGATTAATCATATGCGTTCTGTAGAGAAGGAAGATCAAGAAAGTTTCAAATATTGGATTAATTCCAATATTGAATTATTTTTATTGTCTTAATGTGTAGTGTTAATTTTGTGGACAATTGAGAAGGTCAGTCCTTAGCTCACCTATGTTTGCCACAAGAAGATATTGCAAGTGTAGTACACTTGTTTTTTAACAGTATTTTTATATAAAATGCAAGCACCTGCTTTTTTAGCCGTTGAGCAAAATATAAAAGGTTGTGACCTGAAATTTGAGGGAAGAATGTTCTGAAGTAAGTATAATGGTGTTGATGGGAGTGCTTAAAGGTACTTGGTCCTTTGAGGCAGTTAAAGTGGGCAGTGCTCAGACAGGAAGGCATCTTAATTTGGTGCTTCCTCATGCTCCGATTCCTCCAGCTCCTCATTAGCAGCGCAGCTTTATTTGTGATCCTGGCTGGTTTCTCATACCATGCTGGTGTGTTCACCACTGTGCTTGTACCTCTGGCTACCAGTACTCCAGTGCTACTGGAGGCAAGCTAATCTCTCCCTACAGATAATAACTCTGCTTATAAGATTGCCTTCTAGTTGAAATAGTAGCCCTTGGGGTTCTGCTGGAGAAATTCTACAATGTACTTCATTGACTTCTCTTAATTATACGCGGCTTAAAAAGAAGGAAAAAAAAGCCCAAACTGTTCAGTAATAAAAATGAGTGATGCAGAGCTGTGAGACTGGGACTGATAAGGGTATGATTGGTGTGTTTGCTCTGCAATTTCTCTGGTATAAACAGCTTTTAGTTGGAATGACAGGGTTCAGGAGCTTTGCGTAAGCCCAGACCTTCAGAGGTTAAGGAAATGCATTAAACCCTCTGGTAAGACAGTTGTGTGCATGAAGATAGGCCATTTAGAAAAAACCCAGCCAACCTTGCCCTCCTACCCCTTGGAGCATATCCACAGATAAGAACCTTACTTTTATAAAAAATTAATAAGAATCTTACTCCTCTCAAAAATGAGGATTAATATCCAGCCTGAGGGATGGGTGATATTCTAAACTGTCTGTTTTTCAGAAAGCAAATCATGCCGTATACTTGCTGCTTTCTGTGCTTGTTTTGTTAGAGCACTTGATGAAGTAGAAAGGCTTATCGGAAATATTTACCGGAGATTCAGTACAAATTTTTAAAAGTGATCCAAGAAATTAATCTGTCTCTTCTAATGCTGGGCATGGGAGGAAGCATATTTAAACTTTGCACTCAGATGATGGATTTTCCAGAAACATTTACTTCCTAAAATTCTCTTTTCTCATTATGTTGTCCTGCTACTCTCCTTTAACTAATCTTGCCTAATCTCTGATGAGTAGATACTGCTTGTGGATGTAAACAGAGAAAAGAACTAACTGTTATTTTCTTACATGTCTTTTAGTGAAATTAGTGACATCTGTGAAATATAAATTAATTTCTATTCACAGTGAGAATTCTTTGCTACTCTGCATTGGGATAATTATCTAAATGTAAATGTTGTCCTTGTCTAATGAAATGCTACTATGTTTAGGCTGGTTATTTCAGGAATGAGTGAAGTTCTTCCCTTTTCCTTTCTTTTTCTGCCTATTTCTTTTTTGAGTGTTAGAGGAATAACTGATAAAGATCAAGAACTAAAAGACCTGTAAGAGCTGGTTTTGATGAGCTTAGGCCTGGATTACCTAAACCGATGGTGCTGCTGGTCTCGAAGTGTTAGGGTGAATCTGGCTCCTTCTGCACTATGGAGTGTGTTTCAGACCAGGGCAGTATTCAGTTCAGTAAGCAGAGAGCTTGTGCAGTCTGCTCGGTGACCATGGGAGAGCAAACTAAGCACGCTAGCCGAGGTGTCCTTATGTAGAGGGGTTAATTCATCCCCATTTAATCATTCTGTGAGGTAAAAAACAATGCCTTGGCAGTGACTGGTTTTGGTTTTTATGGCGACATTTTTTTCTGCAGCTGAATTCAGGTTGCAGAAGCCTTGCTAATGCACAAAGTTGGGTGTTTGGGCTTTCAATGATATTAGGAGTGATTTAAGACATCTGTGGGCACTTGGTAAGATAAACTCTCCAGTCCCTATTAGTGGCTGTCTGGGAGGTGGCAATGTATTTTCATCCAATGGCGTTGGCTTAGTCCCAAATTAGTATTTCTCTTCAAGGAGAGAAGGAAATAAAGGAGAGAGAGAGAGAGAAAAAAAGCTATTAAAATATTTTAAGTCACAAAAAATTACTTTTCTTAAAGTGTTCAAAATGTGCTTTAAGCCATGAATATTCACTAATGAGGCACTGAGTGTTTGCTAAAAATGTACGTCACTTCTTTGAAAGAGAAAGTAAGTGAAAAATGTACACTTCTTCTTTGAAAGAGAAAATAGTAATATCACTTTGTGAAAACTCCTGAATATCCAAAAAGTATTTCCATTCTTCCTGTCTTTATAAACATGTTTTTAGTAGGAGAAAATCATAACCAAACTCAGCATGAGCTTGCAAATGAAATCCCAGAATTTCAGCATGGCTGCCTGAATGCTGCCAGGAGGAAAGGAGCGAGCAAGGCATCAATCTGTTTTTGGCATCAACCCACAACTGTCTCATTTGAAACAGTTATGAAACTAAACATATAGTTTTAGGATAGCACTAAAGAGGCAGAAGCACAGGCTATTGTTGAAAGAGGCAGTCCTGCTTCTCTGCTCATTCCTGGTATGCTGTGTGCTCAGCTGCTTCCCTGGTTCCAGACCTAGTACTTAACTGTGGACCTGTTCAGGCATCTCACTCAGCAAAGACACATAACACTGGCAAGGAAATGAATGGTCTTTTGCTTTGATTTCCTAAACCAATGTGTTATGGGTGCAGGGAAATCAGGGAGTATGAACACGCAGCATGGGACACATAGATTAGTTATGGGCAGTGGAAAACTACGACAGATTTAGCTGTGAAGTAAAACACAGACAGAGAGGATTTGAGTGAAATTGTGGATTTGAATCAAAGCAAGGAATTCAATTTGGGTGTCCCACTTGCTGTTAAAAAGCACAGCTACTGTACTATTGGGTCATTTGAAGAATGTGCTGGTATATACATGTGGCTGAAAACTAGGGGAAAAATTTTAACTGCACTAGGTTTTTGACAGAGATTGAATCTCAGTTATATAAAATTTAAGTGGTTATGGTGTTTTATTATTTACATTCCCTCCTTCTTGATACATGACTTCTTTTTATGGACTTAAATTTAAGCATACTGCATGTGTAGAACTCAAAAGATGCTCACATTATTTCAGTGTACATGCTGGTTTTGGGGTGATTCATAATTTTAAAATTTTCCTAATTATCCCTTTAGCTACTGCAGTTTAAATAGAAAAGATGTTAGATTTGAAGATCAATTCTGCCATTCACAGAGGACCTGGAAAATGTGTCTATTCTTTATTGCTACCAAAGATGAAAAAATTAGGCACTTCATATTAGTGTTTTGCTAGACTTCCTTTGTACAGGCTTTTTGCTTTGGCTTTCTTTGTACCGAAGAAATTTTTGCTGGACATTTGGTCTTCAGCATGTAGTGTAAGATTTTTCTCTTTAGTCATTATTAGCACCTTTTTACACTCTGTCTATATTAACTGTACAAGCAGATGGACAATTTTGTCTGGTTTAATTGTATTTAATTTAGCTTAAGTTTGGTTGCTGGCCAAGTACTCATCACCTGTGGATCAGACTTGGCAGCCCTTTTGTCTCTCAGCCAGATATTTTGTTCAGAGGATTATTTCCTTTTGGAAGGCCACACCAAAGTAAAGCTGAAAAGCAAATAAAACACACTACTGGATTTCAAATAACAAGAACTGCTGAACATGTAATTTCTCTTGTTTTGGTCCTTTCAGGATCATTATTCAGTGTTTTTATTGGCATAGTTGCCAAAGAATAGGACGTAAACAATTAGCTGGAAATTACCTTTTTTCTTCTTTCCTGTTCCCTGCATGCAGGAAGTTTAACACAGTACATCCCATTCTCTTAGGATGAACCTCTCCTTGTTTTTAATTTCTTAAACAATTTCTGAAATTCTTAAGTAATTGCTTAAATAGTAATAATTAATATGTTTCAGACTAGTAAGACTTGTATGAGACAAAAAATTTGGCTTGTACTATTGACTGTAAAACACCCTGGCTTGGATCCAACTCCACTGTTCCTTAGAGCAGTCTAGTTTTGATGGAGTGATGTCTCTATCTCTTGTTTGCAATCACTGAAGCTGAGTGAGAGTTCTAATATTTTCCAGCACAATTGTCCTGGAGGGTTTTTTTTTTCTCCCTGTCCACTGCAAGGCAGTTGCCACTGTGTCTGGAAGAAATTATTAAGAAATAAGGAGAGCCTAAATGGAGCATTCACTCATCTAAATCACAGCTACACTGACTGATGTGACCCCTCCGTGTCATCAGAAGTTCCCTCGATGCCAGACTGACTCTCAAAGGTCCTGTCACATTTGTCTTAGATCAATCAGCCTGGATGATGTAGTGTAATTGATTGAAACAAAGAAGAGGATCTGGGCTTAACAATGAGGGAAATTAGCTACTAATATTACTGCATAATCATGATATCTGCATGATATGCAGCAAGACAGGGGCCAAGGGTTTATTCCAAGAAGCCTTGGCTATCCAAAGAAAATTACTCTTTTAGGTGTCTACCATTAACTTATTATCTGACCCAGGTCTTACAAAAGAACATGTTAAAGAAGTAAAGGATATTCTGGTTTTTTCTTTAATAAATATAGTTTATAACCTACAATATTAAAAGTGTAAAATGTCCCTGTGAATGTGACTCAGTTTTTCTGCAGTGGTGGTATTAAGCCCATAAAAGGGGTTTTTTACCTATTTGTCTTGAGAAATTCTTTGTCTATTTATGCAATAACTCTGGAAAGGAAATTGTCACACATAGCTGTTCTAGCCAACATTTCTCTCAGAGGGTACTCAATGAAATAGCTATTCTAGAGCCCATTTTTTACAGCAGTTTTTATACTGGTCAGTGTGCTTCACTTCTGTAACAGGTTTGTCTTTCACTCCTTTTTCAAGAAGACCTGCGGAAAATTGTCATTCGCATCATTTAACTAATCTAATTCCTTTTACCTGTCACTTTTGCTTTGTCTCAGTAATGACACTTCTCTCTTACTATGCTCTTATACTCTAGTGTCAAAAGACTTTTCCCTGGCCTGACAGAGGGGCTGCCTCCAGCACAGGGATGTCCTGCTCTTCCTTGCTTTACTTGACTCTGACAAAAGGTTAATAAAGCTTTTGAAACATCTCTCAAACAGGCTACCTAACCCACTCTTTTCCCAAAATCATAGCAAGAGCGGCTACAAGGGTTGGCTGAAGCCCAGCCTTTTCTTTAAAGAGAGATTATTGCCACCACTTGTTCCAGTTTTGGAAATTGCCAAAGATGGAGTCTCTCTGAGTATCCTGGGTAACCTGTTCCAGTGCTGCACAGCCCTCCTAGATTTTTCATTGTAGTCTCCTTTGGTGGTGAGTTTTGTGTGTGTGCCTTTCTCAATGCTCAGTTTGTGCCTCTGGTCCATATTTGGCTTGCTTACCCGTGCTCACAAGAGTTTGACTGTGTTATCATCTGGAACTGCCCTTCAACCCATAGTAGAAGCTTAATATGGAGTCATTAGGACTAACTCTTCATGAAGCATGCAAAGGTGCAGCTAACCTTCTTTACTTGATCTCTCTATTTTGGCTGAGACCTGGTCATATATCTGCTTTTAAAGTGCGTCTTGTCTTTGTGGTACAAACCACACTTTACAAATTTTCAGTTTATGTACCTTATTTGGAGGCTAGTAATGACCTTGGACCATTCAAGACTTTTCTGTACTATAGAATACGAAGATTTCTGAAGATGGGAATATTAGGGCTATTTAATGACACTGCTGACTACGATGGTTTCTTCAGGTGAAAAAAGCTGTGGCAGATAAAACTATTCTGTCAAAATGACAGTTGTGAATGTATTTTCTTGTCCAAAAAAAGAAGCCTTGAAAAGGCCAGATTAGCTACCACACAGAGCAACCTTAGCCAGGCTGCAGGTTTCTAGTATTAGCTGTCTTCATACTTAAATTCTTGGAGCTGTACAACAAAATCACTGGCAAAGTGGTTCTGTGGTCTCAAGATTTTTAAATCCTTCTTTTCACTGACTTGTGCGTTTTCTCATACTAACAAAGGGCCACTTTTTGACGGGGTGAACTGTGCTTTGCTGTAGCTCTTTCCCCAGTGAGGTCAATGAGTTAGATCATCTGGGAATGTGGCAAGGTACTTTTGCTGCTGGCCCAAGCCCCTGCTGTTACAAAAGCATCAATACATTGCAACTGTCATAAAAGTCCATTGTAACTGTAAAAGCTTCTCTGATTAGTCAGTTTTTTCTCCATTTATCCTGGAAGATGAAATTAAGCACAATGGAAGAGAAAGCCTGAAATGGGTCAGTTATTTACAGTGCATTCAGCCTTTTGTGTCTGAAAAGATTTTTATTTAGGTTTTGTGCGATTAAAATAAAAGACAGAGGAAGCTGCCAGGGGAAAAAGCTCAAAATTTTTAGTAACTGCTTTTAGCGACATAAAAGTAGTATTGAAGCAAGGCTCCTAGATATTTGAGTCTTGCTGAAAAAAAATCACAATTTTAAAAACAGATTTCTAAGCTGTTTTATAGTCTACCCTTTTCTCAGATTCCTGTTTTCACACTTCCTTATTGACATAAGGATATGGCTGGGGTCAGTGGCAATTTGGGAAAGAAAGCAGAACAAATTTCCTGATTGCCATGTGATAGTACATCTGCCATTTCAGTTTAAGCCAGCATCTGAAGCTACTCCATTTGCAGGCATTTGGCCAGATTCAGATCTATCTGGCATCAGTTTTAGCTTTGTAAAACTTGTCTGTAAATCAGGGTAACTCTGGTGTCGTCAGATGTGTAAGAGAAGTGTAGGGTCTATTTTTACCTATTTTTACCATTTTGTATGCTGTTTGCAGAGCCTTAGCAGTTCATCTTAGTCTTGTAGTTATTTCTTATCTGTTACAATCAATCTATTTGAACTCTTTCTCTGTAGTGTCCTGGTTTACTCAAACGTTGGGTGTAGAAGACAGGATGCTGTCACTTGTGATCTGTATCTTGAGGCAACCACTGTAATCTGCATTTTGAAGGTGGACTTTATGGTTTCAAGCAAAATTCCAATGTGACGAGGCCTTAGTGCAAGTGAGTATAAGCTGTAGGTGGAGTGTCCTTATTCAGTGGAAGAAATGCTTCAGTATAATGCTCTAATAAACGAGTATCACTTTGACAAGTAGTTGGGGTGTATAATCCCTACATATCTACTATTTGCCTGTGCTCCAAGAAGTCCCTTGCTCACCTGAGTATAACCACAACAGGAAATTGAGGCTAAGAACCTGGCTTTCTATATTGCTACTTCAGTATATCCAGTTGAGGAGAAGAGATACAGCCTGGACATGATGGAAATAAACTGTGGCCTGTCTGAATACCCATTGTGGAATAATTTACTTAATCCCAAATAATTTGCTTCAATAGGTTGATTAATATCAAAAAAGTGAAAGTGTAAGTACTCTGAAAATGAAATGCTTCAGACCAAACAGAGTTACAATGCCACAAAATATCCCAAAGGGATTAACATTGCCATTTTTTTACATTTCTCTGGGAGAATTTGGACCAATATCTCTCTAAGAGCTATTGGCCATGTCAGTGACATTGCTTGTGCTGGTTAGTACAGCATGACCATTATTAGAGGCAATTCTTTTTTTACACAAAAGATGTCTGGATCCTAAATACCAAAAGATGTCTGGATCCTAAATACCAAAAGATAAAATTTGGCAAAAGCAGATAATGCAAATGTTTCTTAAAACAGAACAAGAAAGAAACTGTAATGCTGTAATGTCAGAAGATGGTAAATCACAGTGTAGTCCTCTGCTATCTTTTACTGTGAGATCATTTCAGTTTAATCTTGATTTACGCAGGTGTGTTTTTTTTTTTTTTTTCCCCCTTCCTTCTCCTCAGTGTATATTTATACTTCTGCAGCTAGGACAGACCCATGTAAATATTTGAGAGTTTTGCTAGGGTTCTGTGCAGATGCAGCTCATTGTCATGTGTTGCATGAGTGGGAGAGACTGCAGAAACTGATTGTTATCACAAATCTCTATGTTATCTCCTCACTGTGCATTTTGTACTCAACTATTTTATCATTCCTAGAAAGTAATTTTGCAGGCTTTTAGGAGAAGCGACAATAGCTAATGAGACTTTTTATTAATTCAGATATTTCTCTTCCAGGTTATTCTATGTGGTATTGGTGCTATTACCTTTATGTATTTTATGTGGTCTTCTATACAGACATAACTATAAACTTATGTCTTTTAGGGGATAGGAAAGTCATATAGTGTGGTTAGATAGGGACAGGCGGCGCGGAAGATTTCGGGCTGTAACGGAGAGGAAAAGAGCAAGCCCCATCCCCCTCTCAAGATAAGCTACCCCTGAAAGGAATGTAGACCCTCTACTAACATGTGCCAGTACTTTTCCACTCCAACTACTAACCCAGGAAGTGTGGCAATATCCTGTCTGACGTAGTAGAAGACCCGAAAGTATAAAACCTGAAAACTTTACTTAATAAACGTCTTTTGTAACCGTCTGCCATATTGGTACAATGCGTCTGTTACAAGACCCGACCCACTCATGAAAGCAAAGTGGAAGTCGTGCTGTATGTCTGGATACCAGAGCCTCCACTGTGGCAGAAACAGCGGACTGCTACAAGTGGTGCCGTAAACCCGGGAACGATTACCTCGGAGGACGGGAGCCACGCTTTGGAAAAGGCACAGCGAGTAGGAGTCGGCCGGTCCGAACTTCTGCAGAGGAGAAGGAAAAGGGGGACGCCCCAAGGACCCCGCGGAAAACATGGACCCCGTGACGTTGGTCGTGAGTAAAATAGCAACCCACTCGAGAATTGCGTGGGACAAAAAAGATTTACTTCTTGCTATTGCAAGGTTATCGGATCTAGGCGCGATTTCACGCCCTATAGACATATTAAATTCAGAGGGGTGGGAGAAATATACAGTTGCCCTGGCGGAAGATACAAAAGCCACCGGCAGCGGAAAAGTTTTAAAAGCATGGGGAAAAGTTGAAAAAGTGTTGCGAAAAGCAATGGAAGAACAGGAGGCTTGGAACGCTGCAAAAACGTGTTTATTCACGGCTAAGCAGCCGGGGAGAGGGGACCGGGCGGGCGGAGGACCCTCCGGAGAAGCCCCGGAAGAGACGGGGGGGGGGCGCAGTGCGGCAAAAACCCCAGGGGAAAAGCGGGAGTCAGACGCGTCATCCCCCTCCACAAATACATGCATAAAAGCCGCGGAGCACGCGGAAAAACCCCGGGTCCCCCCGCGAGAGCCCCCAGATCCGAACACCCCCGAAAAAACCGCGGCTTCCCCGACCGCTTCTCCTTGCCGCATCCAGGGTCCGAGCGGCGACATTGCGCTAGGACCGGCGGCGGCGCCGTCCGCGCAGAGCGGCGGCGGTCCGGCGCGGTCCGAAGCGGCAGTCTCTCCGGGAGCGGAGACGCGGCGCGGCCGGGCGGAGGAGCGAACGCGGTCCGTCTGGGAAGAACTTGCGCGGCAAGCGAGAGACGCCGAGAGATTGGCCAATACCGCGGAGGGAATACACCCCCCGCCATACGGCCAATATGGTGCCGATGGTCCGGCGCGGGGGCGGGGCGACCAATCGCCGCTACCCCCCCTGCCATGTGGCCAAGATGGCGCCGGCCACGTGGAACGCGCGCGGGGGAGGGTGCCACGTGGCGATGCGAACCCGGAAGTGCAAAACCCCGCGACCGAGCATGCGTGGGGGGTCGGAGGAATTCCGGAACCACCGACCTACATGGCGCATGCGCGGGAGAGCGGGGGGGGGCGAACACGCGGACAAGGTCCTTTACCAATGTCATCTACCAAGCGCGGGGGCGAGCAAAAAGGGGGAACGTGGGACTACCCCCGCGAAAGGCGCCGGCGTCACCCCCGGTCGGAAGGGGGGGGCCGGGCGCGGGAGGCGGAATGGAGTCAAAATAGAGGGGACATCCGAGCCCACCCGCGGAAGGCGGAACGGGGGCGGAGTCCGGGAAAAAAGCATGGCAAACCGGAAGCTTACCACCAGTTCACTTCCGATACGGAAGGAAGTTACAGCTCCACGGCGAGCTCTACAGAGAGCTCCGAGTCCGATTCGGAAACGGAGATAACAGATTTTATAAAGTTTACAGCGAAACCGAGCAAAGCCTTTAACAATGTAAAGGAACAAACTCAGTGCAAACTAACCGATTTAAGTTTATTACCAGAGGGACGAGACACACCACCAAGCCGTCAGAAAGCACCAGAGAAACCCGCGCGGGCGAGATCCAAGCACCAACGATATGCCTGTGTGATTTTGTTGCTAGGGTTTGTCGCCAGAGGACAAGCCAGCTCAAATTTCTACCCACACCAGCCATTCAGGTGGGTCATGAGACATCTTACCAGCGGTAAGGTGCTCAGAGACATCACCACACCAAACAGTCCATCCTTCGTGCTTCGTATTATCGATTTGTTTCCAGGACAACCAAAGGTAGACCCTCATTCTCCATTTTCGTCACACACATACCTATCCTATTGGTGCCCAGCTTCAAACGCAGGAAAAAGCTATTATAATAACCCCGGCTGGGGATATTGCGGACATTGGGGATGTGAGACCATTGTAACAGACGCCAGGCCGTCAGGGCCTGGGTGGGACCCACAAGAACCTGACAAATTCCTGCAGTTCACCTGGGCACCCGCAGGTTGTAAAACACCTCTCTCTGTACATGGGAATTCCTATCGATATAGCTACAAGATCCCAAAAATCCGAAAATGCATATACTATAACATGACAGTTTTGCAACCCACTCATCCTAGCTGGACGGTGGGCAAAACCTGGACAGTGGTCCTTCAAAGGTCAAAAAAGTGGGTGAACGTGCAAATTACCAAGTCCCAACCCTCAGAACCCAGAGCTGTGGGGCCCAACAAGATAATTAAAAGCACACAGACAAAGAGAAATATGACCTACCCTAAGGCTGCACCTACAGGTGTCAGCAGAACCCCAACTAGTGATGCAAAAGCCTTTCAAATGGACAAATTAGCTAAGTCAGATCCCGATCCAATCTTTCGTATGTTAGAAGCTACCTTCCTATCCCTGAATGAATCTAACCCTAACCTAACTAATTCCTGTTGGCTTTGTTATGATGTCCAACCACCTTTTTA
This sequence comes from Sylvia atricapilla, assembly GCF_009819655.1. Lineage (NCBI taxonomy): Eukaryota > Metazoa > Chordata > Aves > Passeriformes > Sylviidae > Sylvia > Sylvia atricapilla. The sequence continues at coordinate 27,867,143 of NC_089140.1, forward strand.
TGAAGGAGTTGCTTTAAACACCCCATTCAGTTACTCCGCCGCTGGTGCACCCCAGCAATGTAGATGGGACACACCTCGCAGAGGCATCACCCTAAGCCAGGTCTCAGGCCGAAGCAAATGCTTTGGTAATGCAACCCTGGCTGAGCGAAAAGGAAATGTCTGCACCAGAGTTGTAAAGCCTAACAGAAAGAATAACAAGTGGGTAATACCTGCTGCATCGGCAATGTGGGTTTGTCAGAAGTCTGGAGTAAGTCCGTGTGTATTTCTTCCCAAGTTTGATGATTCTAACGATTTCTGTGTCCAAGTTCTGATTATTCCTAGAGTCCTGTACCACTCAGAGAAAGAAATGTACAGCCTTCTCGAAGAATCCAACAGGCTCCACAAAAGAGAGATATTGACAGGTGTTACCATCGCGATGCTACTCGCCTTAGGAGCAGCCGGCACAGCGACAGGTGTCTCAGCCCTGGCAACACAACACCAGGGTCTGTCTCAGCTGCAAATAACTATAGATGAGGACCTGCAGAGAATCGAGAAGTCCATTTCCTACTTGGAGAAGTCAGTCTCTTCGCTTTCAAAAGTGGTTTTACAGAACCGGCGTGGACTGGATCTCTTGTTTATGCAGCAGGGAGGCCTGTGTGCAGCCTTGAAAGAGGAATGCTGCTTCTATGCAGACCACACCGGAGTCGTCAGGGACTCCATGGCCGAACTCCGAAACAGACTGGCTCAGAGACAGAAAGATAGGGAAGCTCAGCAAGGCTGGTTCGAATCCTGGTTTAACCAATCCCCATGGTTAACCACTTTAATTTCCACCTTGGTAGGCCCATTGACAATGCTACTTCTAGCTGTTACCTTCGGACCATGCCTGCTGAACAAGATAGTCTCATTTGTCAAAGCTCACCTAGATCAGACTAACATTCTGTTCATAGGCCAACATGAGATGCTGTGAATTTAAAATTGCCAGTCACAAGATTTCCAAACTTGCCTGGCAAAAATTTACTCAGGTTTCCAAACTCCTTTTTCCCTTGATTAAGTCCTAACCTTCTACCTCATTTAGTGCCTATATCTATATATATATATATATGCGTATAACTACCTCGTTCTTTTGTGAGAGAGGGGGGGGAGATGTGGTTAGATAGGGACAGGCGGCGCGGAAGATTTCGGACTGTAACGGTGAGGAAAAGAGCAAGCCCCATCCCCCTCTCAAGATAAGCTACCCCTGAAAGGAATGTAGACCCTCTACTAACATGTGCCAGTACTTTTCCACTCCAACTACTAACCCAGGAAGTGTGGCAATATCCTGTCTGACGTAGTAGAAGACCCGAAAGTATAAAACCTGAAAACTTTACTTAATAAACGTCTTTTGTAACCGTCTGCCATATTGGTACAATGCGTCTGTTACAAGACCCGACCCACTCATGAAAGCAAAGTGGAAGTCGTGCTGTATGTCTAGATACCAGAGCCTCCACTGTGGCAGAAACAGCGGACTGCTACAATATAGCCATCTTCATTATAAATGATGCTACATATTAAAAACTCCTGAGGTAGTTCTCAAGAGTGAATGTCTTGTTTAATTTGTTGTTGTTGTTGTATTTTTAGTTTTAGATTTCTTACATCTTTTCTACTGTTTCAACCTTTATTAGTTAAAATTTGTTTATGTCTTTGCAGTCCAACCAAGTGTGTATTTCTTAGAAACAAAAATTAAGCTTTCATATAATCTAATTTTGGGAATGAAACCCTGATGAAAAGGTGCAGCTGAAAATCTCAATATTTGATGTTCTCATTCTTCTGTAATTAATTTCAGTTTTTATTCTTGAGGTATTTTCATTTAAATACATTCAAATTGTTCACCAAATGATTATAGCAGATAAAATCAAAAAGGAGGTCCTAAGTATGTCATGATCTTTGAAATATGTATGTCTTGGAGATGTTTATCTTGCTCAAGACATGAGCTGAGTGTCTGCAGAAAATATCTTAATGACATAGAAAACTTGCTCCTGTAGGAGAAGAGCAGCTATATCTATGACATCTATGCTCATAAAGGGAGTAATTTGGGTAATTTCCTGAAACAGAGATCAGTAATTAGCATCCATAGCTATCGGCCTTTTCACTAAATGCTCCAAAGCTGGTCCCATAAGGAATCAGAGGCTGTATCAGTAACAATATTCAACTGAGTATTCTTCCCTCAAATGCAGGGTCCTGGGCCTGTTTGTGTCAGGGATATACTGCTGCATTTGGACCTAAATTACACCATCACATTTTAATTGTCTCCTCTTCCCATTTTCCTGATATTTGGATTAAATTAATCTGAAAGTGTTTTGAATACTTTAGTTACTTTGGATTTCTGGCCAAAATATTAGAAATCACCATGTTTTATATGTATGCCTTTTACAAATTATAAATAAGCAAGTCTCATGTGACACTGTCCAGACACAGATACTGGCTGTTTCAACAAGCTGGCTGAGCTATAAGGCAGGAGTGAACCTCCAAGAAATCATTATACTGATTCTAGTAATTAAGAACACTTTCATCCTGATTATGCATCATTTGAAGTAATACCATAAAACTAATGTACCTTCACTTCTTCCATGAAAAATGTAATGGAGAATATGCTACTTAGATATTTTAGCTTTTTTTCCGGCTATTTTCTGTTACGTGATGTTCTTTCTGTTCCTCTCTCTGATTCTCATCTCTGTTGGTCTCACTAATGCGCTTCCCTGAAGATTAGCAGATTCATTTTTGATCTGCCTTAACTCAGTTAAAGAGTACCAAACTGTCCAGTTGCTTGGTGTTTGTGGCTTTATTTGTGGGTTTGTTTTTTTTTTTTTTTTTGTTCTGATATTTTTTCCCATGGAGCTTAACCTGGTTCTTTAATATTGCCTGGTGAGCTGATAGAAAGTTAGTGGAGGAGATGAGAAAGGTGGGAAGAGGTTAGAGGAGCAATACCTTTCAGTGGTCTGAGCTGTTACACTGCGCAATGCAACCTCATATTTCTGCATTTCATCTTCCCTTGTGGGGAGACATATTTACAGCAGCAAATGCATCAATGAATGGCATAATGTTGATGTTAATGGGCATGTTTTACTTACTTTCTTTTTTTTAAACATGCCTCCCCCTCTATATTTGATGAATAAAGAGACTATTTGATTTTTCTTTGGATTTTCCTGTATGTCACAATGTGTTTTTTGAAAGTCAACCATAACTCTAATAGATTTAGTCTCATTAATGTTTCCAAAAATATCTCTGCAGAGATAACACTGTGGATCTTTCTCAGCTTCTGCTCCAAAAAAACCAGTGTTATTTATAAGGTTCACTTTCAGACCATGCTGGATTTTTTTTCCCCTGCATTCATTTCATCATTAATATGGTATCCATGCACATTGGTTAACCCTTGATTTCATAATTTTAATGAAAATGGTGTAGAAACAAAACAAATATGTCATTATTAATTGTTGTTTGGGAAGTCCTTTGGGATGCTATATTTGGAAGAAAGTCAAACCCACACACAAACTTGTCTATTGACAGGAGGAGATAAACTATCTTTATCCTTTTCTGCTTTCTGTTAGTGAAACAATTTGAAGGAGATCTCAGAATACATGATCTGTTGTTCAGCTAACCAACCAAAAGTTTGGCTTGATAGTCTCTACCTTAGATGAACGAACCAAGGTTTTGTTTTAAAAATTAAATACAAATCTCAAAGGAGCTGGTGTCTTGCTGAGGTTTCTGGTATTCTGTCTTGGCAGGAATATGAAAATAAAAGGAAAGGCTTATCCAAAAAGGTCTCTCTTCCAGAAAATTTCTGTTTAGTGCTGCAAACTGTTCTTGGTTTTGGACATACAAACTCTGCCAATCATCATTTTGCCCAACAAGGCCGTTCTGGCCTATAAGTTGTCATGCTGATTCTAATGGATAGACTCCTCAACAAAAGCCCTCATTTCAAGGGGGTGATAAAATAATGTTTATTACCTAAAGGTAACTTGCTGACTATTTCTGACCAAAGCATATCCTGAAATACTGGTGATTTATTGAAACTCCAATGTTGAGTGAAGAAAGATAAATATGCCTGTTGTGGAAAATGTAGTTTACACCTCATTGTTTTTTGCCAGCAAAAGTGAGGTCCAGTAGAGCCATTTATAAGTTAAATAAAAGTAGTCTTGTAACCTTAACAGCTCATTTTCTTGCTCAGAAGTAGCACAAGCATTTTTTAGGAGTTATAGGCACCTAAGTGTTACATTTTTAAAATTCTTTCTTAAGTAAGAAATTCTTAAAAAGTACTTTGAAATATCTATGACACTAGTAAGGTTTATTTTCTTGTGTGGATGTACCAGAACCTTTATCTGAATAATTTCTGAAATAAAAACAAATGTAGCAGGTGAGAGGCTATTTTTATGTATTTACTTCTCAAAATAAATCTAGAAGTGGTGAAACACCAGTGTAAGAAATCATATTAAATGGAGACTTTCTTTTCAAGGCCACAGCTTATGCTTGAGAGATGCAAATCTAGACCACCTGATCTCCTTCAGAAGAGCCAGCCTTTCTTGGCTCCAAATTCACTCAAGATCTTCAGGCACTTTAGAGGGCTTCCAAAATGATGCTTTGTTCCCTGTCATTACAAGGTGCCAGACATTGGTGAATCAGGTCCCTTTTCTGTTTACCCCTCCGTGCTCATGAAAGTGGGTGTATTTAACAACGTTTTCATTACCTGCACCTGTGTGTTACACCGAGCCATCATTCAGCAGGCAGTCATCTAGGGAACCATTGTGTAGCTGACATAATTTATAAAGGTCAAGACCTGGTGCTATTTGTCCACAGAACAAGTGTTTGCCAAGCAAATTGGTACAGATTGAGTGAGCTAAATTTTAGATGGCACCATTAATTTTGGTACGCATTACTCATCAAACTAATATAGTAAAATTGCTCTCCCTTTGAGCATGGAATACCATGGCCATTATTCCTATGCTGAACTTCAAAGAGGCTCTATTTTTCATAGAAATATGAAAGGTTTTTTTTTAAAAAAAAGCTTTTTATCATACTGCTGATGAAGGATAGGTCCAAACAAATTTGGATGCCTTTCTCAGTTGGGAATGAAAAAGATTATGGCCCAATGTAGGGAAGAAACACTAACAGCTCATTTTGTACATCATGAATGACACTTCTTAACTTGATGACTACTAAGTTAAACTCCTTGACCTTATAAAAATAGTCGGGTATTAAATGTGTCTCATCACTGTCTCAATTTCAGAATGTGAAGCCATTATTGTTAATACTGCTTGAAACTGGACAGCTTCACTTAGAGTACAATGTCTGGTCCAAAATACCTCCATCTACACAGACTTTTAGTATGTGTACCCTAAAAGAATCTTTGAAATGCTTTAGCAACTGATGTAATTCTATGTGTTATAGATGCTCAAATTGCTTCTAACGAATACCAGAGACTCAAGCCCAGAAATTGCATTTCTTAAGGGCTAATAAAGAGTTTTATCTAGGCAATTAGAAGAATCTTTTGAATAAAACCTCTAGTCCTGAGGTTTTTAACCACGTTCCTTTCTTATACTTGAGACCAAGAGGCAAGACATGCCTTGTTTATGACATAGCCCTGGTGTGTGTTGTCTGTAGAGACATCACACTGACAGCAAATTATTTCATATAATGTGCAGTATTTCTTTAAGGACCCTTAAGAAAAGAATTCTTAAGAACAGTGTTCCAGCAAAAATATAGAAAAAGTGCTAGAGATGAATTTTCTACAAGGATGTTACTTCATTCACAAATTTTTTCCCCTGGATCTCCAAGTTTCAAACATGCTCAGTGACGCAAAAGGAAGCACAGATGCTGAGTTTATGATATAATTTTCCTCAAGAAAGTATCACAGCACTCACAACCCTTCCTTCTGTTCCACATATTCAGGCATCCTTACAGCAACACGAAGTAGTGTAAATAGGTGAAAACATTACTTAAAATTTGTTTGAGTTCAGGTTTGTTTGAATTGGCTATGGGATTCAGTAAATGTTCAAGCAGCTGGGCCTTGGTGCACAATGTAACTGGGGGGGGGGGCAAAATGAGGAAAACAGTGTGTGATAGCCTATTATTTTTTATTTGCTTTGACCTTTTGAAATATCAAGTAAACAGCCTGGAGGTTATCTATAAGTTTCTGAGAGATGTTTCACCACCGTAGAAGAAAATGTAGTGATGGAAATGTACATTTCTAATTTTCTGTGCTCCGTGAGTAAGTGGGAGATTCAATTTACCATTTCTTCACTCTAAGAGGATATGATTTATTTAAAATTCAGATCTGATTTTTAAAGCAAAACCAAAAACCATCTTTTTCTTCAGAATGTGGCTGTGAATCTGAAAGTATACTTTATTCAGCTCTACTTCATATTGCATTTTTTAACGTATAATTCTGTAACAGAAGCAGATTTTCCGGAGAAGTGGTAGATGTCCCATCCCTGGAAACATTCAACATTAAGCTGGATGGGACTCTAAGGCACCTATTTTAATTGAATATGTCTCCGCTCAAAGTAGAGGGGTAGGACTGAACGAGCTTTAAGAGGCCTTTCCAACCCAAACTCTTCCGCTAATTATAAAAAGGTGTCTTTAGTGACTGCACAAGGTTTGTAGAGTTTTCTGAGTGTCATCTTGCATTTCAGCTGTTCAGTGCAATGAGATTCTGCTGTGTGTGTACTTACAGCCTGCCAGAGACAGAACAACATTTTGCTGAAACTTGTTAGTTGCAGTGCCTTTGTAAATTATTGCTTTAGGATGTATGAGTGGACAGGAGCAGACTGGCCCAAGCCTAGAAGTCCTCTGCCTATGTTAGTGCACAAATTTTACACGCTGAAGTGATAAGCTTGGAGATCTGCTTTGTGCTGGGGCTTGCTGGTTTGATTATGAAGTTGTGCTCTTCTGAAACATACATTGATTTCTAGCTCCAATATATGAGATTGTCTCAAATGAACATATTTGTAAATACATATATTTGTAAAACTATACAAATATACACATGGGACAGAGATAAGATGTGAAAAATTGTAAGAGTAGAATAAATTGTAATACTATTTGATGAATCACAAATACGATATATGAAAACCTTACTGTTTTGAAAAGGAGCAACTGCAGTATTTTTTCATTAACAGATGCACCCTGTACTGGTAGGAGTTTTTCCATCAGAAAAGAGTAGTGAAGAAACACATTATCTGTACTAGCAGTTCTTTCTTAATTTTGTTTGCCATGATTTAATTTAATTGAGCAAGGGCAGAAAAGCAACTTAAAGCACTGTATACATGTGGGTCTTTTATTCCCCAAAATAAATTTTAGGCATACTTCTCTAGGTTTTGGTTTGTGTATCACATCTTTGAATTCAAATTCGACAGAGGACAAACTGGGTTTAATCATGAGGATTCGATCAACACATTAGTCCTGCTGCATAAGTGTATAGGGATTTTCAACCTTGGATACCACTCAGTGCTGCACTTTAGATTAAGTCTCCCAGAGTTGATGCCTTGTTTAAAATGCTTCTAAAGGTATTTAGGTTGCAATTTTCAGAAGAAAGGTCTCACCATTTAGGTTATGTCTAGTCTGTAGTTATGTTAGCAGTTAATTTGGTGCAACATGTTTGTACGTGCAGCTGGTTGTGAGGAACTGATTGTGCAGTGCACATATTTTATGGTTTAATTTTGAGTAGCTGTAGCCTCATCCCTTAGGCTGAATGTCTAGCAGAGGATGGAGCATACAGGATGCCCTCCTGGAAAGCATCTTCCAGCCTATTTTCTCAGAAAAAAAATCCAATTTATGATTTTTGCAACAGGAAAGATAATTCAGGAAAGGAACATTACTAGGAGAGCTGCTTCTGTAGTGCAATCCTGATTCAAGTAATAATTGTGGATATAGCTGTACTCCTGCTTAGCTCTGCCTTCTTGTTGCAAATGGATCTATGTGATAATAGTTGTTTTGATTTTTTTTTTTTGTATTTTTATTTTCTATATTCAAAATATATCAAAGGATCTGGGCAGGAAGTTGCTTCTGATTCTACAAAGTACTTTGTGATTACAGTTTTCCTGTTTCACCACCCAGGATGAGATTGGTAGCTTTTAAGTGTCTTCATGAGAAACTAGGTTAAGGGAGAGAGACTCTCTGAAAACTGTTAACAGCATATTTTCTTCTGAGAAAGGTTGGTCTCTCGAGAAAACTTTTAGTTCTAGTGAATTTGGCAATTCCAACAAAAAATGCTACATCAGCTTAACTTTTCACTGCAGGCTAATGATGTTGATAAATGAACTTTGTGAACTAAACAGTTTTTTGCTGCAATTCTGAGTTTTACTTTACAATTAAGAATCAAAACAGCACAAAGCAGCTGGCTTTAGGAGAATATTATCTCAGTAAATACAGATGTAAAGATGCAAGCTAGTTTCTTCCAGTGCTCTGCCTAGCATCATCTAGTGCTATAGAAAGACTTTCCATAAAAATGGAAAGGAGAGTCACATGAAATACTAATGTAATTTTAGCTTGCTTGCAATAAAACTTGTTACTGAAATCTAGCATCTGTTGAAATCATGTTAATAGTGACCTAACTTGTCAGCCATATATTAAATATTCAATATATAATAATGATTAAGTATTCAATAGCCCAAAATAATATATAACAATATAATATTACTATCACTGATGAACAAGAAGACTTTCAGCAAGAACTGGGTGTCTTTAGCCAGTATTAAATTTGTATGTAATTTTTTTCCTAAAGAATATTTAATGAAATAGAACCAGAAGAGAACATCTGTTCTCTCTGAATGATCTTTCAGAGAGGGTTCTCCCATTTTTACCTGTCTTTGTATTGATCTTTCTCAGTACATGCAGACTGCTTTATGTTTTGTATGTGGAAAGACTGGTGATTCTTCAGCTTGTTATGTATGAGACTCAATAAATGCAGAGCTGAACATATTCAACAAAGAAGTTAATTAAATACTGTTAGATGCTGTTGGTTATTTGTTTTTTGCTGTTTTGTTGGTGCTTTTTTCTCACTAAATTAATGATGTTAACGATACCACCACTGAAGACAATTTGTTTAGTAGTTTGATTCCTAAGGGCCTTCTCTGTGAATAGGAGTGTTAATTCACAGGACTAATAGCTCCCTTATAGAGGAAAAGCTCTGAAGATTTTACGCTTGGAATTTTATTATTTCTCATACTTGGTTTTGCTCTTGTCTGTGCTTGCAATAGAGTTTACCGGAGAACCCCCTACTGTTAGGCATACTTTAAAGGAGATGAGAATGCTCTACATGTGATGCCCAGAGAAGCTATGGATGCCCTTCTCCTAGAACTGTTCAAGGCCAGGTTGGATGGGGCTCTGAGCCATGGAAAGGTGTTGTGGATTTTCTTAGAGAGGGAGGACATGATTTATATTTGGATCAAGGGTGAGCTATCCAGTCTCAACGCAGGCCTCTGTGGCGCAGGTGGAAACTCATGTTAAGGCAGACCCAGGGAATAGTGGGCTTTTAGGTATGCTGTTGTGGCATGAACGGTTCAGCCACCTTAAGGATAACAAATAGTATTTTGTTTGCATTCTTTGTATGCCCTGTCACTGTAAACTGTACTCTGATTCTATATAACCCCCTGCCCAAAAATAACAAAGGAGAAAACGTCATGGTGGCTGAATCAGTTGAGATGTGTCGTTGCTCTGTCCAGCCTCCTATTATTTAGAGTCTCTTGCAACAGAAAATGTCGCTGCCCATTGCAGGGGGCTTGGATCTAGGCAACTTTTAAGGTCCCTTTAAGGTCCCTTGCAATTCAAACCCTTCTGTGATTCTATGATGTATTTGAACTTTGAGTTACAATTAGGAGTTCATGTCTTTTGGATTGATTCTGCTTAAGGTGTTTCCCTAATAATAAGCAAAACAATTATCTTCTCTGTTTCTCTCACATGTTAATTAGTACTTCATTTCAGCAAGGCATTTGTACTGCACAAGTAGTGAAGAGATGATACTCATAAAGTTTTCTGTTACAACACCAAATGTGTTTTTTAAAATATATGCAATATCTAAATAGCACTGCCTAGAACCCTAATCAAAAAGAAATTATGCCTTGGCTTTAAAGTGCTTTGCCATGCTGTATTTGAGTGTGTGAATTTCTCTATCTGTGCCATCTCCTGAGGTCTCCAGTAGGACACAATGGGTTGGTGGTCCCTACTTTTCCTGATGTGCAGATGCGGATCAAATATGCTGCATGTCTAGATTAGGAGATGTGTATGCACATGCTATCAAACAGGATTATTCAGAGTTGATACATTTTGATTCAAGAGTTACTGTCTGCTTTTCAGAGTAGATGTTCAGGTGGTGATCTGAAAGAATCTTCTAAAACATACCACCACTGAGTTAGAAAATGACAACTTCTCCTTTTTCAGGAAATATAGCAATGCTTGTGGATTTACGGAGGAAGAATTTCAATCCAAAAGTCCCAAAACAGCCACAGGCTGCCAAGATGTTAAATGTGTGTGTCTGTTGGTATGTTTCTCACAAGTTTCTTCTGTATTGCAATGCAGAAATTGTATTGGTATGCAATGGAATTGAAAGCATCTGGTTATTTGTTTTAAGACAGTTTTGTTGGACAGTTTATTTTGTTTAAGACAGTTGTTTGTTTTAAGACAGCATGGTCTTGGACTGAACTGATAAGACAAATATTAGAAGTTGCAAGACTTTAGATTATTTTGAACAAGAATCCAGGTAAACTAAACAGAAAAGATATGGTTCTGTGAGAGTATCCCATAATTTTTTTGCTAATGAGACTTGTGCACTCAGATAAATCCACTGATGTGTCTGGCGGTTTTTCTTTAGCAAAGCCCTTTGTAGTAGCACAACCTGAAATCAATCTCAATACAGCAAGGAAAGTTTACAAGATTGGTATTAAGTATTGACTCTGAACATCTTTGAGAGGTATCAAAATAACCAGATTAACCTTCGGTTGCTTGCTTGTTGTCATTGTTGGGCAAGCCCTGTTTAAGAGAAAATACTTTGGTTTTTTTTTTTTTTTTTTTTTTGCTTTCAATTGGTTCATCAGTGTATCTCCCATCCCTGCTGCCTCCATTAGCACCCATACTGTGAAGTGATTACTGTAGGTGAGGAGATTAAAATCTTGCTCGTTAGGTTTCTCACACTTCTGAAACATTTTTAATTAAAGCCTCTGAAAACTGTATTTACTCTTTAAATTCGACACCTAGCAGCTGTAGTGAGAAGCAGGCCTCTTCACAGAAGAACTACCTGAGACAAGACAGAGCTTTGAAGAGATTACATATGCCCTAAGAGGTCAACAGCTAATTTGCTTCCGATAGAGCTTTCTAAAGCAGTACAACCCACTTAGCTGCATTTATTTTTACAGCTCTGATGTGACTAAATCTCCTATACTGCTGTGGGTTAATCAAACAATGATTGCAACATCCAATGTCCTTATGATGGCACCTTCAGTGGTGAAGACATTCACTTCAGACATAAAGTGTGGTGTGCATCAGTTCTTGTATCAAGATGATTAACTCCCAAAAGCTGTAAAACAATGGCTCAAAGATGTACTGGCAGATCATGTTAGATTCTGCTTGAAGTTTCTGTATTTAAGCTACCAGCTTAAATGAATGAATTATGCCACCTACACCCTTTACATGAATAGGTAAAATTTCTGTGATTTGCAGTGGACCCAGAGAAACTTTCTCTCTTTTCTGAGCTGAGATAAATTGTATAGGTACAGAATAGTTTTCAGGAATTCTACGTGCTGGTATAAAGGCTGAAAACTAGCTGTTAGTTGGCACTATATTGATCTCCTTGCTATAGAGAAATCCTAGAGCTCATCTAAAAGAGACAGTCACCTCCACGCTGCACTTGAGTATTAGCTTGTCTGGAGAGCAATGCTTGCGTTCCAGAGATGCTGCACTGACAGTGAGGAGAGGCAGCTAAAGGGGGGAAGTGGGAACAGTGCCAGACATCAGCACCCCTCTACCTCCTCCACTCCTTTATGCATGGGGCAAAGAGTTTTAGAGGCACGACAATGTGATTTCTGGTGCTTCAGAGAGTGGTGCTCCTGTGGAGTGTTTTCAGTGTACAAATGGCCTGAGCCACACGACCTGATAGGTAAATCAGTTCCAGCGTGGCATGTGTTGGACTGTTGCCTGGTAGTTCTATGATAGCATGGAAACTACGTGTAAAATTGGAATAAAGAGACAGCTGCTGCAGTTTTTCATGTCTGAGGGAAATCTTTATTGTTGACCAGCACGTATTGCATCTGTCATTTTATTTTTCGACTCCAAAGGACAAAAGAGTGCTGCAATGTCTCTGTAGCTACTCTAGTGTTTTATTTACAGCAAACCAAAGAACTTTGTGGCATTTCAGCGTATTAAATACACAAAATAATCTGTTTACAAAAATTCATTTCCATTTTTTCCTTGATATAGCGGTCCATATTTTGCTGTTTTCATAATACATACTAAATTCCCTTATAAATCTGGATTTTCTTTTTTTAATTCCTGTAGTTTTAGGGGAAGAAGAAAAGGTTTCTGCTAGCTTCTTTAAAACACGTTACTCACAAATTGACAAAAAAGAGAAACAGTCCTCTGAATGGTCATCTGATCTTATTCATGTAGGGAAACGAAGAATTTCCTAATGTAAGATGTACACCATCAGATTTGGCTGTCAGTGACAGAAGTGAACCACAATATATACTTTATATTTGCAGCATTCAGAGCAGCTTCTTCTGACAGTTGCTGCGTCATAACCATTCAGTTTCATACACTTTCTGGTATATCATTAAAAATCTATCATTGTTAGTAATCTGTCATCAAAGAAAACAATGGATAAATTTTGCTGATCCTGCATTTCTCCTGCAGAGAAAGATCATCATCAACAACCCAAAGAAAAACCTGTATTGTGGAGCATAATTAGTAATTCCAAACAGACTATTGGAGCAAAATTGCCAGTTAGAAATGACGCTGGTAGATGGTGCAGTCTGAATTCCGAATTGTTCTTGTTTTCAAGTGTCAGAACTGCATCATTTAGAAATTTCTTTTTATCTGTTTCAAAAAGATGTTTGCTCATGGTTCTCTCATTTGAACCAAAGGTATTCTAAGTACTAGTTGTGGTCTGTTATTTGTTGGGGTGAAGGTTCTTTGGAACACACCATTTAAAATCTATGGTTTGGGATGTTACTCTGCAGATTTCTTTTGTTCTATGGGAGAAGAAATGACTGACTTTGTAATAATTTAGTGCATTTTCTAACGTAGAGGCCCTGAAAATATTTTCTGCCCTAAATCTACCCAGTAAGAAGAAAACAGAAAAGTTCAATATGAAAATTCATGTTTGTAAGCTGCTAAAGATACAAGAGGAGTAAATGGGGTATTACACTATAAATTAGCAGCACGTATGCATCTATCAAAAATTTTTAGAAAAGACCCACTTTATACAGCAGGTAATGCCAGGAATACAAATCACCTCCTTGAAAAAAGGTCTCAGGGTCTTCTCAGAGAAAAGATGATGACTAGTGACTGTATTTTCCTTAGTGTATTCAATCTGTTATAGTTGATTCATAGCAAATACTATGTGCTAGAAATGAGAAACTTGTTGGTATCTGTTTTAACAGCATTTATTCTGGGCTTTTCACTTGCTCTGCTATAAGAAATAGTGTCTCTTTAAATACCAAAACAAAAACCAAGGGGCAAGGATAGAGCAATAAATTATAGGTAATATGTTAAACACCATTATTTCTGTGAAGGGATGAAGGGCATCTCCTATGAAACTCTGATGTTGCAGAGCTCCTAGGAATTAAAATAGGCAATCTGCTGGACTTAGTTTCATTTGTGGCAGAGCAGTGGGATATAAAGTATTTAGAAACCTAATGCATCTTGTGCTGGCCTTTAGACAGACTTATTATATGATGGTAAGTAATAACTCAGCTGATCTTTTCCCTCAGAGATCTCAAGAAATCTCATTTTGCTTTCCAAAGCGACCCTTATGGAAGGCCAAATATTAGTCAGATTCAACAAGAATCCTACTCACAGTTCCTTACTGTGGGTACCACTACTGAGAAACCCATCAAAAGAGGGTTGGCCATTCCTCTTTGGTCAGGCATCAAACTGAAAAACAAGCACAATTCATGCCCAAGCCTCTTGGAACAGACAAGGTAAGATTTTTGAATATCAAAATAATGTGAAGAGACCCTGCTACAGAAAAGTGAGGTGGGAATTCTAAATCTATGGAGGAACTAAAAGAATTGATAGGATCATTGAATGTGATTATTTCTATGTCTGTATACTGGTGTTCCCAGTGCATTCCTGTTGCGGGTCAGCACAGCCAGCTCACACTTCCACAGCAGGGGTGCATTTATGACCTGTACTGCCTGTACCAAACTCTGAGCACGCTGTAATTTGGGCTTCTATTTTAGCTGTACATGTAAGACCTAAACAAACTTTTGGACAAGGCACCAAGGGTCTCAATCTGAATTTGGCTGCCCAAATTTGGGAACTGTGATTATGCTGAATTGTATCTGTGTAATAATCTGGTTTGATTGCCACTTTTTATTTTTAAAAGTGAATAAAAGCTCCCACAAAAAGGAAGAGCAATGTCTTTAATGTGTTTTAGTTTATGAGTTTATCTTAAAAATATAACATCCCAAACTGACCTTTTTTCTAATCTGAAAATAAATGGCTATCGCTCAAAAAGAGACACAAAATGAGAAAGAACATAAATATTAAGCACTGTAATCAAAAATATGGTTTAACTGTGCACATTAGCTGGATATTGCACTATCTATATTTCCTTTTATTCCTATGTTTTATTTCCCCTGAAAAATATAAGAAATAGAAAGCTACTTAATAACACTTCTCTATCTCTTTAAGAGATAATTTAGGATAGATGATCTGCTCCTTTAGTGAAGGAAATAAATAGGAGAGAAATGTAAAGGTGGGGGAAGGAAGCATATACAGTAAACAACTGAAGAGCATGCAAGGTGCAAATAAAACTTGGTGAGAATGGTGAGAAGAGGAAAGGAGAAATGAGAATATTAATCAAAGTTAAAAAGAGTAATTTAGGACAATTGGAGACATAAAAATGACTAGACAAGCAAGAAAAATAGTAAGGAGGCAAGAGAAACAAAAACAGTATGCCCCAAAGGTGAGATTTTAAAAGGAAAGGTGTGCAGTTAACCAGAGTAATAGACACTGGACTATTAGCAGTTTGCTCAGTTTCTTGATCTCTCTCTCATCTTTGTCATGGTGGTTATTTCATCACGGGAAAAAGAGTTCATTAGAAAGTCTCTAAATTGTGGTCTAATTTGGTCAAAATTGTGCTGGTTTTGACACATGTTAAGTTGTCAAAACTTTTTTTTGTTGAAAGGGACAAAATCTGACAAAATATTGTCTGGAATTGGGGTAGGAAAGAGAGTGTACTGCCCATAGCCAAATGGTGAGAGCATGCCCTGCTCGCATGTCAAGACCTGACTTGCAGACTGAGAATTTAAAATTGTCTGCCACAAACTGAGTGTGTTTCTTAACTGCTGAGCTGCTGGGTTGTTTTGGGTTTGTGTTTTTTGTTTTGGTTTTTTTTTTCTGGGAATGGCCTTTTTGCTTGGTTTTGTTTTGTGCCATTCTGCCTTTTGCACAGAACATTTGAAACGTTTGGATTCCACACCAAATTCCCAGATCTGTGTTAATTTTTTTCTTTTTTGGATGCATGTATTTGGGTTTTCTTATGTGAGAAAGAATGAGTACTCCCGTATTGGTTGTACATAGAGCATCATCGGGTTATGTTTAAAAGTGTGTATTCTTCACCACAATTTAACTCTAGAGGTGTTTCGTTTATGTGGTCTGTTTGAAAGCCATAAGGAACTTCACAAACTGCGCTGGCATGAAGCACTTTTGGCATTGGTAGCTGTGTCTGGAAAACTGTTTTCTTTTTCCTTTAAAGATAGCCTCCTGTTTTCAAGTACACTGTATTTAAATGTAATTTGTTGTTAGACCTGTTCTAGTTTTTGCCTTCCCTTAGATATTGAACTCTGTTTCTTATTATTGCCCTAGTTCTTCTAGTCCAAAGTGTGCATTTCAGTTGTTTGGATTTTTTTTCCTACAGCTCATTTATTTTTGTGTAGCCAACACCCTTTCTGTAGGCCTTCATTTTGAATTTAGCAAACACTGAAGATTAATTCACTGCATTCCACAGGTGCCTGCAGGACAGGAGACTGTGGAAATGAATGCTCCTCATTATCCCTTTTATGTGTTTGCCAACCACTGTCTTTGGTCACAAACTTTTTGTCTCAGCCTTTTGAAAAGACAAGTTATGTGTGTTTGTGTGTATGTCTTTATACCTGGATGCACACATGTAAACACACAAATATGCATACACGTATATTTGTGAATTTAAATCTCTTCCCCAGTAATTCTCAGTTAATAGTCTGCTCAGTCAGTAGTTTGCAGTATTTACTTTTCTGGAGAGTAAATTGAATGCTTTGAACTTGTTTTGCTCTCACTGGAGTTACTAGAAGGGACACATACAAATTTGGCTGGCCATCAAAACATTACCAAACCCCTTCTAATTACTGTCATCGTGTCACCACCTGTGAGGCAGTACCTTGAAGCAGTGTGGATGTGCTGTGCTTTGTTTTAGCTTAAATGCTATTCATAGGGAAAACACAGAAAGGAGTGAGCATGTAAGAACTCCAGATATTTTACGAATACCTGGGAGTGCATGAAGCTTCCCAGTGTCAGACCCATTGTTCCCCAAGCAGAACCATTTGTTTATAATTGGAATAATAAGTATTTTTTGGCAGTCTTCCATCTGAGGAACATGTGTAAGAAGCAAGTGCCAAGCCAAATTCAAGTGTTACTTGAAGCCTCAAATTAGACTTGAATATGCAGTTACAGGAGATTGTTTTGAAACATCCTTTGTTCCAATAAAATGTTTCAGTCTCAATAGCTAAAGAGCTGATGGTCAGGGTTTTGCAGACTCTGACATGGTGTCTCTGTACATTCTAAAGTATTTTGTATTCAACAGCTGGAATGATGAGGTGCTATGTTGACACTGTATTGATGAAAATTTCCTTTTTGGGGTGAAAACCACAACTGAGTTGTCTTGAATAATATATAAAATATCATGTGTTTTACTGTGTTTTTCTAGCTCAGCACAGAGCTGTTGGCTGTGTGTGGGAGGCTGTCAGGTGGGGAAACCCTACCAACCTTTGTCCTTTTGAACCGGGTTGCAGAGGTCTTGCATCAAATCCTGGTGCTCTTGTGTTGCGTGGTTGAGTAATTAGGTGACATTATTGCATGGTGAAGTAGGGCCACATGAGCAAAATAAAATCCAGCTTCAGGGAAATGGTCAGGAATTGGATGTATAGTTTTAAGGAAGTGGATTTTTTTCTTATTATCATGCAGGAGGAGTCCAGGCTTATCCTGTTCTAATCACTTGTATAAGTCTAATTTCTTTTATTACTTACCTTGTTAGATTCTCCAGCTTATTTTTTCATGGTTTTAGTACCTCACAGAAGAAAATGTTTTTTAAAGAATTGATCCTATCGAAATTGAGGTAGGGGCAGGAAGAGACAGTTGAGAAACATATACATAAAAGATGTACACGAACTGATATACACAAAAGAAAAAGGGAAGTGTATCAGAGGCCCTGAACCATTTCATGCCTTACCATCGTTCAGTAAGGCCAGTTGCAATGTAGTTTGTAAAGACTCTCACTGAAACTTATAATTAGAGGTTACACAAGGGCAGGTAACATTTCAGAAACAGGTAAGACATCTGACCCAACATGCCTGCTTACTGACATGGAACAGCCTTAGGCTCTCCTGAGATCATTGCTGAGCACCTCCCCAGATTTCGATTAAAAGCCTACCCTTCACCCCTCTGCAGATCTCTCTTTTAAGCAAAGGAATATTTTCTCACTCTTCAAACTTCTGATTTTCTAAAGGTTCCCAAGCTTCTCACATTATTTAAAATGTTTTAAAAACTGGCAAAAAATCACTTTTCTGACTTGGGGAAAGAAATCCATTCTGCATTTGACCTCTACTTGTTGTTGTGCTTATTAGTATTCTAGTTCTGACACCACGTTCTCTCAGTGACAGCACTTACCCCGTCTCAACTGGTAAAAATTTAGCTGCACGTTTTTTCCTTTACTCTTTTTGACAGCTGCTGTAGAGGCTTTACAGTTGGGGGCATTGAACTCACTTGCCACCATGTTGCTTTGCATTATTATTTTAAATTTGTTTAAAATCAAATACCAGCATACTTAAGGGGTCTGAGATATGAGAATGCTGTCTACAAATTTGAATTTAGCATCACAATCCCATGTTGTTGAGGGGTAAACTAGATGGCCCATCTGCCCAAGATGACATGGCTCATCACCTGCAGAAAAAAATCCTGATTTAACTTCAACTGATCGAAATAGATAAAAATTTCCTTTTCACTAATTTTTGATCTTTTTATTCTTTTGATCTCTTTTTGGATAACTGGTGAACCATCAGACCAGTTGTTTTGCCTGCTTTCACTGCATTTGTTTTCCACATGAGTGAAACTTTGAATTCCTGTAGCATGAGGAGGAGAGGGAGAAGGCAGCAGTATCATCTGGGGATGACATTTTGGGAGGAGGCTGCTCCACTCCTCTCTAAAGGAAAAGTTCCTAGAACTCTCTCTTGCAGAGGTTTCTATGTGCCTCAGAGCTCACACTTGCAATACCACCCAGAACATGTATCTGTGTTTAATTCTGTGGCATGCTTGTTTTACTGAAAAAAAAAAAAACAAACCAAAACAAAACAACCCACCAAAAAACCAAAACCAACCAACAAACAAACAAACAAAAAAAACCCTGACAATTCTATACTGGCCTGAGTTGCTCAACTTAAATGAAAAGCAATTATACCATTAAACTTAATGAGTTCTGTGTTAAAATTAGGTTTACTGTAGTTACCTTCATTATTCCCAAATTATAAGATTTCAATTTTCTGATCTTCTTCTGCCATTTCCTTTCTTCACAAAACTGCAAGTATCCAATTATTTTCTTTTGTTTAAATCAGTGAGAATTTTACTAGGTTTGTGACCCAGGAAATAACAGATATGAATTCATACAGCTCCCCTTTCCAGAGATGCCATCCAGGGCTGCATAAATGCCACCATAGGGGCAGGCTGAGGTAGTGCCTGCCCTTTAGTAACAGTGCAGTGTTTCTCTGTGCATATTTAAATTGACTCCTTTTCTGGGAAACCTCTTACTTCCCTACTGTCTGGTGGACCCAATATAAAAGGAGTCTTAAGTAGTTTGGATGAGAGGCCCAGAAATATGCATCTGAATAATCTATCTGCTTTTTAATATGAATAGTAATTTTATAGGAAAAATATATGGGTAACAATAAGGACTGGGAATGTGGAAGTGCTTAAATGAAAATCGATGCAGAATGTCTGTATTTACGCAGGAGATAATTTGCTTCTTGCTGTATTTTCTGGATTTATTCTGGCTTGAATTGAGACCTTATATTTTTTTAACCCTTATTTGATGGGTTGATTTAAAAACACAGCTGTGGATTTTAGAGAAATTCTATCTATTTTGTCAAAACATGTTAATGTTTGATATATTACCATTATATGTTTGATACATTACCTTGTACTGAAATTTTCTCTTTCATGATTTTCTTATTGTATTTTGCACAGATTCTGCAGCCTATGAAATGGGATATTTTCCTAGTAAATATATTCACAGAAGTGGCCATCTCTAGATGAACTTCTTACCTCTCCCTCCCAGGATAAATTGAGGGCTGTTCTTATTTTATGTTTATAATATTCTAGAATATCAACTTATCTTCTTAAATCTACATTAACTAAAAAATAAATAATTTAAAAATCATAACAAAATAATTATGAACTCTTTATAAGAAACCAAACCTTGGATCCTTATTATAAAAATATGTGCTCATACTCTGGTCAATGTAGGAATAACCATATACCACAGTTATCCTTGCGCTCTGTCCATTCTCTGCTAGGAATTTTTGCTCCAGTCGAGTCAGGAATTCTGTAATTTGGCTGAAATTTCTAGCTACATGTCAGGGCCACAACCATGCAGAAATCCCAATACACCAACTGAATGTACATTGGGAGGTTTCATCATTTTCTTTCAATGAACTTGTAATTCTGCTTTGTGTAATGCATTTGTACTTCTGCTTTGGGCCACATCTGCTCTCTGTGCAAAAGTTTCTATGTGTCTTAGAGAACTCAGACTTGCCGTGCTACACAGAGCATGTATCCATGTTTAATTCTGTGACACACAAAAGAAAAACCATGATAACTCTATATTGACCTGAGCTGCTTAACTTTGAGGGAAATGGAAATTCTTATAAGATAAAGATATACTGAACACTGAATCTAGTCTTCCAGTGTTTGAAATGTTATCTGAAATGCTTAGGTCTTTTGCCATTGCTCTTCTTTGAAACAGATATCTTGTTCCAGAATGCTGTATATTGCAGTGACTGATTGAACTATGCTACTATGAAGTAAGTATATAATTATTCACACCCCTACTAAGAGTCTAAGAGTGGGATGATTCTTTGACAGCCTGTGTTTTTTTTTTTTTTGTTTTTTTTTTTAAATCATGTAACAATACATAATTATTTCTCAAGCAATCTTCTTGTAGTCTAAATTTAGGAATTGTTTCACAAGCCAGCTGTTCTCAGTAAAATTGAGAACTAGAGCTGATTTAGTGGTTTAGTGAGCAAGAGCAAAGATTTCCCAAATGCCAAATTTTGTAGTGTTTGAAAATCAAATTTAATTCCTGAGGAGTTCAGCCTCGCTCAGAAATAAGAATAGTAAACCATCTGTAGAGAAGAATGGCAAACTCAAAATCTAAGGTAAAAAAATTTGTCAAGGAAAGACAATCAGAGTTAATTTTTGGAAATTTGTCTCTAGAAGAAGTGCTTAGATTGCAAAGAAACAGTACTTTTACTTATTATTATGGAAACAATAATCAGTCACTGAGAATGATTATTCTTTAAAGATAATGTAGTTCTTGTTATTTAAATAATTCAGAACAGTGATGAAATTAGTGTTTATGCCTACGCAGTTTTCTGTTGTTTACTTTTCCTGGCAACAATAGAATACGAACATATGTGGTGTTTAGTACATAGACAATTGAGTTAATTTGTAAAAGACTCTATAGAACATTTAATATGTTAAGTGGATATGTAAGCAGTGATGGCTTTATTCTCCAGAGACACTGTAGCATGCACAGCTATAAAAGATCCTAATCAAGAGTTTTTCCCTTGGTTTGCTACTATCAGTTAACTATCAAGACAGATTCGTGCAAGGGAGGAGCCTCAGCTAATCAAGAAGTATTGTACACCACTTCCAACTCCTTGTGACAGTTTTGTGACTAATAGAACAGGAGACCATGATCAGGTTCTCAAACCAAAGGCATGCTGCTTGTCGCAGAAACTGGAATGGTGAGACTCCTGCAGAGACAGTCTCGTGTGATGAGCTTGCAAGTGGCCATACTTTGGCTAACGGGGTTGTTTTGATTTTTTAAAAAACCCTTTGCGCTCTCTGAATAAGGAACATAGGATTAGTGAAACAGACTTCACGCCTTATTCTGAAGAAAGGGAAAATTGACATCTGTGGAAGCCCAGGAAGTGTCTTACCCCTCCATGGATGTGTGTAACAAAGAGAGAGGGGCAGAGAACCAAAACCTCTTTCCTGCAAATATGCACTGTTGTGAAGTGCATTTATTTTACTTATGTATTTATTTTTAAATAGACCAATTCTACAGAAGTTGAAACACCTACGGAGGCTGTCCTCATGGCTGGTATTTTCAGGTTTGGATTTGTTTACTAAGGAGAGAAATTGAAAGGAAAACAAAAGTATTTGTAGACCTGTTTTCAAAGGATTTGTACTTAAAAATAAGGAACTTGTCTTTAATACCTTAGCAAAGGTAAAGAATGGAAATAATGCATTCTTGAGTTTTTCTCATCTTCTAAACCTGTTTCCTAGTCTTATCTCTCTTTCAACAACAAAACCCATACAAAATAAATCATATTGCATCATTGCGTAGTTTTAACCAACTGTTCAGCATTTGGTACCTCACAATGATTTTCTTTTACCTACTGACAATAACACTGCAACAAGGAAAAGCTCTGTCCCTGCAAGTAATTTTAAATCCTGCCATGTGAATAAAGAGATGTTGAGATAATTGTAATCTATACAGCTGAAGTACCTGATATATTGAGTTCACCACTCTTGTCAATGTTACGTACCACTACAATTGATATTAGAGATGTGGACTCTAATATCCACTCTAATATAATGCCTTGTACAGACAAAGGCATGAAGGATACAAATATATATTGGGAAGAATTTGGGATGGTAATTGCAGATAATCTGCAAGAAAACAAAGAATCATCAGGAGTGGGTGTGCATGTGGTCATGATCCAATCCTTATGCACTCATGATATATCCTATAATAATAGCATACAATGCTGTAAGACACTCTAATCCCTTTTTAGGCCATGTGGAGTCATGTTGTTTTGTGTTGGGAGCATGGATCTAGCCTTAAACATGGTTGTCCTGCTCTACCACATTCCTCCAAAACAGTACTTCAATGTGTGTTCTCCTAGGTTTGTTTGTGGTTTGTGGGGTTTTTTTACTTTGTTGGTTTGTTTCTAACTGTATGCAGCCAGTCTGGAGTTACTGATTAAAATTTTGAAATATTTTAGAGAATAAAAGAATTGACTTTAATTTTTTTTAAAGTCACACCACTAAATGAAAGCTGTCTACTAGATCAATACTGCATTTCAAACGCAAGTTTAAAATTGTCCTGCATGGGTTTTATCTCTGAGTTATGGATGACTACATAGGAGATGTTTGCAGTTGAACTGATCATCTGATTTCCCTTAGCATCTCTGTGACGTGTCCATAGGCTCATGCTCAGGTCACAGGCTCAGGGCCGTCGCTGCTGCTCAGCAGGGCACAGCTGTGAGCTGCATCTCAGCAGCAGCCTGAGCACCTTCTTGTATCCTGCACATCCATCTAAGGAGGGGCAGCAGTGCCCTTGTCTGGCAGCACTGCCAGCTGCTTCTAGAAAGGCAGACAGAGTTCCCTGGTGTTGCCTTTGTGCTGCAAGGACACTGTGCACTGTGCTGTAGACAGCCTGTACCTTAACTTTGTGTCCTGGTAGAGTCACTGTAGACAAAATGGTGGTGCTGACCAATAAATATACAGTATAAATATTTATTTTGAGTCTAGCTTGCAAAATTCCTCTTTTGTCTTGTCTACCTAAATATGAAATCTGTCAATGAAATCCAGGAGATCAAAAATTATGCTCTCTGATCACTGCATTGAAAGGCCACTGACTTCATCACCCTTCCAGCATCAACTTTTATTTTGGCAGTTGTGAAGGAACTATTGTTCATTATTATATCTTTAGTCTGCTGAACAGAATCCTTCTGTTGTAGCACTGAATAGTCTGCAAGCTGTCTATCACCAAGTGGCCATGACATAATGAAGATCTGTTGTATATTTTTTTCCTGCTTCAATTTGTAGAATAAGTAAATTTCTGTCTGTGGAGCATAAAATACTAAAAAAGAAACCTTCCTTAACTGCTGTTGAAATTCTGTGGACTGTGCTTCTATTATTCACCTACTTATTTTTGGCTGGGAAAAATGACAATTTTTTAAAAAATTGAATATTCACTCTTTCTATAATATGTTTCTAGAAGTTTATAATGATGTCTTGACAAAAGAGAATAAATACAATTATAGCTGTGGGTTTTCTTGGTGTTTTTTTTTTTTTTTTGATTGGTTGGTTGGATTTTTGGGGTTTTTTGTTGGGGTTGTTTTTGGTTTTGTTTTTGTTTTTTCTCTCTTTTATTGCTACTTGAAGTTGATAAGTGTGTCAAGTGGGATTTTCCCTCCCCCCGACTTTCTTTAGTGTCTGCAGTGCAAGGATTCAAGCTCCTTCCTCTCCTCTCTTCCTTTAAAAGATTTTGTTACTATGGTGAGGACACCATACAACATTTAGAGCTTCAGACTAAAAATAGCTATTTTCATAATTCATTTTAAGTATTGCGGCAATAATTTGCTAGAGTAATTCATATTACAGGACTTACAATTTATTTGCCCCAAATATATGCACATATGCATGTGTACCAAACATCCCAGGAGCTCAGGAAGGCAAACGAACCCTGACTTTAAACCAGGATCCATTTTTCTCGAACTCAGAACTAGTCAGGTCTAAAATAGAATTCTTTCACATTCCAGAAATGATATGGTAAATGTAAGGGAGAGGAGAGATGCTTCTAAGCTTTCACAATTTATTAATTTTAGTCACTCTTTCTTTCTTTTTGTAGCAGGCATATATGAATAACCAGAATGACTTATTGGATCAGGATTATATTTAAAACAAAAACTCAAAGTGGGAAATAGTGGTATTAAATATTGAAAAACTCCAGTAAATTTTAAAGCAAAATTGGTACTCTATCAGAAGATGGTGCTGAATTGTGAAACAGTCTGAGAAAAATCTTTTATTGAAGGTGTCAGTCATGCAGCTCCAAATAAATCTGGGAATAGACTTTTCATTTTTCTGGGTTGTTGACTTCAGTTGTATTAGAAAGTCATTTATATTACACCTGTATAATTGTGCTGTGATTGTTTTCTGATATGTATTCATAAACACTTGCAATAGTATACATAGAATATTTGGATGGATAATCACTTAAGGTAAATCCATATTCATAAATAAACTAACAAATAAACTTTTCAGTTAATGGCCACTAAAGATCTTACTGCATTAAATGTAGTATCTGAGTAACTATCCCTTTCTCCTAGTATGGAAAATCAGCGTACTGTGAGCTCAGAAATGTTCTTTCCAGCAGAATGGTCAAGAGTAGGCTCAGGAGGGCTCAACTGATGTACTTGCACTCTTTGTCAAGTATGGTATATAATGGTATATATATGGTATATAATATCACTTATAGGAGAGGCTGAAGGAATAATTCATGATTGTGTTACTGCTTTTTGTGCAAAGGCTTTCTGAGAAATTATCTTGTCAAAAGTCTGCAGTTGCCTGGCAGTGAATCAGACCTTCAGTTTCTGAACAACTCTGGCACAAAACACCCAGCAGGGCGTAGTTTTGTGTCAGTGCTGGGTGAGATGGGAGCATCCCCACCTCAGAGAGATGCTGAGGGCATGAGAACTACCTGTGGGATGGTTGTGAGGGAGAGATGTCCAAGCTGGGAGCCCTGGCTGATGGGATGAGGGATAGGCAGAGGCTGACAGCAGGCTGTGCACCTGGACAAATTGGCAGGGAAAATCCAGTTCTGTTTTACTGGATTAGGATTTTTAGGTGGGTGTTCTATTGAATAACTTGGCAGTTCTGCTTATCGGCCAAAAACTGGGGTGCACACAAATTAGTAACTGTATTTGAGAAGCTGCCTTCATGACCTCTTTCTCATCACACATGAGCAAGAAGAATAGGACAGAACCTGAGTTTAGAGAGGGTCATTTAGTCACTGCAGCGATGGCTGCACAGCAGATTGTCCCTTGTCTGCTTTCCTTCCTCAGGCACAGAAACCTCCTGCCTTCAGTGTCAGATGAGTTAAATGCCCCACACAGATCTCAGCTTCCAGGGCTCTCTAGTCTTGGTTCATACCCAGGCAAAAAGGACTTGAATGAAACCCCACCATTTGTGCTGTGTGACCTTAAATAGATCTAATGGAAAGGTGAGACTGGAAAGTACCAGCTTGCTCATCCTCCCCCATGACAGATGACCTGCTATCTATTGACCCAGAGCTGATTGTTTTTTGCAGGCTGAACCAGCTCAATGCATAATCAAAGAGAAGACTGCTTTGTTGTTGTTGTTTGGGGTTTTTTGTTTTGCTTTGTTTGTTTTTTCCCCAGCATGGTTAATTGCTTAAATAATTTATTTTGAATATTCAGGGTCCCTTAATTTAATGGAAGTGGCAGGAGGGCATATCCCATCAGAGCAGGAAAAAGAGTTCTGTCAGAACTTGTGCCTTAGCTGTCACCGGAGTGTTCCACAGCCTTCTCATGTGTGCTCTTTTGTGGGTGCATTTGGCATATGCTGAGAAAATAAATAGGTATTATAAAGATGAATTTCAGGAATTTCCTCATTAATCAGGAAAACTTACAACAAAGCTGTGAAGAGCAATTGTGTTGCTAAAAGACAAAAATTTCTTCCAGTCAGTGTGTTACAATACTCCTTTTTGTGATCAATCTTGTTTGCAGAATTCCAATTTAGACGAAGCTTAGGTGGGCTGTTAGTCATTGTTCATTTGATTTGATGTATTTTTTGAGATATATCTGAAATATGAAACAGTATTTTCTACTTTAGCTTGCTCATTGGGTCTTCTGAAGCATAACTTTTTTTTGTTTGCCTGTATTTAAACCTGGTATATGTCAGTGACAGGTGGGCCAATGAAAGCCACTCAGAATAACAAAGCCCAGAAGCAAACACAGATTGTATTTTTGGACAGTAGGCACAGTAGTGCTGTTCAGTGAGATAACCCTAGGAAAAAAGAAGTGAGAATGACCTGCTTTTTAAAGTACAGAATTTTCTGTTCTTTTTGTCAATATGACTTGTTCTACAGCTGTGATTCTTAGTAGTGTAGAAAGTTGAAATAGTTTTAGTTTGCTAAAATCTCCCTAATTTTGATAAAGCTTTCACCAAAAAAAACCCTGGACTTATTCCTGGACTTAGAGAGCACATCAAAACTCTAATTCTGCTAATATTTTTATAATGGTCTTGTGAACGTGAATCTCAGTGAGCTAAGAAAAAGTTGTACCTGTTTTGCAAGACCTGAGCTCTTCTCTTAACTCAATATTGTAAATGTAATGTAAATTATTTGTAAACTTTGTACTACAGTATTCCCATTTCATTCTTGTCTTAGCTCACTGCTTTTTTTCATGCTGTCTTGTACTTACTGATAATACAAATACACCTAAAATCAAAATTTAAATTAGCTTTTCCTTTTTCTGTAATATGTGGACCTTGAATCAAACCCAGGATATTCTAACTCATTATTCTCTGGCATGCAAAAATTACTTGATAAGTGTTCTAGTGCAAGTGGTCTTATGTTTTCAAACCCACTAGGGATAATTGTTGAATCAAGAATACCAATAGAAATAGGAGCATGCTAGCAATGCATATCTAAACAGCACTTTGTGTAAATGCTGTCAGTATTTTTATGTTTTTAGGCATGCATCTAAGACTATGTAATTATATTAGAATGGTAAAAGTTCCGGACTTTGATCCTGAAGCAAATGCAGATCTTACAAAGGGCTGTAACCCTTTAAGCCCATCAGTTCTGGGTATTTAGAAACTGCTAAATTTGATCTCTCATAAAAAGCCACTTTTATTTCCCAAACTTATTGATCTCGCAGTATTTAAGAAAAGTTTGCCTTAACGTGAGTTATGTGAATATTCATGTGCTTAATGTGAATTATGAGCATTACCCTGAATTATTTTTCAGAGTTCGGTTGGGCATACTTTGTTGTTTTGGGAGCAAACTGAGCTGAATCAGTGTTGCATTTCCATTGTGAAGGGGATGTGTTACTTCACCTCTTCTCCTGCCTTTTCCTCCAGGCTGATCCCTATACCCAGATCCCTGGTGGCACTGGACCTTACTTTGTGAGGCTGTTTAACTCAGCAGCTCCATAGGAAACCACCAGTTGTTTTTGCTGGGTTATTTTTCTGCCGAGTTAGCAAATTGATTTAAATCCCAGAACAGACTCATGAAGCAACAAGGCAGACATGAAGGAGAAAGAGGAAGTGTGCAGGCTGGAGTGGGGAAAGCTTTGGAGGTGGGAAGCTTTCCTCTTAAGGCTGCAAACTGAAATTGCCTGAGCTGGCAAGTGAAATCTCACTCCTTGGCTGGCACTTGCCAGCTAACACTTTGCCCAGCCATTGTTCCCTGGTCAGGGCAAATCCTTTAGAGCTACAAATTTTGGAGTGGCATTGACTGAAATGCATCTTGGGGGGCAGGAGGTGATGACTGGGGGGCAGCTCAGCGACAGACTTGTACCATGCAGATCTTGGTGCAATCCTCACAGGGCCAGAGCTCCTTTCTGAGCAGTTTGGCCAGCTAGTGACTGAAAAAGCTGCTGTCTGCAGTCCTGAGGGATGAAACTTCTCAGCTGTGTTTGCCATTGGGCAGCAGGTCCTGTCTAAAGAGCTCGCAGTACTTGATATCAGCTTTCATACTCATGGAATTTTTAGAGATTTTTTTTTCTCTTTTTAATATTAACTAAAGGAAAGCTGTGCTCTTTTGAAACCTTTTGTGTAGGGAGAACAAAAAAAATAACAGGCAGATTCACTCCAGTGCTGTCAGAAATAGAATCACCCTGTAGTTAAAGAACTCCTGTAGCATGCTTGGATCCCAGAACCCAATAATTTTTGCTTTGTATAATTTTTAAGTCCTTGCCTGCATTAGGCAGAGGAACTTCATCTCATTCCCCTGTCTTTCATGTAGGAGCCATAAGTGACCAGAATATTGTTTAATTCAATGTTACAAGATTTATGATGATGTGCTTTTTGGCCAAATAATTCTCCAATGGGACTATAAACCTACCTATGGCCTAGAGATCTAATATAAAGAGATATGAACCTCCACAAAAAATTATCTTTAAGATGTTATTTTTATTCCCATCTCCACCATTTTCATTCAGAAAATTCCCAACCATGTGTAGGGTAACTTCCTTATTCTCACATTCCCATGAAATATAGATCTTAGGAGGAGCACTCTGAAGCCATATTTAGTTTTTCTTTGCACAGGAGACAAAGTATCTCTGGAAAATGGATACTGTTTTCACACACATCTGAGTAAACAGATTCTGAATGTAATATTGAGTACAGATAATCCCCATACCTTCACTGTATTGGGTGAAATGTCTTTCTGTTTTCAGGGTAACAAATACTGCTGCATTTTCAGCCAGATAATTTACATATAGGTTTGTTGGGATGTCTGAATTGTTACAATAGGATGATCATATGATTACGGTAAAGTCTGAAAGTGACATTTCTGCAGCTCTACCCTGTTTTTCGATTTTATTAGTTCATCTGTCCATGAGGCTAAGTTGACCTTTCTTATTATTATTCTCATGTGGAAACTTTCAACCAGAAAACCCTACCCACTGTCTGGTTTTCATGACATTTTAATGCAAACCTTGAAATTCATGAAAGCCTACTAAACTTGGAGTATTTCAGACAAAATATCACAAATATCAGGCTATATTTAAAAAAGCCCTTTTCTACACTGAAAACTTTTACCAAAAAGCAGTTGAGACATCTTTAATTGACCCTATTCCTTGTCTTCAATTTCTGACCTATAAGTCAGAGTAATACTGTCTCAAAGTCTTGCTGTGTGAGATGTGGCTGCTGTGTTGTGTGACCTGAGCCCACAGGCAGGAGATATTTCTTCTTTTCAGGCTAGAGAAATTAGGTATAAAAATAAAGTATGGAGCTGTCTAGAATTTCTTGTGCAGAACAAGTGACACTAGAGTCTGCAAATGGTCACATGGAAGTCCATAAGATGGTTGAAAAAGATCCGAACATGGAATGACCATGTATGTGGCCTTTAAGATTCAAAATTTTGGCAGCTTGAGGAGATGTTATTTTTTTCAGCGCAGAACCTCTTGACTGCAGCCTCAAACAAAAATGCAGATGAGGCTCCTCCAAACCCAGATGAGTGTTCTGGAAGGAGCTGAAAGATTAGAATGAGGTATTTCACCCCAAGTGAAATGCAGCCTAGCCTTTGGTGAAAAGAAAAAGCCCATTGTACTAGGCATCAAAGCTTGAAGCTCAGAAAAAAGTCTTGTCTTGAGGTGTTTCTTTGATATTGGGTCTTTTTGGGTGGTGGGATGTTTTATTTTGTGGGTTGGTGGGTTTTTCGTTTTTTTCTTTTGTTTTGTTTTGTTTTGTTTTGTTTTTTAGTTCTGAAATTGTTTTACCTGGCAAAATGATTGTTTGGTGTCGGAGAAAGCTAAGAAATTTCAAATATCCAACTACCCATGAGCCATTCCAGTAAGTTACTTGGAAATTGTCCTTACAGAGCATGTTTTGAGGTGTAACAGACTGCATCAGGTTTTTAACTGTTTGGATATTTTGGGGCAGATGGGGAGTATAAACACTTAGGTGTAGTCATTCCTTCAGCTCACTGTTTATTTTTACAATCAGAATTAGTCTTGTTAAAAAGCCTTGTTTAGCTTCAAAGCAAAGGTATATCTCCTCCTCACTGTAAACATCTTGACTGTGGGAATGAACAGACTGTAAGAGCTTTTCTGCCAGAAGCCAGAAAATATTTGCCTCAACAAGACTCAATTCATAATTATGGTTTTCTCTATTTGTGATGTTTAAATGCATCTATCTAAAAGACAAAACGTTTTATAGGTTAGCCAAAATTGAAGATGTTTTAATAATCACTTATGAAAAATTGAAAAAGTTTGTAAAAGAGCTGGATTCTCCCTGTTCCTCTTCCCAGGAATTCCTGGTTGTCCTTGTAACAGGAGCAGAAAGGTGACTGTGCAAAAGTGGCTTGGAGAGATTAGAATTATAATTTTTTTTCTGACATGTGAGGTGTCCTTAATACATGCTTTTTGTGTGCTGACATCTGTAATACCCATTTAAAGATTAATGGCCTCCACTGGAGAGGGAAGTGAATATGCAGGGACAGATATTCTCATTAATTTTCTGCGTTTCTGTTTCTGACTCAATAGCCTTACAGAAAAGCTGTGCATTTAATGTTTAATTTATATTGCTACATATTTCCTTTGAAAATGACACCACAGAAAATACATTTTTTTAATAGAACAACTAATTTTACAGTAATTTCAGAAATACATCTAATGACTGGAAAGACAAAGACTTGGCCTTTAAATGCTCTGCAATATATCCAATTTAGAATTTTTTTAACTCTAGGAGGGCAGAGGAATTGGAAAAATGCACACACAGAGTTTATACATCCAGTTTACATTTTGACAACGCTGTTACTTGCACTGTTCTAGATGTTGTGTGTCTACTCAATCCATGCAACACTGAAACATTAGATTTTCCCAGTAGCTGATAATTCCACCAGCATTTGTGGAGGTATAAGAAAATCACATCAGTAATATGTATGAAGTGGAGATACGAAATTCAAATCTCAAACATATATTTGAATTTGAGGATAAAAATGGACAGTGCCAGTAGGGCAGCCTGACCGGCAGGGTTGAGAGATATTTGGAGGTAAATAAGATCTCAGTAATGGTTCTGTCCTGAAAATAGTAAACTCCCTAGATTCAATCTGATGGCATATATTATTTATGAGATACCATTCCTGATCTGAATATTACCCAAGGAAGTGAAAGGCATGATCTGATACTAGATAAAAGCTACTTAAAAGTGTACTGATAAGATGAAAGACCAACGTGTTCACACATTGGCTAAGATACATCCTGTAATGGCTATTGGAGGACTGTGAGTGTGGCAGAACAATGTGTATAAAAATGCAACTATGAAAGAGAATGATGTGGGAGAACTCTAATAAACTTCTTCACCTCTGACTCATTAATTAGGTAGCTGAAGGGCATAGCATCATTGTTATGAAATGAACTCACTGTCCTCGTATCAGTATTATACCACTGCTGTTTTGTACATACTGTACTTTTTAGGAGTCTGCTTGTACAATATGGAGCTTTGTCCCCAAACCAGGAAAACAGGGAGGAGTCAAATACCAGTGGTTATTTTCTGTCCTCATTTCATTTCTGAACGGAGATCTACAACTATTGCTGCCATGTCAGCTCTTGCCTTTAGATATTTCTGTATTTAATTAATTGTGGACAACAGAAGTGGTGCAGTCAAGAGGACTTCTTTTGAGTGTAAAAATCTAGGTGGAAAAACCACTGAATCAAGTACTGTTTTCACATGAGCCTGGCATGTTTTTGCAGTAGAGCACATTTAGGTCTGGCAAGTGACCATGTTGTCTTAATGGCATAGGGATGGCAGAGTTGCCTGGCAGACAAAGGCACTATTCACTTTGCCCCATCACTTTTTTATAACAATGCCATCACACTCTAGGCTCATGACCAGAATTGCTGTACCACTGCTTCATTCTCTACTTTTGGGTAAGCACTGTGCCTTCCAGGATAAATGTTAGAAAATAATCTCTCCACTGCAATCAGGAAGAAGATCTCTACAGGCCCTTTGCCCCGGGCCTCTCTTGCCCACAGAGTTATTGGAGGAGAAGACCTGTGCATTGACTGGTCAGGAGAGCATCTCACTACCTGGGACCCACAGAGTATCTTTGCAGCAACTCTAAAGACGAAGCACAGGTGTGAGTTTGAAAGTCCAAATTACCTTTTGGTACCTTTTGGGTAGTGGCCCCTGGCACTGGCTTGTGTCAGCAAGTATGTGTGTGCACCAGTGGTTGAAAAAAAAAAAAAAAAAAAAAAAAGCAATATAAAAGACAAGGAGCAAAGGAGGACTGATGGTACAACATGGTGTGAGATGCTCCAGCTGTGCAGGCAAATGTGCTTCCAGGGGGGTAATTCTGTACTGGGTATGAATCCTCCGAGGAGTTCAGTAGGTCTGTGCTTCTGTGCTTGACTGTCTTCTGTGCTTGACTGGAAGGTCATTCCTTCCACCTTGAGTAAGACAATGAGAGGGGAAGGTTTTAGACCAAAATCAGCCTAAAAGCAAATTTTGGACATCACAATTTGTAAGTCCCTCCTGCCTGATTCTTCCATTTGCCTGTGGAAACAGGATTTTGTACAATGACTTTTAGACAGATCTACTTATTTGCAAAAATGTTTTTCCACCAGGTTGCCCTGCAGGCAAAATAACACTGCAAAGATTAGTTGGTTGGGTCAAAAGGGAAAGTTATACTTCTTGATAAAGTTTGTCTTAGAGTCGTTACCGAGAGAAAAACATATACAATGGACTGGCTGTGCCAGCTGGGGATAGGCAGTTTTCTTTTTTCTTCAAGTGGTCTCTTAGAAAATATCAGCACATGTTTCCAAAACGCTGCATCTCTGAGGGTAACAGATCTTTTATGAGAAGAGCTCTCAGAGTGAATGTCAGTATTACAGGAAAACATTTCAACACTCTTTTTACATGAAAAGTGATTAGATGTTCTTTATTCCTTCAAGTGCATGTGTTTGCCTGCTGTGTTTTACTTCTACCCTATATGCATGACTCTTCTCTGGATGGTGGTACAGGCTTGTAAAATAGATCTTTCAAGTGCTCTGAAAAGCTATTCAAAAAGAATGCTTTAGCATGTGCTGTCTTGCTAGTGGTGGAGTCTGAATAGTGTCTATAAATAACTAAATGCTGTGATGTTTCAGTAATGACTATTTTGTTCACATGGCATCTGGATTTTGGATATTATTCAGCCCTTATTCACTCTTGTGATGTAGAATTTCATTCTCACATGGGTAAAGATGTAGGAATAAAAAGGCAATATTTTGTTTTCCATTCTGAGAGAGAAATACTGCATGCAGGATTAAATTGTAAAACTTTGTTGTGGGTTTTGTGCATTAACCTCAGTTTAGTGATTTGGAACAATCTGAGTCTTACTGAAAAAAATCTTTGAAGCAATTGGCAGCAGTTTTTTAGTCCTCTTGAACTTGTATTTTGGGGAATGAGGGCTATTTACTGAAAAATACAACCACAGGGATGAGCAATAATGCATTTTTAATGGCATAACCTTTTGTTTTTGCTTTGTGTACACTTCTCAAACTTCTTGAGCTGATTGACTGCTTTGTAATTCTTTGTACAAGAGTAAACTTGTACAGACTTGCTGGCTGTGTACTATTGTTGGTGCACATGTGCCTGTGTTCAAGCATTGAACCCAAGAAACGAGCTATTTTAACTTTGCATAATAGTGACCAAAGTTTGTGGTAGAGAACCTTCTGAGCTGCAGATGAGTTGAGGGTTAATACTGGCAAATCTTCAAAAAGTGTAGCATTGATTTTTGCCCATAAAATTCAAAACAGTGTTCAAAATAAGGCAGCAGGAACGTGTGCAGTGCATTAAAATATTTTTTGTGAAGTATTAAGTACAGGTATAAATGTTTAACACTGAGAGTAAGCTTACGGGGTTTTCCATGTTTCTCTTAAATTTTACATACAGGTTTTTAGATAGAGGCAAATGAAAGGAAAGCAAAGCACCACATTCTTTGTAGATATGACCCAAAGTTTGAATTATTCCATAGTGTGCAGAAACACTCCCCTTTTTGGTCTATAGAATTGAATATTGCCCAAATTAATTATTTCACATGAGAAATGCCTGCAATGAAAAGACATTTTTTTCAGGTGGAGGAAGTGCAATACATGCATATGAGAGTCACTCTGAAAAGTGTAAATCAGCATCTTCTGCTCATCTTTGAATCTCTCAGAAATGAGTGACAGAGATGCATTCAGCTGTAGTAAGTCTTCAAGGAAAACTAAAAATTTAACCACATTTAGTAAGCATCTCATTTCCAAATTGCCCCTGCAGATTTAATCTGGTACTGTGAATTCATAATTAATAGTTCATATAACAAAATTATCTTTATTGTGCTGTATCAGAGCCCTTACAGTATGTTGCAGAGTGTGTGCTGATAAGCAGGTGCTTTTTAAAGATTGTGGAAGTCTGAATAAAGTCTGTAATTTCAGATTGTAAAAATCTGTGTGTCCATGACAGAGCCTGCACTGCTAATTTATGTTCTGTTACTAAACTTTATCCATCAAACATAAGCATGCTATCTTTCTCCAAATGTGTACATTTTAATATGAACTAGATGAAAAAATTCATTCTGAGGAAAGTGCCATTGCATGCATGTATCTGCACTATAAACTCTGTGAAATGAAGGGGTCACCAACCACAGGCTGTTCATGATCACTTTGAGTGCAGCTTCTGGGTGACTGATGTCACCAGTGCTTCCAAATATCTACAGATTTTGAGCATTCATCAGAAGAACAGATGAAAGTCCTTTGGTGAAGCCCAGTGATCCACTGTGCTTTACTGAGTGCAATGGACCCAATAGGGATATGATCATTTGGTTCATAAACATGAACCAAAAGGTGCAGTTGACAAGGGTTGTGTTTATCTACATGTGGTTTCATGAAGTAAAAAGCATTTAGTAGAAATTTCATTGATCTGAAGGAAAATTAAACACTTCAGTAAAAAGACAATGGCAGTGTCTGCACTGCCATGGAGGGGTTCATACATGCTTGTGTCCTTTTCTGTTTTTATATGGATTATTAAAAAGAAAATCTCTTATGATGACAATTCTAGTTTGAAAAACAATGCTATGCTGAAGCTATAGTCTGGACTGTAAGAAGCTCCCAAACCATCCTGGTAATGATAAGTACCTTTTTACCAGGCTGCATTTATAATGTAATCTTTTTTAATCTAGAACTTGGTGTTGCATTGGTTTTCAACTTGCTCTGTTGAACTATATTTTGAAAGAATAATGTTTTGATATATTTAAGTTTCAAAATGAATGCATTTTCATCCTCTTACCTCAAACTGAGTTTCCTATTATGTGGTGGTACAGTGTGTAGCAAATTTATTGCCAGAGGCAGTTTGAGACTATCCATAATTTTGTCATTGGGAAAGAGACAGCTGGGTTTTCCCTCTGTGTTAGCAGGATTGTGCAAGTTTTGACAGTATTGAGTCTCTCTTCCTCACTTTTGCTTGTACCTTCAGGCAAGTAGATTCTCCTCATGGATTTGAATGTTTTAATATGAAATCAAAGTCATTATGAAATGTATTTCTTGTAGAATGTAGTGGATAGGAGAAACACTTGTGCACAGGACCTATAAAGCTAATGATGAGATAGATGCTTGTAATACCTGTTTTTATGTGAGTCTGTAGCTGCTATCCTACCTCCAGTCTACCTTCACTTACTTTTGGAGGCTTGTTCTAGGCCTTGACCACACTTTTTCTTAAAAGCACAGTCAGATTAAACAGATTACAATTTTTTTTATAATCTCATCTAATTAAGCAGGATAACAGTTGAGAGAAAAATCCAAAACACAGTTCTTCTCCATTTTTGTAAAACTCAATTGAACTTTAGGCAAGAGAATATTGTAGAATTAGGTCACATTCCTGCAACAAAGCCAACATTTTGACATAGTCTGATACTTGTCTCTCTTGAGAACAGATGATTAGTACTGTTCTGGAGACTGATACACCTGAATTTTCTGATTGATTGGCTCAGCTTATAGAATGACCCGTTGTGACAGATGGGTAGTGCTGGACAGCCAAGATTTTTGCCATGTGCTTACACAGGACAGGAAGGTTTGGCGATGATCTTCTGTAATCATTCTTTTATGCTTCCAAGTGCCTGCTTTGGAATCGTTCTTTAAAACTCAAGCAGGTTGCTCTGAGATGCTTGGGAAGGAATGCTCAAGAAACCTCCCTTTCCTGCCTCTTTCAAACTGGCTGAATAGCAACAATGAGCAGGACTGGAGTAGGCATTAGGTCCTAAAGCTGCTTGAGTCTATGGATGTGGGAGTAGACTGAGTAAATGTTCAAATGATGGGATACCTTGCTTGACCTAATGCACAGAGAACAGCTGAAATACTAGGAGAGCATGTCCATCACCCCACTACTCCTGTATGAAATGTGTAGCAGAGGTATTCTTTGGGAGGGTGGAAGTAAATGCACAGGTGAATGATTACCTGGAGTTTTGAATGAATCCTTTGCTTCTTTGTCAGCTTGAGCTGAAGCACAGAGGCTTCCCAAAATGGAACAGACATTGCACACTTTACAGACAATGCTGTAAAGCTGAAAGAGGGGCAGACTTCTGAAAGTAGCTCAGCTCATGCTGTGCCTTTTGCATGTAGAGGAGCCTTCTGCTAATTCTGGCATCTAATTTAGAAAACATTGCCCTACTTTTCTGAATAACCTGGAGCTTACAATCCTTTCAAACTGTCATGCTTTCTGCATGGAATGGGAGGGCAAGCAGTAATAGTAGTCAGAGATCCTCTGTGTTTTGGAAATAAACTGGAAACCTTCAGTAGTATTCAGGGAATACTGAATGCCCACAGACAAGCTTGAGAAATGGAGGTGCTGCCACTGGTCCTGTAAAGAAAGAAAAAGAAAGAGATACATTATGTATGATTTCAGAAGAGGTCTTTTGAAAGCATGAGATTCCAAGTCTTCTTCTATGAACAGACTTTTGTTGGATCCCACTTTTTTGCATCTATCTCTTTTTCTGTGTTTTTTCTCATTTTTCTTCCCAGACCCATACAATCCAATCTCCAAGGATTAATATCCAAGATGACCAATGCACATTGCCATATGCTATTGTCTGTTTTAAACTTTGAAGAAAATTACATTGTTGTGTTTTACAATTTTTTATCTACAGAGGCCAGTATTCCTATTTCCAGATATTTGTCCTCTCCATATATTGAAGATGGAAGGATATATTGGAAATGCTTTAACAGGTTCATCACTACATAGTGTTGACTTACTTGGTCAACAAGATCAGTTAGCACTGTCCACAAAAAGAAAGAAGCAGCTTTCAGCTTGTCAAGTGGGAGACAAAGAAAGAAAATCACTGCTTTAGACAGAAAGCTGAAGACAAGTAAATGGATATAATGGAAGATCCTGGAGAATCTTAGAGGATTCTGACATGGCCACTGAGAGCTCTCAAGGTTGAGGAGGCCAAGAAAAGAATGTTGTCATTTTTCTCTTGGGTGCTGATATTTGTGGTGTTAGTTAAAGGAAGGGGAAGTTCCAAGCACTTTTATCAAACATGAACATTTTTGCTACCACTGTTACATGCCCATGGGAATCAGTGACCTGAGAGTGCAGCAGGAATTCGGTCCTTAAAAGACAGTGAGCAAAAACTGTTTGAAAGATTGGGAAGCGATGTCAAGGAATTGCATTGCTCCTGAAATTGCCTACAGCAAAAGGTCCCTTCTTAAAAAAAATAAGAAAGTATGACAGTGACACTAAAATGAATATTGGATTCTGCTCATCTGAAGGACACATTCTGAGCCCAGAGCTCTATGTGAGAAAACTCTAGTGCATCAGCTTGCTGAACAACCTGAAGGCCAAAATATACCTGGGTGTTTTGCCTAGAGGTTTTTATTTTGATGCAAGGTGAATGTTTTGGCAAACAAGTGAGCAGAGCAAATGAACAAAAAGGACTGGCTGATTGTATTATCCAAGTCCAAGTCCTACTCCTGAAATTTCATTGGTGTGTACTGACCCCCAGGAGCTTTGTGGATTTTGACTGGGATTCATTAAAAAAATCCCCAATGTCTCCCCAAGAAACACATCATGATTTTAGGCAGCCAGAAGTTTCTTCTTGTCATGGACAGTAACAGCTTTCTCTAGCATTGAAAGGAGAGTGTTGGACTTTATTCTACAGGAGTCTTAAATAGGGACATATTCAGAGATATATTGGCTTCCACTGACAGTAGAGGGAGGTGATGTGAATAGTTTGTTGTCTAGTAGACTAGATAACAAAATTTTACACCATAAACACTATGCAAGAGGAACACTGCTCTTTGATTCATTAATTCTCTTTTTCTATTTCTCCAATGGTGCTGCTGACACTGTAGACCAGAAGTAAATTCTGCTCTTAAAAAATTTACTGAAATGTATTCAGGCAGTGTGACATCCTGATGTTTCATAAGCTTCATGCTCTCCACAAGATAGCAGTGGTGCTACTTCTTTGAAGGATTCCATGTAAAGAATTTTGTGTTTGGGATATTTCTTTTACTAGACTTTGTTAGAACTGTCTCTGTTCTTCTGCTGTATATCAGTCATGGGAAAGTCTAAAATGAAAGTAACAGATTTGAGTAGAATAAAATCATAAGGCTTTTGGAGTTTACTGAGGGAAATGCATTTTGGCACAGGAAAATGGGAAAACCAAGAAGCTTGGATTTACTTCATTCATCATTCAAGCTTCAAAGACTTATAAGGAAGAGGAAAATCTGCATGATTGGCTGTCTGATGGAGAAGTAAGATATTAAAGGTTGATATAATAAACGTGCTTTGTATAGCACCTTAGAATGACTGCATGGCAGGAAGTCTATGAATGGTTGAGATGTTTTCCTAGACTTTTGTATTCATCTTCATATGTTGTGCAATATTTATTCTATCAGACACAATGCATTAATTTTTCTCCCTTGAAATTTAGTGTACACATTTGGAAACACTTCAAAGTACCCCAAATTATAGTAATTCTCCAAGACAACACAGCTAGTTTGCTTAAAACTAGTTTGCTAGTTTGCTTTGTGGGTTTTCTTCTGGAGAAAAAAGCTAAAAAGCAGCTCTCTTGACTTCACAATATCCTATAGGATTTTATCAGCAAAGTTAGGGAAGTTTAGACTCACTTTGATCTCCATCCTTGTTATTCAATTGTCCAAAAGAAGTCTATTATGAAGTCAACTTCTCTCATAGCCCCTGAATCAGGGGGCTGTGTTTTACATCATGTATCCCCAAACTCTAAAATGTTAAGAGGAAATAAACATACAGTTTTTATTCAGTAAAAATCTCGATTTGTTGGGTTTAACTAGTTTGTAAAGAATAGCTGAACATTCAGCATTGATTAAACCTGCTGGTTCATAAATAGATTTTATACAGACTTTTCTGCTATTTCTTAAGAATCACAAAAGGGACATTTACCTGCAGTACATGAAATGACTTTTAAAAAGGTGACAAAAAGTACTTAAACACCTTGCAAGAGGCTATAGGTGCTCCATTTATTTTTTTGTCTTTGACAGGAGCTACTAAAACAAATCACCAATGTCCAAATGGTAATTATGGTTAGACTTCTTTGTTCTCAGTTAAAAGTGATTTGTCATTAAACAGAATCAAAGGCTTCCATTTAGTTCAAGTACAGACAAAATATACTTGTATAATAAGCTGTACTCCCTCATATTTTAGGTTGTCTTTAATCATGTTGTGAAATCTAGATTTATAAAGGCACACACATAATAGAGAATTGGAGTATTAGCATTCTTTGTTCTCAAATTTCAATTATATACTATTGTTTCCTTTCAATTCACTAGCAGTAATTAAGTCTACCACACTGGTGGTCAATCCCCAGACACAGCTAGTGCTGCTACTCACTTCAGAAATACATTTTAAGACAGACTTTGGAGTAGCTATAAAGAAACAAAAAAAGTCAGTCAATCATTACAGCAGAAAAACCTTGATAGAGGAGCAGGCAGAGCTGAATTATGTTTACACAGGTGTACACCTTGATAATGCTGTTTACTTTGGTTGAATGAGCCTTGGGTTTCATTGGTGGAGAAGTAAGAAAAGGCTAACTAAATGGGGTACATTCACAATGATTACTTTTTTTCTAGATGCATTTCAAGGAAACTGATGAACACTTTTAAGAAGTGCAATTTACCAGCTTGAAGTCAATTCCTATTTCATATTACTTTAGAAACCTAATAATCCATAAATTATTTGTAGATACATGTGTAAGCCCAACTGAAATAACTTGAGTCCAATGGCCTTTGTACTATGTTCTTTGAATACAAACTTTGACACTCTCTCTCTCACTGCCATTTGAAAATAATACTTGGAACTTTTGTTTTAGATTCTTGTATTTCAGAAACTGTTGTAAGTGTTTTGGCTTCAGAGGAACCAAGAATTCACGTAGGCACTTATTTGACTTTTGTATATATTCATGCAACAATTTAACAGGATCATTGCTTTCTATAGTTTTGGACCCTTAAGAAAACTGTAGGCAGAACATATTTTCTCCCCAGATATTTCATAAAAGTTGAATCTACTGTGAATTCTCTCAAGGATCAGGGTTTGGGAAAAACACAAAATGTAAATTTTTAAGAGTCATCACATGAGTAGTAGTACTGAGATGTACAAAATGTACAGCTCACAGTTGGGAAGGTGTTATTTCAAGGAAATTTATCCAAAGAAGGAATATATAATGTTGTTTGAAATGTAAAGTTTGTCAAGAAATAACCTCAACCTCAGTATTGCTTTGCTGGCAGAAACCCCACCCTGACTATGCTGCCTTTTCTCCTCACCAGCCATGCATGTGACTACCTCACGAGCATGTTTGTTAAAAAATGCCTGACCATTGAATTCCACAAAACCTTCAAAAGGGTAGTTAGGCAGCAAATAAATATAAAGCAAACAAACAAATATTACTCAAAAGTGTCACAGCCAGTAAATGTTCCCAAGGCAACCAAGTCAGTGTGCTCCTGCTAACTGGTAATGTGGTGGGTGTTTGTAAAATGTATGAACTTCTCTGTTTTCTCCATCTGATCAAAAACAGTATTAAAATATCTCAAATCAAATCTAATTTGAACTCTTCTGAAAGTGCTATTATAGTGATGTGAAAATTGAGGAAAATACACTCTGATTATGTAGTATATTCTTTGGTTTTTTGACATTGTTTGGAACCGAGCTGCAGTAAAATACTCTTTTGCTGGAGATTTAAAGTCACATTGCTTTAATGTGCTTTCATTGGGTATGGGATCACAGATGAGTCATTCAGTTTTTCCTCATATTTAGAGCTGAATTTCATAGTGTTTTGTAGTATGCCCTTCATTAATCTCATGGGGTGAACCTGATTTAAATATGCATATAATGCTATAATGTCACAGTATTATATGATGCCATTGTTTTTCAACTAAAATTATGAGGAAATAAACAACTGGCTAACAAAATTCAGACAACAGTGTATCTGCTGAAAGAGATGGTTCGACTCTTCCCTCTTGCTGTTTGCTTGTCTTGTCCTTCCTCCTGCCAGTACAGCAGTCTGCAGTGAATCTGCAGTGGCTCTGCAGTGAACCACACTGGGGAACTGCACCTGAAATGGTCACTACTCCAACATGTTTTCCTAGAAGTGATGGTTCATGGTCCTGGTACAGCTCAGTACGTGTTGGGGTGGTGACAGCCTGTCTGGGCGTGGAGGGAGGGCAGCACCTGCCCTCATGGTAAGGCAGAACTCACCCCAGAGCGAGCTGCTTCCTAGACTGGGGTGCCAGAAAAACCCTTGGGATTTGTCTGAGTCTGCTCTAAAGGAGTTTGGAGTCAGGTATTGAAGGGTGCTTAACAAGCTGTGGTGTGCTGTAGAACCCTGCTATACTAGAATGTCTTAGAAATGCTTGGCTTGCTCCCTCTTTTCAGTCATGAATAGATCTAGTAAATAAGAACTTTTTAATGTGCTTGTAGGATTTTACTCCATATGAGAGAAAAATCTTCCTATATATTTAGCTTTTTTCTTCTACTGTCCCCTTAAGACCTTTCCTCCCTGGGACGTGAAGCCTTGTGTTTCTGCATGGGCTTCCCCTTCCTGCTACTGGATTCATCTCTTCTCCTTTCTATCTTTGAAAGATATTAATCTTAGATTGACCATCTGGCTGAAGTACAGCTGTGATCACTAGGCAGACTGCCCATCATTTGCCCTGAGAGCCCTGTTTCCCACCTAACATAATGATTGCCAGGCCGCTGCCTGCATGGGCTTGGGAGCTGCACCAATATGTACAAGCTGAAGTCTGTCAGGATTTGTGCTTAGGTATTTGAGTATTGAAAATAATCTTCCTTTCACAATAGTTTAATGTTTAGGATTTTTCTAGGAAATTCATCATCTTTTTAGTAGCTTTTCTTTGGAAAGAAGGTTTTGTGTTGAGAATTTAATCTTATACTGTAATGAAATTTTTTTATGTCACTATCAGTTACACTTTAGATCCAAATAAATGAATTATGTAAAGATCAAAATGATCAAAGCAATCAATCCAAACCTCATCTAATATTTAAATATTCTCTGGAGCCATAAAATCACTTAACTTTAACTAGCCTAAGTTCTTTTCTTAGGACATTTCAAGCAGATTTTTCTGGGAAACTCGGCATACTCCTCTGGAGAAGTAAACATTCACTACTTCTATCAATATAACATTATTTACATTACTTGCATATTTACAAGTCTGGTTTTTCATGACTACAGGGTAATGACTGTATTTGCAAATCAAAGCCATGTATAAATTTTTAACATCCACACCTATGCATGGGGACCGGAAAATACCATTCAAGAAAAGAAGTAATAAAATATTCTTAAGAACTTCCAGCATCATTAGATACTTCACCAGGATTTTTTTTACTTAGTAGTTTTTAAAATATAGTACATACCCAACACTGATCCCAATTCAACTTTTGTTTTTCTTGTTAATGAAGAGTAATTAGCTCAGGATTTTCAATAGTTTCTGAAAAGCCAAACAACCTCTCAGAGTTGTGAGAATTGGATTTTTGTACTGCTAGGGGGTTTTCTTCCTGCAGTATATGATGGTGGTAGTGTTTCTCCAGGGGTTTATAGCATGCTGTTGTACTATGCAAAGGCTTGTGTTTTCTTACATAACAAATTACAAGATTATTTTAATTTAAGTCAAATAGTTGTAAGCATGGATAGAAACAACATTAAAGCTCTTCTTCACTGAGTATTTTATACATTTTATGGAATGGACTGACTCAAATTCAATGTGTTTTTAATAAAACAATTTAGTTATGGATAGCAGTTTGTTTAACTTGCAGTACAGTTCAGTTCTTTGGGATAGGGAAAACGGCAAACTCACCAATTTCTTTAAATATCTGCAGTTTCCAATATATCACAGGGTATAGGATTCTGTGCATGCATTGAGCTTAGACTTTCATAGTTTAAATAGTAAATGGGATGTGAGCACTACTGTTTCTTAGTAATTCTATGTATCTTTATAAAAAACATGAATATTTGTCCTCTATCTGGTAACAAATCTGTTCTCTGAGGAAGTTGTGGTGTTAAACGTACAAAATTCATGTTTCTGTTGAAGAAATTGCACCATTTCCTAATGACCTAAATAAAGCCTCTACTGTTCTGCTGATTTTGCTCTTGCTTAGTCTTTCACACACTCTTACAGCTACAAGGTAGGAAAGCGGTCCAACGAGAAAAGCTGTGCCCCAGCAGCGAGAGCTGTCCATTGGAAGGGCTGGTCATTTGCAGCAGTCTAAGTAAAGCTGTGAGAGTAACACAGGGTTTGGAAGCACAGCTGTGAAATAAGTATGACTGGAATTCAGCAAACTTCTTGCTAAAGGCT
Organism: Sylvia atricapilla; assembly: GCF_009819655.1. Classification (NCBI taxonomy): domain Eukaryota; kingdom Metazoa; phylum Chordata; class Aves; order Passeriformes; family Sylviidae; genus Sylvia; species Sylvia atricapilla. The sequence goes on from NC_089140.1 coordinate 27,911,170, forward strand.
ACTACAGCTGCTTGTTGGTTCCCAAAGCTAAAGCACAAAAAGAAGCACATGCCTAGGATCTAAATATATGGATAGCATAACTTGTTTTGTTATCTGCCTTATGGAAAAAGCAAAGAGTCTATAAACATCTCAGACCATTTGTGCAGAGTGGAATAGTGACAACTGTACAGCAGCACTTTTAGTCTTTACACAGGTTTAATATGACCTGAGCACAGAGTACTTCTCTGATTTCTCATTGCAAATCGCTGTCTCATCTTGCCGGCTGCTGCAAGCACAGGACAGTGCAGTGTGAGTAATGAACTGTTTGTGTAGGATGGGTTCTGCATCAAGCTCTGATCAGTGCAGTTCTATGTGGCCTCAGCAAAACCACTTGGGAACTTGCTGTGCTTGTACAGAGCTGAATGCTCTTTGCATGGTGAGTGCTGTGCTGTGAGGACCTATGTGTTTAAAAGCACTTTGGCTGTGTTTATCTGTATTGCACAGAGACTGCAGTTAATAAATAACAGTCTAAAAGAGGCCATGCTCCCAACAGACTGTAGGGGCAAACAATAATCACGTGTATGGTTATAGATACACAGTTTTTTCAAGAATACAGCACATGTTAAACCTTGGCCCTAACACAGTGTTTGAACTTCAGTAGCAGTCCTAGGAACACCCCTTTTTTTTTTTTTCTTTTTAAAGGCAATCATATTTCCTTTCAAACTGAGGAACAGTGAACTTTGCATGTTGCATCTGCAATGCATCTGCACTAATGCAATTTGCTTACTAAATTTATTAATTGGACAGTGCAGGAGAGTCATGCTATTTGTTACTGCAGAAAATCCAGAAGTAACTCTGATAGAAATATTGTCATGAAGGATCATCTAGAGATTAGGTTTTAATCTGCATTTTAAAAAAGGGCTGAAGTTGCTTTATGCTGTCACAAAATGTTCAATTGCTCAGAATTGCATCATCTGGATGCGATCTTGTGCCATTGTGCTCTAGCAGGGAGTTTGGTGACCCACTGCAGTTCCTTTCAACTTGACCTGTTCTGTGATTTCTTGTGCTGATCTAAAGTACCTACTGATACAGGTACTCAGGTTCCAGAGGACATACTATGATACTGTTCTGGTCAAAAAGACCAGAAAACAGTCTTTTTCATCTATGGGTGCATTTTTAAGTGCCCGGCTCTGTGAATATTTAAAGAGCGGAGAGAAAAAAATCACCATGTTTATGGTACAGCCACCTTTAAAGGTATTGTTCAATAAGATTGTCATAGAATTGTGTATGAGTTTACATAGAATTTAGTAAAGAATCTGTCTTTACTAAAACATTCTATCTAGCTTCAAAATAAACGTGCTCTTGAATAGGACGACCCTTGCAGAATGTGCTCTCTAGCATGTGAAGTCAGTAGCTGACTGTTGCAGAATAGGGCTAGAAACCTACTTATCAGGGCATTGTAGCAAATGCTGGTGTGTTACTGTCCAAGAGTTTGTAATAGATAGATAAATACCACTCTCTACACCTGATTCAAGTAACTGATCATAGGGATTAGTGGTGCAGAATGGCAGGGAGCAGAAACCTGATGTCCTATTTCCAGGCTGTCCTTGTTGGAGGTGGCATCTATCCTCAGATACCTCTCAGCTGATGTTTGATCACTCATTTTTCAAGTCACAGGATCACTTACATATCTTCAAAATCTGGCTTCTGTATATTGAAAATCATTCATCTAGAAAAAAAATTGATTATGAATTACAGACTGCTTTGGAAAACCCATTTTATACTAATGCCATGGATGGTCATTGTAAACTACAAGTAAAAAAGAGTGAAGGCTTCCCTCTATCAGTCATAACAGCTATTAGTTATTGCAGAAATTCTGTCATCTGTGCTCTTAACTTGTTTATATGCCAGAGACCTGCCTTTTAGATAACAGGATTAATACTATGTATGCCAACTAGAAATGATTTCACCATTACTATTTTTTTTCTTTCTAAAGAATAGAGAAACAAACCGACTTACAGAAGTCAATATATTTGTCCAGGACACAGCAGGAATAAGCAAAGTCATGACACAGGTGAAATGCCAAGAGTAGAATTGTTCTCTCCTACTGGCTAGAGAGAGGGGGGAAGAGTTGGCTAGAGCAGGGGAAGAGTTTTAGGTTTGTCTCACACATATTGCTGCTGTCAGAGAGACCAGTAATTATGTACTTTTGCTTAGGGCAATTCCTGTGGGTGTTTTTCCATATAAGGGCTGCAGTTTTTCTCAGCACTCGCAAGCAGAATAAAGAGACAAAAGGCATGCAAACATTATTGTTAAATACCCTGTTCATTGGGGTTTTGCCCAGAAACCACGCATCAATGACAATAATGCCTTCTTACTGCTACGCCTTTAGTACTTTGTATTTGAAGCCTCTAATCAGTGCATTTTTCCTGACATGAAATCACCTGAGATCAGTATTATGCCAGACTCTGCACCAGCCATTGATATCATGGCAAACAAAAGCTATGCACAGTAAGGTTGTTTGTGTCTCTAGAGATGAAGCAGCTGTTACTTCATGATTGAATGGAATTTATACATTAAATCATAACTTATATAAGTTAAACTATGTTAAACAAAAGCACACCTAAAAACAGTGAATGCTGCTTAAAAAAACCTAATTATCTTCCTGTTAAACCAGACTCCAAGTCTGACTTCCTATGGGTTCTATAAAAAGACTTCTTCTGGTTCAGCATGTATCTCTCTTAGATTGGGTAATAGATTACTATTTTTCCATAAAGGATCTCAAATTTTCTACTTCATCTTTAATCCAAATTTTTAGGCTTGGCAATTAGTTTAGGTCATCATTATTGCATTCTTCATGTTCCTTTGTTGGGCTTTGACGGGGGGTGTGTATGCACAGAGGCAACAGACTAGACAGCTGAATTTTTTCTTTCCCCCCACAGAAACTATTTAATTCAGAAAATACAGAATTCGTACATTCAACAGCTTCACGGAAAGTATACTCAATATATTTCTTTGCAGAAGGCGGGTAATTTTTCTAGCTTGTCTTTGATTTCCTTATGAAGTTGACAAAGATCTAAGTGTTTCCCTCTCATTGTACTCCTTGCATTTGACAGTCCTTTCCATTCAGGTTCAGTCTTGGCTCAAGTGTAGGCAATTTCTGCTCTGTGTTGATCCTAGACCCTTGAGAATATTTCTTTGCCTGTTTTTTAAGGTTTTGTGCTTTTCAGAAAATAAAAGAAAGCTGAATTTGTCAGTAACTTATTCTAAAAAGTTTCTTTTAATTCTTCAGTCACCAAAGATAAGAAGTATGTGTTAGAAAATAAATAAAACAGGCTTGGGAATTTTTGACCCAGGCTAATCAAGGCTGTGGTACTGAACTTCTCGGCACAATCTGAAACATGGTGGAAAGAGATTTGGGGGATTTTCCCTGCGAGAGCCTTGCAGCAGCAGCAGCTGCTGTGGGACCATGTGCTATGGTTCAGAGTCTGCCGGTCAGAGGAGCATTCTTTCCAGAGCAAAAGGGGGATGTTGACTCCCTGCAGTTTGAGGAAGACTGGGTATTTCCTAAATTAGCTAGCCATTGCCTATGTGTTTGTTGATATTTTGGGTTGCTTTTATGGCCACAGAATAGCTTGGATGGCAAAGATGACAAATCTTGCATATTTAACATATTACTTTATAATTAATAACTGTACCAAAGCCATCTGCTGCCACAGCAAGCTACAAAGTCAGAAACAAATGAAATGAAGGATTGGATACCACATGTATTTTGCAGTCAATGACTGTGTACAGTTCAATAAGGGAAGAACTAATCCTGGTCAATTTATTTGGGTTAATTGCTACTTGTCTGTGTTCAGAGTGGACAAAATCAGAAAGCGTGAAGAACTATTATAATAATTTTATATTGTAGTAACACTGGAAAACTCATTCCCATACTTACTCCTAGTGAGCTAAACACTGTACAGGCAAAGAGAGGAAAATAAAGTACTTACCTGAAATAGATATGCTATAGAGGGTGGAAAATTGAAGATGATAGGACAGAAGGAAGAGAGTGATATGATTGCAACAGGGTTCATAGCCAGTGTGAGAAAAATTTGGTCTCCGGAAATTGTGAGAAATCATAAAAAGAAAGCTTCTTTTTTTAATCTTCTTGCAAAATTTCACCTTATCCTACACATTTTTTAGTATTTTTCTGAAGCCAAAAAAGCTCCAGCCTTAATAAGTTTATAAGGTCAAGGAAAGATATGTTAAAAATTCACACTGTGTGTGGGTGATCTCAAGTCAGTTTTGAGTGTTGATTTTGTCTGGTTTGAAAACGAGGTTGTTGAGTTCTCAGATATAATTTAGGTCCTTCAAAGTTTTAGAAAAGTATGTTTCTAGGAAAATACGCAAATTCTATAACTCAGTCACAAGAGAGGTTTAATTGAAGTTTTGTGCACATGCTTTTAGTGCCTATGCTTTTAACTATGTTGTTTATTTGGCTGGTTATTTTTTTCCTTTGGTTTTCAGCAATCTTATTTAATAAAAGGAGCTTAAAGCTCATTTATTTTTGCTTCCACAAATGTTTGCTAGGCTTAACCTAAGTAATTTTAAACTTGTAAGTTTATTAGGATAATAAATAGTACTTAACTTGTTGGAAGTGCATGGAAAATTCCTATTGAGGTTGCAACTATTTCAGTAATTATGGAAAATGGAAAAATATTTTGTTTTGTATTGCTGTCTTAGTACTTATATCTTAGTTATTAGTGTGTAACTATTAAAATTAGGGTGTGAGTTCCATAATTTTTAATCAATAGCTATCATCTCACTTGGCAGTCCTGTATTCTGAAAAATAGTTTTAGACGACATGGTCTCTGCTGCTCTAATTTTCCAAATCAATCATTATAAACAAAACTTGCAGTGGTATATATCCTTTTTCTCAAAGTAGCCATTGTTGTGGCATCAAAATTAAAACAGAGTAAGAGAATAATTAATGCGGATTATTGCCACATATTTATACACTATATTTCCAATCAGCTCTATATAGCTTACTATGAAAATTCCACAGCCTTTAATGCAGCAATAATAATACAGTTTTAAATTAAATATTAGTGAATAACATATTTGTGTTTATTAATTTGAAAAGTTCCTTATATCTGTTGTTGATTACGATATGCTGTAGATGTTGTGCACCCATAAATAAGAGAAAAAAAATTTATATGCATACCAGGAGACTTCCAAATATATATATATTCTGTATATGTATTTTATTTCCATTATTTTAAAGTGGAAAATATTAGGCAGTAAAGAGGAGTTTATGGATATTCTGCAGACCCTGTAAGAAATGCCTTATGACTGGACAGTGACACTTCTTTTAAACTGGTCAAGTTTTCCATTTACAAGAAAGAAAGTAGACATTCTGCAGTTTTGTGGGCAATATGCCATTTTTGGGCCTGTAAGTATATATTTTAGGCACAGATTCTTCTGTTCATATTTATTATAAGATGTACATGATGTTGCTCTCTTGAGTGCAGACTGCCAGAATTATTTAGAAAATATATTGCAAAGTAACAAGTGACCCAAGTAAAATTGTAATCAAATCTTCACTGACATAAGAAATGTAGTATTTTTCTCATTTGAAATCACACACAGAAAGAGATGAAATATGTCAGTGTGTTTCACGTGTTCCTATTATTTCACATATCTCTATGTTAAAAAAACCCAGATATTTCCTGGCCTGGATATTCATACTGGAAATCTCATCCTTATCAGCACTTGATTAAGCTCTTAGTAGTTTACATTATGTCTTATATCTGACTAAAAAACTCTAGCTTTTAAACAGATGATTGTGTTTGAATTATATGAGATGTGTCCATGTATAGATATTCCAATCAAACTGTAATTTATCCTTCTAACATTTATTTAATTAATTAGAGTGGTTAGGGAAGGATCAAAATCACATTTATAAAATAGTTATTTTCAATGTCAATACTATGAACAAATCTTCTGAAAAAACCCAAACAAACAAAACCCCCCCTACAAGAAACCCAACAACCCAAGCCCAAACCTCTCTTTATTTGTTGTTTCTACTTCATCATGGAAAGAGGAGGGCTATTTCAAATGAACCTGGAAGGGTGGAAGACCTGTACTGTCAGCAGCTGGACAGTTTAAGGTCACTTTTGGATATAGACACAGTAGGGGGGTTTGACTTTGGAAGGCAGTGGAGATTTTGCACCTGGCAAGTAGAACTTTTAGAGTGTAATCAAAATGCCAATCTGGAAAACAATCCTCGCATGGAAAACAATTTCTGCACATGGCTTTAGAAATTGACTACTCTTTATACAGTCTCTTTGTCTCAAAGAATACCCAGTGAGTTCCAACCATGCCTTCATCTCCTTTGTTATCTTTTTCTTTGGTGCTTTTAGGTCAGAAATGGTTTCAAAGGTTCAGTTACCAGACTGTACTTTGCCTGTCATAACTATGTGATCTGATCTTAAATAATATCTCTGTAGGCACAGACCCAGGAGAATAACACAGATATGAAAGGCAAGAAGAGTGGATTTGAATGTCAGCAGGCAATTGTCCATGTGACCAAGGGCATTTGCAGCATATGGTGCCATCTGGCCTGGAGCCCAGACAGTGATACCTCCTAGCCATGGAGGAAAAGATACTTTAGATTATCTATGCCTTGTTTTTACCCTATGGAAAAGCCCAATAGAGCGGTAAGGCAGACTGTGAAATGAATGGCAGCACTGCAATATTTCTGCATTTGGAAATGTTACAATTGTAAAAATGGCCAAAGTTTTGGAATATGTTCATCATTATCTTTGTCATGATAATGTCCTTGTGACTTTCTGAAGAGCTTGAAAGCAACTTTATGTCAAATAAGCTGGTCTTTCTCTTGAGCTCTTTGGTAAAGTCTACCTTCACTGCAGCACGTGGCTAACTCTCTTTCTTGACATTCAGGGCAGCTAACTCCTTGAATCTTTGTGGTGTTTTGTGAGTATCCACTGGCTGTGAAATTGCATTGTAAGGAATTGCTGCTAAAAATAGTATTTTTTTTTTTAGTACTGTACTGACTAGCCTTATAAAACTAGATCAATTGCCACAGAGCTGTGTGTTGATTTGATGTTAGACAAGACCTGGGAAAAATTATGTCCAAGTCCTGCCTTTAAGGTTGAGGGAGGTATCCTGAAAATAGGCCTCCCTGGAACTGTTAGCTGTAACTAGTGAGACTTAATGTCAGTGTGTGTGGGGATGAAGGAACGCAATCTAATGTTTACCTAGAAGACAACCTCCAGGCTTAGTCTTTGAAACCAGGGTGGCTGGTTGGTGTGTACAGGTGTAGCACTTGGTCCTCTTGTGTGTCTGGGGATGCTGAGTGTTGCTGCAATACATGTAAAAGCATTTAAAACACGAGAGCAATGCAGCCAGATGAGTGCACTGCGTTTACAAATGTTAAATCACAGCACAAACTACTTTCATTTGTGCACTGCCTGACCCTGTGGGGCATTCCAAAGGAGAAGTAAATGGATATGCTTGAGCTGACCTACCTCACATACTGACTGCAAGTTAGTTGTGCTGGGAAAAGAGCAAGATGTATTGAATATCTTTATTCCAGCCTATTATGACAATGGATAATATACATACTTTTCTAGTGGAAACAAAATTAATAAGCGCTTGAATGTAAAGATAATCAGAGAAATTTTTCACAGCAGAAATTATTTTTAGTCTAATTTATTTTTAGCATCAAAGCAAAACCATGGTCTATAACCCTTTCTAATAATATCTCAATGTATGTTTTCTAAAGAATAGCAGTGTTTCCTACTAACCCTTGCACAATTCTGTGCTGTTGTAGTGTGTAAAATTCCCAGTGAACAAAATAAATATACAGCTTTCTGTAGTTGGCAGATCTATAAACATTTTTCTTTTTTTAGTTTACAAGAGGAGGAAGAGATAGGAAACAGATTTGTGGTGCTTTGGTTCAGTTTAATCATTAAATATGGTAAAAAAAGAAGATAAAAAAATCTTGAAGGTGTTTCCTTGAAATGCCTTCCCTTTTTAACTGGCTTTAAAACTATTTGCTCCCTGCAGCTTTACCAAAAGTAAGGATTTAATTTCATGTGCAGTCACTATTTTGACATATCCCTTTCCTTCAGGTATTCACACAGTCCTGCATTGAGTCTGGACACCTTCATGCTCTCTGGCATGCACACAGCAGGCAGGATCTCTCCAGCTGTGCATCTGATAGAGCCATTTACATCTATTTACACTGTAAATCCTTCTGCAGGACAGGCAGATCTGTGGGCCTGGTAGTTGCTTGCTCAGGAAGGGAAAAAATGCTTTTGGGACAAGTGCAGCACGTTGCTTTGCAACTCTAGGGAGGAGATCTGTGTTCTGAATGTGCTTCCAGGGAGTGGTCAGAAGGATTGTTTGTTTAACTTGAAAGCTACTTACATACAAAATGACATTATACAGGTTATTCTGCATCTCTTCCATAAGGAATTTTCAGGACTCTCTCAGTCAATGATAAAATAAAAAAACATCCAATTTTTGTTATTTAGTTTGGCACCATACACTGTGCCACAAGCTTCTGGGTATTATTCTGAACCAAAGTTTCATTTAAGGCCGTTAAAACATGTATATTTCTTCAGAAATAGCTTACCAAGAATTCCATCAAAACTGAGATGAGACGGTAGTAATTCATGAGTGAAAATTATTAAAATAAGTTAAAAGTGGCCGTTAAGGTCACAGTTACAGGAAATGAAACATCAGAAAGCATAAGCATGAGCAGTTTAAATACCAAGCTATTTTTCAAGGGCCTAGTGAACCTTACTGACATAAGGCAGAAAACATCAAAGCATCAGTATAATCATCAGTGCTCATACTCTGCCTTATGAGCCATCAAACCAGACTCATTCAGCACTACTAAAGCATGACGTTTCTGGGAGAGATTATCTGTAAGGTTGTCTTGGCTGGAGTAGGTGTGGTGTTTGTAAGCCTTCAGTTTCCAAACCATGTGCTGTGAAGAAAACAGCTGCCAGTTTAAGCTGTTACTTCCCCTGGGCCAAATGCTACCACTGGCTAAAATACTTCTTTCCATGGGCAGGTGATGTTTCCTTCCAAGGAGTGGCATGTGTAGCAGAGGGTTAACTGAATTCTCCTCAAATCTTCCCAGGAACATTTGTCAGAACTTGTCTGTCCAGACAACCAAGACCTGTGGGAGAAAGGAGTTAAATAATAATTTGCTCTGTAAGCAAACTTAAATTTACCTACACTTAAAAAAAAAAAAAAGAAAAAGAAAAAAGACATGTTTTGATGTTATCTCTGGAATATATTTTAGCGGTAATCTAATTTCTCTTTACAAGCTTTGCTTGTAAACCTGATTTATCGTAACACATCTTATGTCCTTTGATGCTAGGACAATCACCCTTAAAAACCTGATATTTTTTCAAACCAGGTTGATATGGTTCTGTACCAAATTCTTGTCACTATTATATGATGACTGGGCTCTAATTCTCTTTATTTCTTTAGAATTTCCAGGCTATGTTCCTAGTGCTGTGATCCAGGTGCTAGGTGGTTAACATAACATGATACAAACACAGATGTTTCCCTTTCTTTTGGGAAGAATAACACTCTTAATTGCAGCTGGAGAGACAGAAACATTGTCCATTATTGGCAAGTCTCAGAGAGGTAGAGAGATTAAAAAAGCTGCAGCTTGTTGCTAAACAATTTTGGCTGAATAATAAATAAATAAATTAGAAGGATTTAATCCAGCAATACCGTTAATTTTACACAGATATGCTTAAACATATTTTATATTTGAATTATTTTTCTCAAACACTGGCCTACTAAACATAAGAGATTTTATTTCTGACATTGAAACATTGGTCTAAAAATAAGTTCTCACAAACAATGCCAAATCTACTTTGATACATTGAGACTGGAAATCTCACTGTATACTCTTTTGTTTGTCTTCACTCAGCCATGGAAGCATGACTTCTCAAGCTTTATTCTTCTCCACACTGGGGCAGGTACGTACATCATCTGTGCTACACTGAATAGTGTTATTCTCCTAAGAACCTTAGCAAATTCTCAATGGATCTTACAGTCAAACATATGATTTTCATAACAGGCTTTTTTTTCTATTGACTTTTTGACCTGGTAGCTGAGAGCATAAACTGCACAGAATGAATTTCTATTTGCATAGTGATTTCAGAGAAAACAGTGCAAATGCAGCCAAAGTTGTTGAGGCAGGTCTCTTCTTGCTTCTCTCTGTGGTATAGGACTGTATTTTTTTTTTAATTTAAAACATTTTGCTATAACATAGTTTTCTCTTTAAGACCTTTAATTAAATGCTAAAGAAGCCGTATTTCTACTTCAGTTTCCCTAATGCTGTGAGTCATCCCGCGAGGAGGTGCTTTAGCTGTGCTGTGAGAGATGCTGGCTGAGGTCTGTCCCAGGCAGAGCTGCACACTGCAGGTTACCTCAGCATGTTTTTACAGTCACTGTGCTTTAAAGCCAGGGTGGGTGTGTACATTGCTCTCTCTCAACACAGCTCTCGCAGGACTCTTCTCTTGTGATGTCAAACTCATGGTAGTCTGCTGAACGAAGCCAGGGCTCTTTGTTCTGCTGTGGCATAAAATAAGATGCACAGTGAACGCTTATTAAAAGGATGAGAAAGCTACCCCTCTAAATAGCTGTTCAAAATTTTTCAGGTTGGTTACCCATTGATAATAGCTGAGCAACCTGGTCTAATCTGCAAGCTGAGTCCAACTTAAAATTTGGCTTTGTCTATGCTCCGAGTGCAGGCCTGCTGCAGAGCTTCTATCCAGACTAAACTATTCCAGTTCATGACCATTCATGCCTATTCAATTTTTTGATCAAGCGTAAAAAGCTATAAATATTTGAAAGCTCGGTTCTTCTTTGCTGACCCGTTCTGCATTTTTAATAGTCTGTTTGTCATAGGGCTTCCCTTTCCCATAGTTCTTAGTTAATAAAAATGTCAGCTAGCTGACAGTGACACTGCAGATCTGCAGTGCTTTCCTTGAGCAAAAGCTGCTGGTAGCCACACTATTTTCATTCTACTGGAATCTGTTCCCTGTGAGGCTTAGTGCTGTGCTAATAGACACCCTTTTGTAGAGCTGCCCTGCTTCTCAGGACTCTTGTTCTCTCTCTCTCAGGTCTCTTTACAGAGGTTCCTCTACAAGCTCACCTTAAGCCACTTGACTTAACAACTTACGTGTAAGCTTAAACTGTTTAAATATTAGGTAGTGGACACTGTTCCGTGGCGCTAAGGCATTTCCAGACCCCACAGGGGCAGTTCCCGCAGAGCAGAGCAGAGCAGGGCCAGGCTGGGCAGCTCTTTCCCCGCTCTCAGCCGTGGTCCTGCCGCAGAGCGCTCGGCTGCGGCTGTCGCTGCTCGTTTCCTTGAGTGTCTGCCCTGGAGAAGCACAGCAGGATAATGCTCAGATCTCTGCTGCTGCTGTTCACACATGAGCTTAAACTATCCACAGAGGTCCGTTTGTGTGAGAACTATGAAACAGAGAGGCTGAACTGTGGGCAGATAATTTTGCCTTTAGCAGTCTCAAGAGGTAAAACGAGACAGCAGTGGGTGCAGCAATATTTTCAGCCACCGCAGCTATGTGCTTCAGTGGACATGTCCCAGAGTCCTGGGATGAAACCAGAGGAAAAAAAAACCCAAAACATGCTCTACTGTAAATTTTTAGGAATTCTGATTTCTGCTCTAAATACAAAATATTAATTTGTACCTTCTTATCTATAAGACAGCACTCCAGAAAACAGATTGTGTTGTGCAATAACTCTAGCCATTACTTTCTGCACTATAGACTTGATTAATCCTATGTATAGTAAGAAATAAAACTCGATGTTTGCATCGGTGCATTTCCACAAGTAGATGTAAATCACAAGGTTTCCTGCAAATAATGGTATTCACATATTATGAAATGTGAATGAAACCATATCAGGCTTAAATTGTCTTCTCCTCCAATGATTCTTCCTTCCAAAAGCATCTGGTACTGGATTTAGAAGAGACATTGTCACTGGATTTTCCTTAATAAGGAAGGATTTTACACCCAAATATTTCAAGATCCCGTAACTCGTGGGTCTGGATGTGGATCGGCTTCATGCTGAAACAAGACTGTCATTGCTCTTTTTGTGCCCTGCTTTCCACAAAGACAATTCAGACGTGGGCGAAAGACATTTTTGTCATGCTCTAAATGTTCCTTACTCTATGATATGAAATCGGGGAATATTGATTTCAGGAGAAATCAATGAGTTGCAGGACATATCTTTGTGATAAACAAGCCATTTGTGTCCATCTTCTTGTTCTTCCTTTCTTCATAAGATTTTGCAGTGCAAAATTTGGCATAAGTTTTAGTTCAGTTGTCCTAGTAGTCAGTGTTTTCAGGTAGGAACATGCTAGCATCTGTTGTTGTTATCTCTTGACAGTAGGAAAGTACAGGCATTTTAAACTCTGATTTTTCAGCAAATCTTGTCTTAACCAGAGAGATTTGATTCTGCAGACCGAACACAGAAATCCTACACAACAGGGCCTGGCAGGGGTTTACTGTAAGCTTGAAGTACTCAGCAGATGAGATAGATTCGGGCTAGATACTCACTGAGGCACAAAAGCAAAACTCACAGTCACCCACAGGCAAAAACCAAAGGAAATGGTATTTTTCTATGAACAAGACAAATGGAAGAGCAGATCTCCCTGTTGCCCCTGCAGTGACTTTAAAACCAAAAGAGCTACAAGACAAAGACTTGTACTCTTTCTGGAAATTGTTCCACAGCCAGGCAGCAGAGAGTGAGGCTCAGAAGTCACAGAACAGGCAGCAAGATACGAGTCCTGTTTGCAGTATCACTGAACAATTGTTCTTGTTGAACTGAGAAAAGAGGGCTTCTGCCTCATCTCTTCAAATGGACTTGGCCAGTTGCTTTTGACATCCCAGCTTTGAGAGAAGCTCTGTAGGTGCTCATGTTTACGATAGATGGGACAAAATCCTCACACTGTTACACAGCATGTTTAATTGAACTAGAAGTTGATTTTAGCTCAGAACCAACTTTTTCATCTCCAATTCACCTCCAAATTGACTGCCAGATTTCTATTGAGAAAACCATAAGTCTAGCAGAATTAAGGTCATACTTCATCAGTCAGGAAATCACAGATCCTCTGCACGCAGAGTGACAACCTTTCTGTTGGGAACCCTGCAGCACTCACATGCACTTACAGTCTCTCTAGAAACTCATGGAGAAAGCAAGAGCTAACATGTAAAATATCATATTTTTATCATTAATATTCAGAGTCCAACAAATGAATAATTAGGAGATAATAAGTTATTTTAGACATTGCAAAATTGAGAACTCTAACAATCCCTCTGTGACAGAAACATTATAAAAGAGACGTTTAACTGAACTTGGTTTTTCTTTCTACCACACAGCTCACCTTTTTCTGTGGCTTACTAACTCTGGCTTCAGAAAATGCATGTTTAGAGGAAGTGGTGCCACAGTTGCCTCTATTATTATTGCACTGTGCATATACAAAAGAATTTTATTAGATGAAGGCAAAATTTTCGGTTGGATCGATTTTGTTGAATTGTTGTATTCTGCAATTTTGAAAGTGAATTTGTGTGTTAATGTCTACGTGGTTTTGAACCAGGTTCAAGATGCTCAATGGACAATTCTTCTGTGATCACATTTCACTCTTCAAAACAGGAAACCCAGAGGCACTTTCAGTATCTTTGTAGACTGTGCACTGTACATTGCTGAAAGACAAAAGAAGAGGCATATTGTACCACCACTTTGAAACCCTCTCTCCCCTTTCTTATACACTTCCTTTTTCAAAGTGACATGACTGAAACTATTTCATTTCAGAGGACAGATAAATCATGAAGTTGAATCAAATCTAGATGATGTAAAACTTTGTCAAGGTTACGAACCAGGCCTTCACAGTGCTTCCTTTGTACTTCACTTGAATTGGTGATTGTCTTCCTGTTCCAATACCATTCTCTTTCCTTCTATTCAGGAGTTTTCTATTACCCTCCAGACTATTGTATGACTGCACAAGTTACACAAAGTCCTTTGTATGGTAGAAATCAGGCACGAAATAAACACACCTTAATCCTGCACTATCAAAACCTTCCTCCTTTCTGCACATAAACAGAGGTCCTATTAAAAAAAAAGTCAGAAATCTATGAAGCCAGTGTTTCAGTCTTAGCCAGCTGGCAAACTCTTAAAAGTGCTGTGAGATTTCTTCCATGAAGTCCACTGCCTCTGTGACAGTTCTGCTGCAAACAATTGCCCAGTAAAGTGAGTGTTCCAGCTTCCTATACTGACAGTCACAGTACTGACTTTAGCCTCTGTAGAAAAGGAAATGATATATAGACATGTGAAGTGGAGAGTCTGGGCCTCTTAATGACACCAAGCTTTGGAATTTTATTCTTTCCATATGTTTACTCAGCCCTTTCCTATTCTTGTATCCTGCATAATAAAATCATTTATTCAAGTGTTGTTTTATGCCTTTTGGTTCTGCATAGTTATGTGAGAGGAAAAAGGAGGAAAGAGCTTTTTCCTTTGTGCAGGCTGCAGGCTTTCCAGCTTCTCCTTCCTGGTGTCAGCAATTCACAAGGAAAGGCAGGGGTCCCAGTGGCCATCAGCAACTGTTGAGCACATTGAGAAAGAGCTGTAATTTTCACCATTCCGATTTGTATCACTTGGGTTAGTGAGGAATAATATGATCCTACCACAGAGAACTGCTTAAAACAATTGCCTGGCCTCAGACAATTGGTCTTTTGGTAATTTCTCTTGTCCTTTCTTTTGGAACAGGTATAATTTTTCTCTCTCCCTCCATTTCCCCAGCTCCTCACATCAGTTCCCACAGATTTATGAACAACTTGTCCATGTCTGACATAATTCCTCATACTAATGAGTCAGTGAGGAATTTGAATTTGTTTTTGTATAATTTGTCTGATGTTCTGTGATAAGTAGAATTGTTGGAGTATGCAGTGTGATTGCCTTAAGGATTCCTGAGGTTGGTTTTCTCACTGCTTACATGATTTGAGTTCAGAGATTTTTTCTACTACAGCTGCCAGAATTGTCTTGTGATTCTGAAATCATTTGGTCAATTGAGCATCTGTTAGGCAGCCTCTGCCTTGCCAAGTCTTCTGCTTTTTGCTGTGCAGTATTTGGAGGAAAGGAGAAAGATGGGAAGCAACCATCATATATGTAACACTAGCAGAAAGTTATCAATAAGTTACTCAACCCTCGCTCTCCTACCAGGCATCTCTGAAGGGGAACATGGGGTTTTATTTCATCTCAATGATCAAATGTTGGCTTTCCAAGAGTCTTTTCTCTGTCTTGGGTTTATTGACGATTTCACTCTTGTAAACAGTATATGGTACTCAGATGCTTTGTTGGGAGTTCTAAAATGCTGCAGCCCAAGCAACCAGAAACAAGTGGTACTTAGCGTATTTGGTTTGCATGTGTTCTCAAAGATTTGCACATTTTCTAAAAATATCAGTGTTGTTTTCTAAAAGAAAAGCTTTCTTTGGGTAAGATGCCAGGAATTTTGTTTAGAAGAGTTTAGCAGAGGCACTGCTGTAGATTACAGTGGTGGAAAATTGTGACCTGATGACATTGGGTGGCAGGGGATTCAAGAAAAATTTTATAACTCTAAGAGCAAAGAGTAAATAGAAATGCCTTGTTTTAAAAAGTAACTAAAAATTCTTACCAAAACCAGATTTTTAAATGGGTTTGGATGGGTTATGACTTTGAGATATAGTATGTCATGTGGAAAGAAGTTCTGATAGTTGAATGCCTGATTAGAGCCATGTTTTGCTTTTGCTTTGATCCTCAATGCAGGAGAAAATCTGTCATATATTCCTGGTATCCACCCAACCCAGTCTAGAACAATATAAAATTTATCTGGAATGTAAAATAACCTTTTAATTAACTTTTGCAGTAGCATACACATTCCTATCACTTCTTCAAGTGTGAATTAACACAGCTCAGGCTGGGATTTTCCAAGGAGTTTTTGTGAATTAGTTATCCAAATCCTCTAAAAACTAATTCTGGACAACATTTAGCTATTGTGCAGTTTGAACTCACTTTTAAGTAAGAGCAAGAGGCTCTAATTATTTTCTATAGTTCCCTTTATGTGTTTTTCATTAAAATGTCTGCCAGCTCTGGTTAAGTGTATTTTCTTGCTTTATGTCTAAAATTAAAAATAGCATCTTATCCAGAACTCTCCACACAAACAACAAACTGAATCAACAGAGGAAAAATGTACATACAATACAATAATCTGACTAAGAAATAAGATTAAGAATGATAACTACTTCATAGAGGGAAGGCTAACTCTTTCTTTTATGTATTTTAACAAATGAACTTCCTGGAGTTGTGTTTGTCACTGACAATTCAGAACACTTCAAGGATGTATGTGTTAGGTTGGAGTTCCTTTGGAATAGAATGATGAGGGAGATGACGCGAGTGATTTGGTGGAGACATCAGAAGAAATGAGTAGCTAGAGGACAGGTTGGTGTCTGTCAGAAGGGAGCAGGAAACGTTATGAAAAAAGGGTATGTGAAGCATCAGAGAGCTAGTAATAGAAAAAGATTTTTCAGTGCCTAGAGGCTATGTCAAGTTAGGCCTTGTGGGCTTAGAAAAGCAGTAGGAGGTGGTCATGAAAACCATGCTCTAAAAGTTTATAAAAAAAAGCCTGGATTGAAAGTTCAGCATTATTCTTGAGTTTTGCCTTTTGCGGTCTTTCCCTCCCACCTTTTTCTAGTCATATTTTGTTTCCAGAGAGCACTCTTGTCTCTGAATCCGAGAACGAGGGGAAAACCCCCCAAAGTCCTGTTGTTGAGGTTTATTTTGGTTTGGGGTTTTTCTTGTTGATTTTTTTACAATTTTCTTTCTACGGACTCTCAAAATAGAAGCAACCAAGAACAAAATGTATATTCCCAAGATTCAATGCCTTTTCTTATTAAAATATGGTAGGATTTTTTTTTTTTCACACTGACATCAGCTCCAGTATTCTCTTAGTGAACTGAGACATGGAAATAAGTCACATATATCCAGGTAGTAAATCCCAAGTCTGGATTTCACAGTTGGGTTTGAAACAGTCTGGGGAAATGAGTTTGTTTAAAAGGAAGACTTGAGAGTTTTGTTTTGATTCAACACATGTATCCAGACAAAAGTTCTAAACCTTTGAAATTTTGCCAGGCACACTTTAAAGACAGGAAAATGATGGTTTATTGTGTGTACAATTTATTGTTATTGTTATTTATTATTTGCTTTAATCTGATAGCGTGTTCAGTGCTGTGCAGGACATAGATATCATGCTATTTATCCTGAAGACTTCATAATGTAAACATTTCCAGGGATTTATACACTTTCAATTAAGGAACAAAATTAAACTAACGTTCTCCATGGCAAAGGAATTAATTTGAATTCACACATACAGAAAGATAATGTCAACATTCTAACTCCATTCAGTTACAAATATCAGGTTGCAGAAGTGAATGGATGAATAGTATTTGGCTTTTAATAAAATCCTCCATTCTGCATAATCTTATCCTTTCTTTATTGGTTCCACATCATAGCTCCATCTCATCACTAAACAAAATAAAACAAAACAGGTGAGAAAGCTTACTACATCACATCCTTTGTTAAAACAACATATTTTCCTGCTGAAGGGAAAAAAAAGATGCAGCAGAAACTATGAACTATTTTTGTAGTTTATTGCAGAAGTTTTAAACAATAAACAATGAAGTTGGAAATTTCATTTAATTCAGTGAAACCTTCCATACTCCTAAGGCTTCAGATTTCAAACAACATACATCCCTATATAATCATATCAGCAACTATATTCGGATAAACTTTATGGCTTTTTTCCATCTAGAGTACAGTGGCAGAGAATAGAATCAGGACATGCAAAAATTACATATCCCAGTGCTTCTCTGAGGGATGTTTTCTTTCATAATGTATTGCTGCTGGATAAAAAGAGAGTAGAATTTTTAACCAAAAGACGGAACCACCAGATGAGATTAGAATCACAAAAAAGATCTTTCATCATCAGATCTCAAAAGTATGCATGAAGAACAAATACCTTTCCTTTTTTATCCTTAGGCTTACTTGGTATCTTTAATGTGTTCTGCTTGAAAATCAGAATATAAAATCTAGGAGAAAACACCACACCAATGTAAGAAATTGATGTCAAGGGATGGTGTGAGCTCCAATATTTATGGTTACAAATAGAAAGGATTCTTCCATCATGTGCATAGCAAATGAACTCCAGGCTTTATTCCAAGCAAATACCTCTTACCACAGAAAAGACTAAAGCAGATCACACA
Organism: Sylvia atricapilla; assembly: GCF_009819655.1. Taxonomy (NCBI): domain Eukaryota; kingdom Metazoa; phylum Chordata; class Aves; order Passeriformes; family Sylviidae; genus Sylvia; species Sylvia atricapilla. Next base: position 27,929,505 of record NC_089140.1, read on the forward strand.
CCCTAATACTTGGGCAGCAAGAGAGGACTTTCCTCTGAGTTTTACCTGTTTCATAAAGTGTTTAAGATCAAAGTCGAATTGTCTTACCTTAAGAAGAAGAAATTACCCTTGAAATCCCCTATCTTGAAATACTGTTAGATGCAGAACTTCAAGCAGAGTATTTTGCCACCAGCATCGAATACTGTTGGAGAGATTAGGAAAAGTTTTTTTTTTGCACTGGACAGGATTTAACTTTTCTATTTCCTTGAATCATGGAGATCAGTCTCTTGATGCTTCCTCTTGAAAACAGAGAAAATTTACAGCCCATGATAAGCATTGATTAGTCTATGCTAAAACAACTGTTGCAGTAGGTGATTTGGACATGGCCAGTAACTGAAGATCTCTTAAATGGATGGAGCAAAGCATCATGACCATGGTAATTTTCTTTTCATTATCGGAAAAACAATGAATGTAGAGCTGGGAATTAGGGCTCTTGGTTTGTTTCCAGATCTGTAGTGCTTTTTATGGGTAGCCTTGCAGGAAGGTGTTTGCAAGTATGCAATGCTTTTAATTCTGATTTGTTGCGACCAGTGGGTAATCAGCCTCTGCAAATGCTAAGCCTTGATATTTGGTGAACCTTGCTTTTCTCAGCTATATCATTTAGACCATAATGTGTGTATGCCTCATAGAATGAGTAATTAATTAATATTTGCAAAACATGCAGAAAACCTCTGGTTAAAATATACTTTGAATATGCAACCGAACTATTGTACACATTGGTGTGCATTCATTCTTCCTAGATTCCAGCTTTCTAACCAAGAAAGATCCAGAACTTTGAAATTTTGCTAGGCACACTCAAGAAGGAGAGAAGAGTTATAGCACTTTTCAAAGTACACAAATTCTGAGAAAAAATACAAGAAACAATACTGGTGATATTAGACCCACATAGCAGCTGATTGTAGAAAGTTTCACTAATGGAGCACTTTGAGAATCTCATATTCTCGGCACTGCAAGCTATTCAATGGAAGCAGCAGCTTCACTGCACATAAACAAATCTGTATATTTCCATAGCTGAAGGATGCCAGAAGCTGAAAAGGAAAACAACAACAAGACAGAGGCAGGAACTGTCAGCAAAGGAAGAAAAAAAACCAGCATCAAAGCACCCCAAGCTTCAGAGCTAATGGAAGGAGTGCTTGAGATGGCAAAGTGCTTAGCTGCAAGCCCAAGGGCATAGTAGCATTGCATGATAGAGACTTTCCATGCTTGAGTTATAACATGTGGATCTTAGCTAATATATTGATAGCAAAGTGCTCAGGGCCTAATTCACTCTCAGTAGTACAATTTGAGCTGAACAGTGCCCTGAGGACAGAGAGGTGGAAGGGGCAATAGGCCAGCACATTTCTGAAGTGTTATGAAAGTAGGGGAGTGTTGCTCATGTTGGGAACTGCTCTCAAGAGAAGATTACACAAATATATAAAAAAATAGATGCAGAGCTTTCCTAGAGCAAGTAATTAGAAACAGCAAATCATAGATGGCTCTTTTGGGGGTCTTTGTCCTACAGATTGAAATGCCTTTATAATGCAAGTGTTAAAAGAAATCAGAAGCCTTTTTCTGCTTTCTGCTTGTGTAAGGCCTGATCTTCAGTGAATATATAGATTAGGACTGGATTTAGCAGGTTTTGGATTAAAATCCTAGTGCCAGGAAGAATTGTGCAGGAGGAATCTTGCAAGATAGTCTACTTCAGCAGAGAAGTGGGATGTAGAAAAATGTGTGTGTATTAAATAGAAGCATTTAATTTGTTACTGGTAAATATCCAAGTGCTTCTCTTGTCATTCATTCTCACACAGTTTCTTTCTCATTTGTAGATTGTGCAGATTTTTTAGTTAGGTACTATTTGCTTTAACTCTGTTTTATATTGTATTTGTAGGAAAACAATTTATATTATATTGTAGAAAAAACATTAATCTGGAATATTCAGTAAAATGCAGGGAAATTTTGCAGAAAATATGGATTCATTATTTGTTCCTGCTCTCTTGTCAGCTCTTGAAAGTTAGAAAAATATTTTATTTTGCTATTTAATGATCTGCTAAAGTGCCTGAGAAGTGATCTGCATTTTTCCACTTACCTCCTACTCATGATGTATGAATGAAAAAATAGCTTTCTTCTTCATCTGTTGCAAAAAACACATTTTTATCATTTACAAGAACCAAAAGAACAAGAAGAATAAAAACTTTGAAGAGAGCATATGAAAATGAGTCAAATGTGTCACATTTCTGATCACTTCATAGCACACTAAATAATATCGCACACCACTTTTTTTTTTTTTTTTTTTTTTTTTTTTTTTTTTTTTTTTTTTTTTTTTTTTTTTTTTTTTTTTTTTTTTTTTTTAGCAGGGAAACAACACTTAACTAGTCCTTGCACAAGATGGAATCTGGCCTCAAACAGAATATTTCCAGTTCTGCCTTCATTCCTGTGTGAGAGCAGCCCTTTCTCCAAACTAGAAGGTGTCCTGAAGGAATAGTAAGGCTGGTCCAGGGTCACTACCTGGTGAACCTCATGTGCCTTGAGAGAGCCAGGAAAATGAATGTTATTAATTTTTTCCAAGCCTCCTTTTGATGACTTGAGGAGGGTTAGTGCAGGATTAAGTTTCTGGAAATAGATAATTGTCAGCTTTTAGTCTAGCAGCGTATAAATACAGCAGTACAGCAAGGTCTGGTTTAGAGCTCGTCAGTCACAGGAAAGGGTTCATATTTTTAAAAGTGTTGGTAAGAATTCCTAATATAATTGAGAACAATTTTTCACTATTGCACGCTTAACATCAAAGCTGGTTGTTTTTCTAAAGGATGCAATTAACTTCAAGCTGAACTTGGTGCTGCAATAAGGCTCTGAGAGCTTAGAGAAGGACTAGAGAATTGTTGCCTTAGAGAAGAGTTCAGACATGAGAGTTTCTGGCCCTAAAATATTTGAAACAATAAAACAGAACCCTACCACACTCTATGTTTGTTTAAGTTATACTGAAACAATAGTTATTATACAAAAGATATCATGGCCATCATCAGTTTAATCCAATTTAGAAAATGGTCTTTTGCGGTACATTAGTTTAAAGAAAATTATGTCTGATTTGCTGCTCTAACTCAGTAAAGTGTATTTATGTCAAGCTCATTAAGGACTTCAACTGTTGTTAAGGAAATGGAGTTAAAATCAGAAACAGTATGTCCCAGAAATGGAATTTACCCTTTCGCTTGCAGTATCCCTCTGGGGCTTTTATATATAGTTTCATTTGTTCTAAATAAAAAAGCAGGCTCACTGGCAAAATTTTATGACAAAATTCCAAGAAATTCACCTCTTAAAATTTGATAGAGAAGAAAACTTGTTATATACGTTTCTGTATAAAAGGCATTTCATTTCTCATTTGCCTTTTAATTTGGAACAGAACAGGAGGAGATTATTACAGTACATAGCAATGTAGACATTTGTACAGATTTTTGACCGACAATAAGTGTGAATTCTCAGAGGAGATCCCATTAGAACCATCATGGGAAAGAAAAGTCTTTCAACCACTTACTTTTTATTTATATATTAATTTTAAATTTTGAGTCTGAAAAAGTTCATACAATCTTAGTTTCCTAGGAAACCTATATATTGAGATTTTTTTGTCACTTACTATCTTGTCATCATTCATGACAGTGCAAAGTGGGTTCAAATGCTATTAGCTTTGTGGTAGCATAAACAAAATCAAAATATGAGTTTTACACAAGGGCACAGCATTGAAAAAACACACTTCAAGGGAAAATTTTATGTTGATATTTATACAGACTTACTGGAAACACAATTCAAAGAAAACTAGCAACAGAGCAGAAAACTCAGAGTAACCTAGGGAAAGCAATGATAGGGATCACATAAGCTTTTTTTTACCCACTTTTGTGGAAGGTCTTCATTTCCAGCCAGCTCTGTAGCTTTCTGAGTGGCAGCAAATTGCACACTGTACCCTTTGGTTTCTGCATTTTCTCTGAGGCTCTCTGCACCCAGCTGCATGCAGTCCTTGCTGTGACTCTCCTATCTGGCCTACCTGGTAGCCTTGAGCAGGTGGGAATTGAAGAAGTGCCTGACACCTGGTCCACAGAAATTCATCTCACCCTGATGCTTCTTTAGGGAATAGAGATGTAACGACTGGACAAAAAGTAAACCAAACAAATAAAAACCCAATAAAAATAAGCAAATCCTATTACAGTCATCACTAAAGTTCTCAGCCCTGGGTAATTGAATATTTCTTGCAAAAGAAATTGAAAGAGAGAGTTCAGTTGTGATGTCTTTCTCTCCTAAAATAGGAGACATCTCTTTTCTCTCATAAAATAGCAATTATGACTGAACTAGTTCCTTCAAATTTGGAAGCCCTGTATCCTTCATTTTCTAGAATAAGTTGTATTCAACATGGTTTCTCATCACTTGAGTAACTCTTTTATCCTTTCATTGCAAGGTACTGGGCTATCTCATGCAGACTATAGCAGTCTTTTCTTTTTTACTGTCCTTGTTCTAAGGTGGAAACAGGGAAATTTACTGTCATAGCCTTTTTGTGGCAGATGGTAAGAAATTCTGGAAATCAGACTGTGAAGGTGGAAAAATCCAGTTCTAGGTGAAGGAAAACCTCAGCTGAAATGTTGATGCAAGCTTCCACATTATAGGAGTTGGATAGTTTTGACTGTATTAAAAAGCAGAAAAGAAATTACATACATCACAAAAATTAAATATCCTCTGTTTAAACTCTTACAAGACTTTCAGTTTTAGATTTAGACATGTAATTCATATTCTTAGTAGCCAGAGCAGAGGAAATATTTAAAATAAGACTGAAGGAAAACTACCAAAGTAAGGAAAAAAATGCAGGTAATGTAATGTAATGTTCATACTTCTAATGTAATAGAAGTATGAACAAAACTTGGTGTAAACTAGACAAGCCCATTTGATTTAAACAGAGGAAAGCAAGGACATGTTGTACTGTGCTGTGAATCCATGTTCTTTGCTTCTTACAGGACAAGGCAGCTGTTATCCTGTTATCTGAACAGGAGACTCTATGCAGCTGCACTGACAGAGTCATGACAAGTGACAAGGGAGTGCAGAGTTTATTTGCAACACTATTGGGGCAGGATGAATTTTGTTAGGAGAGCTCTTACCTCAACTTACTACGTGCAGTGCAGAAAATTATCAGAATTAACTGTTGAGGTTTCCCCCCTCTTCTGTGTTCTACGCTATTCATTCTAATTTTGCCAAACCAAACTTTGCCTTGCTTCTGGCTTTTCGTAATGCTGATTGAAAGATATTTTCAAGGAGAATTGTTAATACCAACAAGTTTGGCTGATGTCCTAATGTAATGCTTTTACTGAGGTCAGTCAGCAGGCGATTGCCTTTAACAGATATTAAATGTCAGCCTAGGAGACAATTAGCCCCTGCTGAAACCTGTGTCTGCTAGTATAGAAGTCATTTGTGTTTATTCATTAAAACAGCAGACTGCTTCTCCCACTGAATTAAAGACAGAATCTGTGCACTGAGTTGATCTCTCTATATTCTCTGAATTTTTGAAATGTTAAGGCAGGTTTATTAAGAATCAAGCTTGTTTGACAAAAAGTTACTTTCACAGGCTGGCTGGTTATGAAAGTTCATGATAAGTGTATGAATGTGCAACATTATGAAAGCATCAAAATCTGGCAAAAGGCTTAACAGTTCCACGTATTAATAAGAAATATTTGGTTTGAAAACAAGTGGACAATTACCATAAAATTCAACTCCACTGAAAAGAATAACAGTAACTAACATCCTAGTTGTTTTTAAAAAAATTAAACTTTGCATTCTCAAGGTTCTGATGATAGGTATCAGCCACAACCAGGACACTCATGTATTATTTTAATGAAATAAGTGTTATTCCAGTGTACATTCTGATTGGCAGTTTTATAGGCAATAATAAGTTATTATTATTATTATTAACAATAATAAATGTAAGGTGAAAAGGTAATGGTTCTGGTTTTCCTTAGCTCATATATCCCCAGGAAGCTGAAAGGGTGAGAGGTTAAATAGAAAGTCACAGATATTTGTGGTTGAATTAACAGGGACACCCCCACCCCATGTTTGCTTATATTGGAAATTATTCCAGTTCTCCTGACTCAAATGAGAAATAACTTTATTTAAGGATGTTGAGGAGTATTTGAGTGGAAGTGGCTGCTCCTTCAAAGGAACATACAATTCAACCTTTGTCCATAACAGCAACAAATAACAGGCAGCAGAAACACTATTAGAAAAAGAGTTTTGCAGTTACGGGTTTCTTAATTAAGACCATAAAACCAGAAGGATCTTTTAATTCATGAGCTGGATTGGACAGGAAGGGTTTAGTTTTCCATTCTAGGGAGGACCTTGGGTTAAGTACTTCAAATCATGCAGGTCTCTTACAAGGCCTATAGGACACAGTGCCACTTTCTGTCTGATTTTTAATTTCTTTGAAAAAGGAATCAGTATTTTTCAAACCCAAGAACTGTAAACCATCCTGAAGCTGGGTAAATAGCTTGTCTTAAGCATATGGTAGATATGATAGCTAGCCAGCTAGCTAGATAGATAGAACGATAGATAGTTAATTTTGGTAAACTCTATTTAACTCTGTTAGTCAGAGTTTACCAAACTCTGGTTAGAGTGGTTAGAGACTAAAGTGGCCTCCTTTGCACCTGGCTTGTGGGTGACGTTCTGCAGGAGTGATAAGAGCTTAGGTTTTTTCTTTGATCTTCTGTCATTGGAGTCTCTTGGATTTTATAACAATCCCTAAAACCCGTAGTATTATTTTAAAGTTTCATGTTGAAGTGTAACAAGTCCTATATCACTATAGTGTACAGACCTTGAGTAAGTCCCATGACATATAGTGTACAGACCTTGAGTAAGTCCCATGACATATAGTGTCTCAATAAAAGTAACATAACCTTTGTGAAAATCTTCGTAATATAGGTAAGAGTCATGGATGTTAAACAGTATCAAAATTTAAACCATTTTTATGTAAAAGCCTCAACATGGATTTGTACAATAATTTGGTTTGAAAAGGACATAAAGGTTAACTAGTCCCAAACCCCCTGCCATATGCAGGACACCCTCCACTAGACCAGTTTTCTCAAAGCCCCGTTCAACATGGCCTTGAACAATTCCAAGGATGGAACATCCATAGCTTCTCTAGACAGTATGTTCCACTGTTTTACAACCCCGCTAGTAAATAATTTCTTCCTCCTATCTACTCTAAATCTGTTCTCTTCCAATTTAAAGCCACTTTCCTACCAATATATGATTTTACATTGGTCTGAAAAATTTTCCTTAATGGTCACTTTACACCTCTTACAATTCACTACTAGTTAAATATTGCAAAAGGCTTATGAGAAGCATCCATGTATAGAAAGACTGAAGTGAAGCTAACAGGAGAATCCTATATCAGATTGCAAATTTGGGACAAAGTCATTTAAGTCCTTGTGTCCATCAGAGGAAGCACTAATTGAAGTGGTAACTTGGGTTCCTTGAGTTCAATAAAGCTGTGAGTAGGAACCTTTGGGTTCAGGCTTCTTTGCTGTCTGAAATTAGAACCAAAACTCATAAATAAAATTATGAGAAAGTAATTTGACCTGTTTCCCTCCAACATATCTTAGGTTTATTTTAAAGTAAGAATGACTGTGGTATAACTAATGAGAATTTTATGAAATTGTTATGACTGAATGAATTAAATGACATTTTATAAAGCAATTAGAAGTCATTGAATGAATTCATGCTATTCAATAGCTGACCTAGTTATGCAATTTGTAGTCTGAGATTAGAAAAAAGCACTAAAGAGTAAGACCTATCTGTCTGTCACACTGGTCTCATTAGTAGTGATCAATATTTCTTTTCCCTGATTATAAGTATGAGAGAGTAAAAGAACATTCATGCAACACAGAAATGATACATAATTGTTGGAAGTATTTAAAGAGTTAGTTAAGACAGTCTTCCATTACTGAGTCTATTCAGCAAAAGGATTCACTAATATTTCAGTGAGACTGATTCTGAATGTTGATATATATAAGGATAGACTTATAAATGGTTATCAGAATTACCAAAACCAGGACTCCTTACCCCATCAGAATATGAGAAATTTGGACATAGATATCCATGAACACTTAGTTTCATTAAGAATATGCTGTATTCTGCTAACAGACAACAGGTTTTGTGTCAAAGGCCATTACAGAGATATTAAGTCCTAAAGATTTTTTGACCAGTGGAAATGTTTCCAATACTATTACAGTTATTTGAGACAATTGTGTATAGGAACTATCATTGTAGAGTAGGCAAGGCAAAGTAAGAGTGTGACTTTTATACAGATTGATTTCTAGAGGAGACAGTCTCATATTTGTTTTTCCTACAGGAACAAATCCTCATGGTTTTCCTACCCTATTATTTATAATCTAACTTTTATTAAGTCTAGCTGCATTTGCAAGAGCATCATCTAATCATGGCTTATTTTCCTACACAGTCAAAATTAATGCAGTGACAGAATATTGTGTCATGACAGAAATTTAAGAGGTTGTCCAGTTTGGAGAAGATTGTTGTTACTGTTCAGAGCACCAAATCCACCTACTAGCCACATGAAATGGGAAAGATTCATAACAAAGCAGAAACTAAGTATAAAAGTAATTTTTATTCTTTCATCATTACCTAGATCTGGCTCTATTTTTCTTTCCAGGATAGACCCTGCTCAGGAAAAAGAAAAGTGAAACATTTTATTCATTAGTGGGATTGAATTTATCTAATGCTTGGCAAACCTTCATCAAACAAAGAATGGCCAACAGCCATTAGAGTTACAATGAAGAAGAATACAATAATCTTATTGCTGAAATATTTTGGTTTTATTATGGAGGTAGAAAAGAAAACTGTAAAATAAATCAAAAAAATAACAAAAACAAAAACAAAAACCCTCTATGCCAAATATTGCCCAGTATGTGACAAGTATGAAATAACAAAAGGAAGGCAAAGCAATAATAGCATACAAGCAGAACTGCACTGGAAAGAATCTGACCCCAGAACAGATGCTGACATGTGCACTCAGAAAGCTGGTGATGGTACACATCTCTTGCTCTCTGCAGTGTCTCTCCATGTGTCTGCTGAAGTAAATTGATTACAATTATGGAAATAGAAGATATAAAACTCTTCATCTTGCTGGTTGCAAATGCAGGGAATGTCATGTTGTTTAACTTCTAGACAATTCTATAAGCAAAGCCTCAGTAGGCCAAATCTGGCTATTTTACAACAGCTGACCCCACAATGGGCAAACCATTAAGGCCAGACAAAGTTGACAAATGTGTTAATTCTGCTGCTTTTCTCAGTGTGCATTGCAAAAGAAAAAAAAAAAAAGCCAGTGGTGTTGTGCTAACTGCTCAACATCACTTACTTCTTCCTTGACTTGTATATATTAGGTATTCCAGTGATTAAGGACAGTAAAATAATAATCTGGCTTCTGAAACAAATGCATTGTATTACCTCTGTGTGTGTATGCATGTATATATGTTGATATGAACCTTTGTGTGTATATATATATATATATGTGTGTGTCTATGTACACATTTAGAATTTTTTATAACTGTTTTAGAATTTTCATGTTGGAAACCCAACTATATAAGAATAAGAACTGGGAGGTGAATATTCAACTAGATAGATTCCCTCCACCCCTCCCAGTTGACTCTGATTCACTGAGAGATTTAGACAGCAAGAATTAGGACCAATTTCAGTCTTGAATGATTCACATCTCTTCTGGGTTTTGTCCCAAGCATATAAAAATAGAAAATTATAATAGGATTAGATTGCTGCACTTCCCTGTTTATTGGCCATTATTTCTCATTGTATTGTTTGCTTCATTTGTTTGTTTTGTTTTTGCTTCCTGACAAGGCTATTGAAGACTGCCTACAGAGAAACCACTTACCCAAATTGCTCCTTGTAGAGGGAAGGCAGAGTTTTAGAAATGAAGCTTGGAAAGCTAAGCATCAGATTCTGCCTTCTTTTCTGTTTAGAGAACCTTAATTGACTTTGTTGCCAGTTCTGTCAACAGCTGGGGATGAATTCACTACCCCTGTGCAAATTTGAGGTTGTGAATAAATAGGAGATGATGGATTTAACTCAGGATTGTGTTATTATTAATGTTATTTGGGCACAAAACTGGCTTAACATTCAATACAAAATCATATGCCTTGTTCTATTATAAATAGAAGATTTGAGTGAGCTGTGGAAAATGCAGGGAGGCAGCAGAGGAAGCAGCTGTAGTGACTGAGAGGACCAGCAGGAGCTTCAGGGGAATGCCAGTGATGCCATCCCCACCTTGCTGCCAAAGTGCTCGAACAAGTAGACTCTTGCAAAATGACGGAAGCAATCTTACTCTTACCTTGTTGTAAGACCATTATTTTCTCCTATTGACTGTAAAAGCCTGAAACAAGATTCCCAAGATGTCTTCAACATCTAAACAAGTTCAGAAAGTTTTTCTGAGCTGCTCTCCTGAGTAGGCAAAGAGCATTTTAGGTTACCAAGTGCTTGGTTAAGTGCCTGTCTTTGAGCTGTGATCAAAATAGACCAAGAGGCTACAGAAAACTTTGCTTTACAGTCAGCAAGGAGTTGTCGGCATTTAAAGGCAAAAATGTTCACTCACTATTGAATGAGTATTATGACAAATGGCTGTGTTTTTCTAGGGGTCTATGTGTGATCCATAAATTCAGTAGCAACTATTGGAATCATGCTTTCTTTTTCTCAGACCTATCAAATTTGTCTTCAGAAACTTGACATCTCCATTCCCTTTATTCCAAAAGTAGCATTGGATTATCTCTGGACCCAAATTTCTGGCATAGATATATCACAAGTTGAAAATCTATATCTGGAAAAGCAGGTAACAGACTTCTGAAAGCTGAAGCATATTTGGCCCAGAGAAACATAATGAAAAGTAAATTCTTGTCTGCCTATGCTAAAGAACACCTTCTGCTAGGTTAATATCCAACATTTTACCCCAAAACACTGTTAAATGGCTTTTGACCACAATTCATATGCAATACATCTGGTTTAATTACAAGATATGGATAATTTTTTCTCACTGACTCTAATACCTTGAGCTCTGTGCACTAGCAGATTTGTATAAAAATCTTATTTTTGTTATCTGTACCTTGTTTATACACATACTGGTTCTTCTAACTGGTATCAGTAAGGCTACTTATCTTTGTGTGTTCCTCTCCTTGTTATCAAGTGTGGTTTGAATAAACCCTAAAAGAATTTAGGACATCTAGGTAACCATGTAGCAATAATTACATGAAGGAAATTATTTTCTTAATAAGGTAATTCTAAATTTATCAAACAGTTACATAAAACTACAGAAAATATATTTATGGCTCAAGTAAAATTCATATAAATTTCTCTCTTTTCAGCACCTTCTTAAAAACCTTTTTTCTGTCAGTGGTTATGTGCTAAACTGTTATTTTTCCTGAGGCAGTTTTTCAATAGGAAAAGGACAATGAGTTACGCAGTAGCTCAAATTTGAGAAGAGGAGTGACTGCTTTTGTAGTTCAACAACATATGCACGGGGTGTCACTGATCTACAGCGGTTTTAAAAATCAAAAGCACAGAATTTTTCCTACATCTTCAGGGTAGTGTTTGGATGTTTACTCATTGCTCTACAGAATCAGATGAGTTATCTTTGTAGTTTACAGCAGTGTCTTGAACAGTGAGGAACAAGCAAGCATACAAGTAATAATAGAGAATAACAGAAATGGGGATTGTCCTTAAATGTCACTAGAGATTGTTCTGTGCCCTGCAACATGGGAGTTGCTATGCCTGTAACAGATCACCCCCTGATGGAAGCCAGTGGCCCTGTGCCACTTTGTTCAGATGAGAATCTGCTATTTGGCAGGAGGAACACAATCTCTGTTTTCAGTCCATTTTATATGTCCTAAGATGTGTTTATTGTTTTAAATATCCATCACTTTCTTAGAATCTTATAAAGTGATCCTACATCTATCATGTCAATGAATAGTAGAGATTAATTATGTACAAAATGCAATTATTTTAGTAGCCAGACTTAAATGTAATATGCTTTGATAAGCTTCCAAGTTGTTTGGTTCTATCAAAATGTAAACAAGACTTTCTGACCCGCCTTCTGTCTGCATCATGCTACATTTTAGATGCTGCTACCATAGCTTGTCTTAATTATGAGTATTAATATCATCTGTGTTTTAAATTAGCTGGCTGAGGTAATCTGTTCATATATTGATGGAAATTAGAGTACTCCTACTCCAGAAATATTGGGATTTTTCATTTTTTGCACATAGAGAACTGTTTTTTCTGCTCATTGCTACACTCACTACACTCAAATTCCTCTTTATAGGCAGTAGAAAAATCTCCTTCATATAGATTAAAGAATTTATTGTTATCATGAATTAAAAATTAATAACCTAATTCAAGAAATTCGATGTGTAGTTCTAATAGAAAAAGTAAGTAATACCAATAACACAGGTAAACTTGTTACATGTACAATTCCTAGTTCCTACCCCATTTCATGTGTTAGCCTCATGTCTCTACTGATGGTCTGATACCTGAGTTTGATGGTTTCATGCTGAGACTATTGGTGGGGCATTACAGTGAACTGTCAGCATCTTATTTTGCCATTAAGAATATGTTTGTGTAGATAGTTTCTTCTTGTTTCTTCTAGGATTGACCAGGAGTAATTTTTATACATTTTCTAACATGCTTTTATGCCTCTCATTTTTCTTCATTGATCTGCAGTTCTCCGTTACACCTAAATTTACAATATATTGTGATTCTCCTTATGTTAAACTGGTTTTTGTTACTCCCTAAAATGAGTTCTCCAGTGCCAGCCTGTGCCCTCTCCTTCAGCATCCTGTACTTGTGGTCCTCTTTGCTGCTCAAGGACTTTTGTTGTTACAGGCCTGTTTTTCTCTGCACTTGGTGATTGTGTTAGAGTTGTAAATATCCCATTTTCCATATTGATTTGTAAATGAAAGGATATAAAGTTGCACTGTACGAAGATAAACAAAAGTAAAATAAATTAGCTGTAGACTTGTGGTCAATACAAGAAACTGCAGTCATATCTAAGCTAGGTAAAACAAAACCAGAGGCAGGTCAGGAAAAGGTCAGGGAGAGAAAGCCTGACACGCCTGAGTCCTGAAGCCTTGTAAATCTGCATGAAGCATATGGTCTGTTAGCAATGGCAATACAGTATTACATGGTTACCTGGTTACATAATCTTTTATTTATTTCCCTTTTTGTAGCATCTTGCCTGTGACAGCAAAGGGAGAGCTGAACATTCATACAATGATATTACAAGGAATTGGGTCATTATTCTGGGCAGAGAATTCTCAGTAATTCTGTTGCTGAGTAACCGCAAAGCCTTCAGCTGAAGCTCATCACCGGCACAGTCTGTCTCTGATTGCTCTGCATGTTAGTACTGCTTCTTTCACGTGCACTAATATGACAGGGCAGCGCTTATTTTTCTAATAACACATTGTTGTTCCCCAGTCTGTCAGTCCCAAATGTCCTCGCCAGAGGGATGAAATTAAAAAGAGGGATAAAAATAAAAAATTATGAGAGAAATGGGTTCATGATAGAGAGAAATCCTGTGTTTTCTCAAGGATTTCTCAGTGTAGCACAGGTTGACACCAGACTCCTTCTTGCATTCAGACAGTAAACCGAATGGGAGTACTGTGACGTCCATATGACATGCTTCTTCCTCTGATGAACATGGTGTCCTTGAGGGCAAATGGACAAATCTTTCTGTTTGCAAATAGTTCAGAAATCAGCTCGGTTGTAAGAGGCACTAACATAATGTGATGTCAAATGCAGGAAAGTAGGTGAAGGATGAAAACCTTTGGTGGCTGTACTTTTGACAGAATCTATAGGCATTTACTTCTAAACACAGAATGGTGTGAGAAATGTACTGCCCAGGCAGCTGCATCCGTGTCTGAAGGAGGAACTAATTTTTGCGGTTGCTTTACCTCATTTAACAGTGAAGTGCATCTATTTCAAACTTGCTGAAAGGAATAATTTCCAATCTATTGTAGGCAAATCTTGCCTACTTTAACCTAGACGTATTAGGTTCTGTTAAGAGTATTAGTTACATCTTCCCAGAGGTAGCTGCAAAGTGTGTCTGAGCTCTTCTCTTGCTACAATGATGTTATTGCTGGTGTCTGAGCCAATAAGGAAATGTTAACTTGTATGGGTTATGGCTGCAGAAGTTGTGTAGCACGGTAGAGGACTGTGGGAAGACATCTCAATCCCAGTTGTTGCATTACAAAGATTATTGGCTTCAATTTGAACTCTGTAAGAAAGAGATGTTTCTAAATGAATAAGGACAGGAAAGAGTAAATTTAGGACTTTTTTCTGAATGAAGGAAAACATATTTGGATGCATAGAAACACAGAATCATTGGAAGGGACTTCTAAAGATCTGCAGTCCAAATCCCCTGCATGCCATGCATGGCGTCATCTCTCAACCATATCAGCTTTGTTGAGCACAATCTTCCAAGCCTTCAAGGTCAGATGTTTCATAAGGTGTATAAATACCATTCCCTAGGGTTTCATTCTTCCAGTGAAAATTTTCCTTGTGTCCAATCTGAATTTCCCATGCTGTGGTTTGCAACCGCTATTTCTTGCTACACTGTTTGGCACCACCAAGAACAGTTTGGTTTCAGGTTGTTGGAAGTACTCATCTACCTCCCACTACATAGCAGTCAGAGTGCCCTCAACTGCCTCCCATCTCCACAAACTCTTGAACAGAAGCAATTTTGGCAGCCTTTTGATCTCTTCAAGTTTTTCTACATCACTTCTGACTTGGAGACTCAAAACTCTAGAAAGCCCGCAGCTCACAGAGCCATAGATCATGTCAGAATGTTAGGTACACTACCATGAAATCCAAATCTATAATGGATTTGGCTGGAATGAGATGACACTGGTGCCTGCGGTGTATCAAGTTTCAGCTGCCTACCTTTCCAGTTTCTGCAACCTAGGTAAACATTCTTCTACTCATCAAGACCTGAAATAAAACTGATGGTTTTTTCCTCAATGTGGCTTCATCTCTTCATGAACTAAATTATTTGAAAGCAAAAGTTCATATAATGTTTTGTCCTAGTGGATAGGTCAGAGCACTTCTGTCCCAATAAATCCATCTCTTATATTTTCTTTATGCTTTGAATTGTTTTCTAGATGATATGTTTGGCTTGATATTTATGGCCTGTAGGACATCTGAAAGCAATATTTATTTCCTGTCATTCTAGGGCAGAGAAAAGATGTCTTTAAATGTATCCAGAACTGTTATATAGACTTTTTAGTTGCCATACAGGATTCCAAATTACCTGTAATAACTCAGGAAGTAGGCTTGCCTCTTTTGGAGTATAGCTGGATGAAAAGTCTGGTTTAATGAGCACCAGTTGTACAAAATCAAAACAAGATGTTCTGATAATAAAGTATTGGATGGGGAATAGGAAGGAATACATTATAGTGCTTCTATACCAATAAATCAACAATCTGATCTCAGCAATTGAAACTGTGATTCTTACTCAGACTCAGAAAAGATATTGAAGGAGTATGGAGAGGTCAGATAGAGGTGATGAGTGGTACAGGGAGAAACACTTTAGTCCAAAGGCAGTTTTAAATCTGGATATGTTTACTTAGCCGCAAATAAAAGTGAACTCAATAGTTGAAGAATTTTGTAGTTCAAATTGTCTCTTTTATCTTTTCTTATGACATAGAGCAAAAGTAACTGTTGCACTGGCAGTGTTGACTCCTTAAATCAATGGAGTTAACATTTCAAGGAGGAACTGGACAAGACTATTGGAATAAGTAGTAGTAAAAAAATACATTACAACAAATGAAAGCCTTTGTAAGCGAGGATTTGATACCGCTCCAGTAACTGGAGACTAGAACAAGGCAAAATTATCCCTATTCCCATTCCTCAGTGTTTGAGATGATCTCAGGCCAGATCCAGGACTCCTTGATCCTCAGTGTGGAAGTTGAAAAAATTCTTATAATGACAATGTTCACACACTTGTAATGTTTCAAGAGTCTTCTATTTAGTTAATACTCTCAATATCTAGTGTAATAATCTATCTACTCATCCTAACACTGGTTCTCCATCTACTATATCTATCATGAGATAGAACAAGGCGCTTGAAGAAATTATACTTGTTTTCTCAGGTTTTTGTAGTGCAGATTTTAAAAGTTAAATTATTTCCAAATCTGAAATTTTAAACAAGAATTTTTAAGCTTCATTTTAAATCTTCAGTTGCATATAATTTTGTTTGTTTGTTTGTTTTAGGTGATTTGCCTAGAATATGGTCATTTCTTTTTCCTAAGTGATTATGTTTCTAGGACCCAAGAATATGTATGAGTAATTTAAATTATTATCCCTCTTGCCTCCTTAAATCTGGTGGTTCTGTACTACAGCTTGTTACTACAGCTTGTTGCTTCTGCTACTAATTAGAAACTGCAAATCAAAACCTAATTAAGCACTTCAGCTGTGAAAACTGTGCAATACCAAAGAGTAGGTGGATTAATATGTTTAATATTCGACACAGCCTGTGGAATGAAAAATAGAACTGTGAAAGAATGTTCAAAGAGTTGTGAAAATAAGGTTCTGATAGTGCAAGCTGGAAATCTTTGTTATGCTATTTAGGCAATGCTGATCTGGTTTTTTGCTACCTTCTCCACAGCCTCTTTTTTAGACATGCAGAATTTCACAGTTGGCTATGTAATTTAAAAGCCAGACAGTGGTGTGTTTTTTTTATTTTTTTTTTTTTACTCCAGCTACCAGCCCTATTAGTGTTAAAACATTGAGGTTTTACCAGTGTAGTTTCAGAAGGTTAAACTTTGAGTTAGTCTATCCATGAGGTTGCACTCTGTACAATCTTGATATCTGTTGATTTAACCTGAGATGAAAGTTACCTAAAAAATGCCAGTGAAGTCTGAATTAAATCAGAGAAGGCAAATTTATCACATTTCTGGTCTTGTGGAGCTGAATTCACACATTTAATTAAACTAGGACAAATTTGACTAGAGAGGAAGTCTTTAAATTTGGATGTAGTGTGTACCATCATGAAATCTGTCACAAAGAGCTAATGTGTTGATCACAGTGGCTTCAGGAAGAATTCGTAGAAATTTCACTATCAGCTTATGAAAACATACAGGCATGAAGATTTTATCTGAGGCTTAATCACTGAACTACTTTTTAGTCAAATATTTAGTGATTTCTTAGGTAATAGGAAATAACCAGGAAAAAAATGGTTCTTGATACTGAATCATCCTTCTGAACTTGAAGAAATTGCTGAAGTTGTTTCCATCTTTCAGTTTACTAGCCTACTCTAAAGCCTGCACTTTGCAGGGTTTAGAACTGCTAACAGCAGCTGCATGCTACACAGCCTTTCCACAAATATGCAAAATTTTGAATGGTTTTACTTGCTTCATTAATTTTTTGCTGGTGGATCCCGTGGACTAGTAATTTTAGATACTCTAAAATGTGAAAACCAAATTTAAATTTTTTATTCCTTCTTGTACATGCCAGCAATTTATTCCAAATTTCCCAGCTTTGGCACACTTTATCATGTTGTCAGCAAATCCAGTTCAGACTGTTTCAATTACAAATACGACATTTTCTAGTCAGCTATTTATGAAATGCATTCCTATTGAAAACTAACCCTACAAAAAGCAAGAAAGATATTATTACTTCTTTGTGTATCAAAGGGAAGTAAAAAAATTTAAAAATATCCTTTATAGTGTACGGGAAAATTTTTGACCATTCCTGTGTTGAGCTGTGCATTCCTCTTTCCCCTGTACATCTCAAATAATGTTGAGCTGAGCATTTGAATACTTTTCTAAATAGGACATATAGACCTTGGCTCTTCAAATTGAGTCTTCCAATACCTAATGGACAATTATAGACAGGATACAATTAGACTCTTCTCAGACGTCTGTGATGAAAGGACAAGAAACACTACTACAGCACTGGACATAAAGCAAGAAAATTCTGCTCACTGTGGATGGTCAAGTAGTGTAATAGGCTGTGGAATCTCCAGCCCTGAACATCTTCAAAACGTGTCTAGGCAAAGCCCTGAGTGAATATGAAGTCTGATCAAGTTTCTAGAAATTATGTTAGGGGTTTTTGAACAGGTGGTTGCATTACACTGCCTCAAGAGGTCTTTTTTAAAATTTTATGATTCTGGGGCTTTTCTGCATGTAAGATCCTGCATTCTTTTCTTCATAGTACTGAAACATTAGTTGATGAGATCTAAGGTGGCTTCAGTTATCTTCCTGTGTGCTTCGAACCTTTCCTGTGTGGGTCTTTAAATAAGGAAGCTTATATCTATCTATCCCAGCTGTGTACAAAGAAAAGCACATATCTCTCTTTAAAGGGATCTTTTGAATATGTCCTTTTATTTCAGAAGGAATTCTAAGCTGTGGATTCCAGGCAGAAAAGGATGCTCATGTTCCTCTTTCATATTTCTTACATAGTAATTTTTTGACATCTTGAGTTCTGCTTAGACAGAAAATTTCTCTGGATTTCTACAGTGAGCTAATGGCCTTCCTTGGCAGTGGATTCAGACTTAAGTTCAGACATAAGGCTCTGTCTGCATTATGGAGGAAATAATCATTAGCTATAGATTCAAGCCATTATGCAGTGTAACACTGGTAGAAAGAGGATTGAAAGTGCACAGTAGTACATTTCCCTCTAATTCATTTTTCAGAGAGTATGTGTCTTTGTTTTTAATATCTTTTTCTGACGTGGTTTAGGGCTAGTTTCATATTTTAGAAGTTGTGATCCAGAGTCCTACTCACATGTAAATCTTTGCAAATGAGTTTTGATACAATTAAATACTACTGTTTACTGGTTATTGTCATTTTGGATCCAAATGAAAACTGATCATATTCTCCCTGCATCAATGACTGGATTAGCTGTTTGATCTACTAATTGAAAGGTAGTGGTTTCTGAAAATATTTTGTTAAGACAGAATTTTATACACTATATTTTTTTAAACTTGAGTCTATTCCAAGCTTAGTTTGTGACTTAAGCTTTATTATTACTAGCAAAATATCTGTTACCTACCTCCATCATGATTATATAATATAAGTGTGAAATGAACTTTTTCCCTTTGGTTTGCTGATGTGAGAGGGTAGGATAGGAAATTCTCACAGCTGGCAGACAAAGAATTACTGTAGTTGCAAAGTGGTTGGGAACACGAATGTTGATTATTTCAATGAAAGAATTTAATTAGGCCTCCTAAGGAACAGGATATTACTGACATCACTGATTGCCAAAATGAGCAAAGTAATACAGCACTTACCATTGCAATATCACTCTCTTAATGATGCCATTATTAGGATTTGGCTGGCATCCTGAAATGTGTACAATAGCTTGGCAATAGTATAATGATTTGGAAATTGCAGATGTAAGGCAACGATGTGAAAGCCAAAGGTTTACTGAAAAGAAGTCCAGATGAAGCATTTTTAGTGCCTCTCAATGGCAAGGATCTGTAATGGACTGACTCTTTCTCATTACTGCAACATATAGGATAATTAAAAAAAGAAAAAAGAAATCACTGTGTTTTCTTAGTCTCATTTTCCCACACGCAAGCTTTCATTCCTTTTTAGTTTTACCTCTTCCCTTATTAGGAAACTTTTTCTACCCTGTAGTATACCTATAAAAAAGATTTAACAGCTTCTCTGAAAAATTTCTCTTTTAGTTGCTGCACTGATATTCCATTAAGTCAAAAAACCAAGAGATTCCACAGGATTCCATTACAGGTCTCCTTGTGGATATACAGTTTTCAAATGTGAATTCACTGAACTCGATAAGTTTCTGTGCTGCTCTAAATTGCTGTGCTTATATGATATCCCTAGAAAAGCCAGATTAGGGAAGAATCTTTTCTTACTCTAATACACACCATTCTTCTCCAACACACATGACAGATAGACTAGTAGTGGAGAGACATAGGTGATGTAGCCATAAAATCTGGCACTATCTGTACCTGTGCCAGAAAATTTTCAGTTTCTCTCTATAGTCCAAGTGTATTATTTCTGTAGCATTTTTAAACTCTAATAAAATCTGGCTCATATAATGTGAACTAAACAGTGCTAACTTTTAAATTCTGTCTGAATTTGAATAGACAAATGTAATCCTAAGCAGTTTTATTTTTGATTAGTATAAAAATTCTTGTGGGGAGGATACTGAGGATTGAATTATAAAGGAGATATTTAAATGAATGGCATACAATGGAAGAATGAGGAGAGAATAGCCAATCTATATTTGGAGCTTATAAATTCTCTCCTCTTACTCCTTTTCTGTCTCCTCTGCAGTAGAGATATGGTTTGGTATGCTGGTATTTGTAACAACTGCCTTTAACAGAACCATTTATAGGGCAGATTGAATTTGAGATATTGTATTAAGAAGAAAAATACTTGAAATGGAATTACATTTGATATTCACGTGCAGCTAATATTAGTTCTAGTAACTAGGAAATAAGAAATGTTTTGAAAAACTTCTTATGATATAAATATCTCAAAATGCTTTGGATTGAACCTTACATTGAATAGATCCCAATGATTCTTAAAATTTAATTTCCATCTAATAATAAGTTGCAGTGAATTCTGCCACAGCCCCTTATTGCTGAATGTACAATAATAGTAGCTAAGAAAGCTGTGCAGCTTTTTTCAATTCCAAATCCCTTCACACATTTTCAAATTCTGAGATTACCCAGAATGTGATTCCATTCTTTGCTCTGTTTGAGCCTGCAGCCTCTATTTTAGAAATGGAGCAGAGCTGTTCCCTTCATTCATTTGCCTTATGTGGCATTTCCATTTGTGGCTAGACAGCAAGGTCTTTGCTCCTCCTCTACCCCGTTTTGAATCTGAAATGAGACACCTGCCATATAATTTAGACTAATCTCTTCACAGTATTATGGTGTACCTATAGGAAATTACTTGCAAAGCAGTGAAATATTCAAAGCTTACTTTCTGACTATTTTAAAACCTTTTTGTCCTGGGTTGTAGTTTAGGGTGTATTCTATCACCATCTTCAGTTAATGGCCCATCAATGCCTTTTGCATGACTCAGAGATAACTCCCTCCGGGCGTTATCTCTCTCTTTAATGGGCCGTTAAGGCTCTCTTCCATGACTCATCATCCCATTGTGAGATGCTCCGCCCATGGGGAAGAGCCAAGCATTCTCACCTGGATATAAGCTGGGATTTGGGACAGTAGAAGCAGCCCTCTCCCACTGGATTCCCAGAGGACCGGAGCTACCAAACCTTTCTACAAGATTTCTGTTTCAGGAAGACCACCTCGTCTGGACTGTTTCCATCACCCTGATCAGGTTGTATTCTGACTCTGTCACTGGTTTTTCTTTTTGTATTTATTTTATTTTATTCTATTTTATTTTCCTTTTCTTCTCATTAAATTTTATTTCTGACTTAGAACCTCTTACTTAGTTTGTTTTTAAACCACAACATATTTTTGGCGCCCAATGTGGGGCAGAGGCAATAAGAAAAGTCAGAAATTACAATCTTATTGAGGACACCTGTCTGTTATGATGCCAAACATGCTTACATGTGTCTTATACCTATCTCTCTATATTTTTCCAAACGTGAAGCACTATCTGCCGGCCTTAATACTCCTGCATAGACCAGGATATGGTACTAAAATTGCTTTACTGGTCTATTATGTCCATTGCTTGATAAAATCTGAGGCAATGAACATTATTCAGAATATATACCCAGTTTTGTATTCTTGTTCTAGTCTAGGATGCTACGTCTGGAGCCTCAACAATCTCACCCAGCCCCTGTGGGGAGGAGTAAAGAATAATTTTTTCCAGCTTTTCAAGAAGGACACAGCAGTTTTTAAAAATATTGAGTACCCTCTGGATGCCAAGGACAGCATAATGTTCTTGTTAGTCCTGCTTTGTTTTCTCTGCACCATGCTTAGAATCAAAACACTACATGGTGTGTTGGAGCATGTTCTTAAAGAAGTAGAAGAAGTAAAAAGAAGCAAAGCAATAACATCGACGACTACACAGACTCTCACAGAGGAAAAAGGAACCAAAAGTACTGTCAGCATCTCCACACAAACTGTCACTAAACCGGAACAGCCTAAACCAGTAGCAGTTGCCACCACTCAGAAGAAAAAATCAAGGAGCAAATCAGTCCGCATAGCGACTGACGAGGATGGAGCAGGACCTTCGCACTCAGCTGAAGAGACAGAGACAGAGATCATCACCCGCTCTCTATCTCTGGGTGAGCTGCGTGACCTGCGAAAGGAATTCACCCGTCAGACCAACGAGTCCATCCTCACCTGGCTGCTCCGCATCTGGGATGCTGCAGCCAATGACACCATTCTGGATGGAACTGAGGCCAGGCAACTGGGATCACTGTCCCGCGATGTGGTCATTGACCAGGGAATTGGAAAAACCCAAGAAACTCTCAGCCTCTGGCAGCGACTGCTAACAAGTGTGAAAGACAGATACCTTTGTAAAGAAAACCTCCTAGTGCACCAAGGAAAATGGAACACAATAGAACAAGGTATCCGATGCCTAAGGAAATTGGCTGTGCTGGAGATCATTTTTGCAGAAGATGAGAGATTTCCTAAGAGCCCAGATGATGTCCAGTGCACATCACGGATGTGGTTGAGATTTGCACGGCTTGGACCAGAAATGTACTCGCGTTACCTGGCAACACTGCAATGGAAAGAAGGTGAGGACAAAGTGGGTGTCCTGGCTAATAAACTAAAGATTTACGAGGACACTGTCACCGCCCCAGTTCGTACCCATGTCTCATCTGTGGAAACAAGACTGGCTGAGCAAGTCAGGAACTTAATTGAAGAAAGCCATCAGAAACTGAAAAAAGAACTTAAGGAAGAAATTTACAATATTTCACCAAAGCCGACGAGAGTCTCTGCGATTAGGAGCAGGCGTCCCCCAGCCAGGGAGAGAAGATACACACCCCGAGGTAACCTTTGGTCTTTTCTTCGGGAGCATGGAGAAGATATGAAGAAGTGGGATGGAAAACCTACCTCCTCCTTAGCAGCCCGGGTACGTGAACTGAAAAGAGAAATGCCTACAACAAAAAGCTCATCTAGAATCAGTGTTGCTCCGGTCTCTCGTGCACAGAACTCCAGACGTTACAGGAATAATGATATGACTGATCCTCTTGAAGGAACCTCAGCAACTCATTTACAAGAAGAGAACAACGTATGCGATGACCAGGAATAGGGGGGCCCTGCCTCTAGCCAGGAAGAGGAAAGGGACAATCGGATCTACTGGACTGTGTGGATCCGATGGCCTGGCACATCTGACCCACAAAGATATACGGCATTGGTTGACACTGGGGCCCAATGTACCATGATGCCATCAAGGTATGTAGGAACAAAATCCATTTCTATTACAGGAGTAACAGGAGGGTCCCAGGAACTGACTGTATTAGAGGCCGAAGTGAGTTTAACTGGGAAGGAGTGGCAGAAACACCCTATCGCAACTGGCCCAGAGGCCCCATGCATCCTCGGCATAGACTATCTCAGGAATGGATATTTCAAAGATCCAAAAGGATATCGTTGGGCTTTTGGGATAGCCGCAGTAATAAAAGAAGGCATCAGACAATTGAATACCTTGCCTGGTCTCTCAGATAACCCCTCTGCTGTGGGACTGCTGAAAGTAGAAGAACAACAAGTACCAATTGCCACAGCAACAGTACACCGTCGGCAATACCGCACAGACAGAGACTCTGTGATCCCCATACATGAGATGATCCGCAAACTGGAAAGCCAAGGGGTGGTCAGTAAGGCCCGTTCACCTTTCAACAGCCCGATTTGGCCGGTGCGTAAGTCCAGTGGAGAATGGAGACTGACGGTGGATTATCGTGGTCTGAATGAAGTCACGCCACCACTGAGCGCTGCTGTGCCAGACATGTTAGAGCTTCAGTACGAGCTGGAGTCCAAAGCAGCAAAGTGGTATGCAACCATTGATATCGCCAATGCCTTCTTCTCCATTCCTTTGGCAGCGGAGTGCAGACCTCAGTTCGCCTTCACCTGGAGGGGCGTGCAGTACACCTGAAACCGACTGCCCCAGGGGTAGAAACACAGCCCCACCATCTGCCATGGACTGATCCAATCTGCACTGGAAAAGGGTGAGGCTCCAGAGCATCTGCAGTACATTGACATCATCATATGGGGGAATACACCAGAGGAGGTCTTCAAGAAAGGAGAGGAAATCATCCAAATTCTGCTGAAAGCTGGTTTTGCCATTAAAAGAAGCAAAGTTAAGGAACCAGCTCAAGAAATTCAGTTCTTGGAGGTCAAATGGCAAGATGGTCGTCGCCAAATCCCCACAGAGATAATCAACAAGATCACAGCCATGTCCGCACCTACCAACAAAAAGGAAACACAAGCTTTCCTAAGTGCCATAGACTTTTAGAGGATGCACATTCCTGAGTACAGTCAGATCGTGAGCCCTCTCTACTTGGTGACCCGCAAGAAGAATGATTTCCACTGGGGGCCTGAACAGCAACAAGCTTTTGTTCAGATCAAGCAAAAGATTGCTCATGCAGTAGCCCTGGGCCCCGTCAGGACGGGACCAGATGTGAGGAATGTGCTTTACTCCGCAGCTGGAAACAATGGTTTGTCTTGGAGCCTTTGGCAGAAGGTGCCTGGGGAGACTCGAAGCCGACCATTGAGATTCTGGAGCAGAAGTTACAGAGGCTCCGAGACCAACTACACTCCCACAGAGAAGGAAATCTTGGCTGCCTATGAAGGAGTTCAAGCCGCCTCAGAAGTGATTGGCACTGAAACACAGCTGCTTTTGGCACCCCGACTGCCAGTGCTGGGGTAGATGTTTAAAGGAAAGGTTCCTTCCACACATCATGCCACCGATACCACATAGAGCAAATGGATTGCCCTCATTACACAGCACGCCCGCATTGGAAACCCAAATTGCCCTGAGATTCTGGAAGTTATAACGAACTAGCCGGAAGGTGAAACTTTTGGATTATCATCTGAAGAAAAAGAAAAGCAAGTAACACGCGCTGAGGAGGCCCCACCATATAATGAGCTACCGGAGACTGAAAGACGATATGCTCTGTTCACTGATGGCTCCTGCCGAATTGTAGGAGCTAACCGGAAATGGAAAGCTGCAGCATGAAGCCCCACACGACAAGTTGCACAAGCTACCGAGGGACAAGGTGGATCGAGTCAAGTTGCAGAGCTTAAAGCTGTCCAGCTGGCTTTGGAAATTGCTGAACGAAAAAAGTGGCCGAGGCTTTATCTCTACACTGACTCATGGATGGTAGCTAATGCTCTGTGGGGATAACTGAATCGCTGGAAAAAGGCCAATTAGCAGCGCAAAGGAAAACCCATGTGGGCCTCTGACATTTGGCAAGACATCGCCGCCCGAGTAAAGAGGCTGACCGTGAAGGTTCAACATGTGGATGCGCATATACCCAAAAGCCGGGCTAATGAGGAGCATCGCAACAATGAGCAGGTAGACAAAGCTGCCAAGGTGAAAGTATCACAAGTGGATCTAGATTGGCAGTACAAGAGAGAATTATTCCTAGCTCGTTGGGCCCACGATGCCTCTGGTCATCAGGGAAGAGATGCAACATATCGATGGGCCCGTGACCGAGGGGTGGACCTCACTATAGACAGCATCTCACAGGTCATCCACAACTGTGAAACCTGCACTGCAATCAAACAGGCCAAGCGAATGAAGCCTCTGTGGTATGGTAGACAATGGCTGAAGTACAGGTACGGGGAAGCCTGGCAAATTGACTATATCACCCTTCCCCAAACACGCCAAGGAAAGCAGTACGTGCTGACCATGGTGGAAGTCACCACTGGATGGCTGGAAACCCACCCTGTGCCTCATGCCACTGCCCGGAACACCATCCTGGGCCTTGAAAAACAAATCCTGTGGAGACACGGCACCCCTGAGAGAATTAAGTCGGACAATGGAACCCATTTCAAGAACAACCTTATAAACACCTGGGCTAGAGAACATGGTATTGAATG
This sequence comes from Sylvia atricapilla, assembly GCF_009819655.1. Lineage (NCBI taxonomy): Eukaryota > Metazoa > Chordata > Aves > Passeriformes > Sylviidae > Sylvia > Sylvia atricapilla. The sequence continues at coordinate 27,955,546 of NC_089140.1, forward strand.
GATATACCACATTCCTTATCATGCACCAGCTGCCGGGAAAGTTGAACGGTGCAACGAACTATTAAAGACTGCCCTGAAGGCACTTGGTGGGGGAACCTTCAAAAATTGGAAACTAAACTTAGCCAAAGCCACATGGATAGTTAACACCCGAGGGTCTGTCAATCGAAGTGGTCCTGCCCAGTCTGAACCCTTACACACAGTGGATGGAGACAAAGTACCTGTGGTACACATGAAAGGCATTTTAGGAAAGAGTGTTTGGATTAATCCCACTTCAGGCAAAGGCAGACCCGTCCATGAGATTGTCTTTGCTCAAAGACCTGGCTACACTTGGTGAGTAATGCAGAAAGATGGAGAAACCCGTTGTGTACCACAGGGAGACTTAATTTTAAGTGAGAGCAGTGTGTAAGGTTTCATTCTGTATGTATATATGCATTCATCTGTAAGAATGTATTGATTTAGGCATGTTGTAGATGGTAATAGAATAAGGGGTGGATTGTCCTGGGTTGTAGTTTAGGGTGTATTCTATCACCATCTTCAGTTAATGGCCCATCAATGCCTTTTGCATGACTCAGAGATAACTCCCTCCGGGCGTTATCTCTCTCTTTAATGGGCCATTAAGGCTCTCTTCCATGACTCATCATCCCATTGTGAGATGCTCCGCCCATGGGGAAGAGCCAAGCATTCTCACCTGGATATAAGCTGGGATTTGGGACAGTAGAAGCAGCCCTCTTCCACTGGATTCCCAGAGGACCGGAGCTACCAAACCTTTCTACAAGATTTCTGTTTCAGGAAGACCACCTCGTCTGGACTGTTTCCATCACCCTGATCAGGTTGTATTCTGACTCTGTCACTGGTTTTTCTTTTTGTATTTATTTTATTTTATTCTATTTTATTTTCCTTTTCTTCTCATTAAATTTTATTTCTGACTTAGAACCTCTTACTTAGTTTGTTTTTAAACCACAACATATTTTTGGCGCCCAATGTGGGGCAGAGGCAATAAGAAAAGTCAGAAATTACAATCTTATTGAGGACACCTGTCTGTTATGATGCCAAACATGCTTACATGTGTCTTATACCTATCTCTCTATATTTTTCCAAACGTGAAGCACTATCTGCCGGCCTTAATACTCCTGCATAGACCAGGATATGGTACTAAAATTGCTTTACTGGTCTATTATGTCCATTGCTTGATAAAATCTGAGGCAATGAACATTATTCAGAATATATACCCAGTTTTGTATTCTTGTTCTAGTCTAGGATGCTACGTCTGGAGCCTCAACAATCTCACCCAGCCCCTGTGGGGAGGAGTAAAGAATAATTTTTTCCAGCTTTTCAAGAAGGACACAGCAGTTTTTAAAAATATTGAGTACCCTCTGGATGCCAAGGACAGCATAATGTTCTTGTTAGTCCTGCTTTGTTTTCTCTGCACCATGCTTAGAATCAAAACACTACATGGTGTGTTGGAGCATGTTCTTAAAGAAGTAGAAGAAGTAAAAAGAAGCAAAGCAATAACATCGACGACTACACAGACTCTCACAGAGGAAAAAGGAACCAAAAGTACTGTCAGCATCTCCACACAAACTGTCACTAAACCGGAACAGCCTAAACCAGTAGCAGTTGCCACCACTCAGAAGAAAAAATCAAGGAGCAAATCAGTCCGCATAGCGACTGACGAGGATGGAGCAGGACCTTCGCACTCAGCTGAAGAGACAGAGACAGAGATCATCACCCGCTCTCTATCTCTGGGTGAGCTGCGTGACCTGCGAAAGGAATTCACCCGTCAGACCAACGAGTCCATCCTCACCTGGCTGCTCCGCATCTGGGATGCTGCAGCCAATGACACCATTCTGGATGGAACTGAGGCCAGGCAACTGGGATCACTGTCCCGCGATGTGGTCATTGACCAGGGAATTGGAAAAACCCAAGAAACTCTCAGCCTCTGGCAGCGACTGCTAACAAGTGTGAAAGACAGATACCTTTGTAAAGAAAACCTCCTAGTGCACCAAGGAAAATGGAACACAATAGAACAAGGTATCCGATGCCTAAGGAAATTGGCTGTGCTGGAGATCATTTTTGCAGAAGATGAGAGATTTCCTAAGAGCCCAGATGATGTCCAGTGCACATCACGGATGTGGTTGAGATTTGCACGGCTTGGACCAGAAATGTACTCGCGTTACCTGGCAACACTGCAATGGAAAGAAGGTGAGGACAAAGTGGGTGTCCTGGCTAATAAACTAAAGATTTACGAGGACACTGTCACCGCCCCAGTTCGTACCCATGTCTCATCTGTGGAAACAAGACTGGCTGAGCAAGTCAGGAACTTAATTGAAGAAAGCCATCAGAAACTGAAAAAAGAACTTAAGGAAGAAATTTACAATATTTCACCAAAGCCGACGAGAGTCTCTGCGATTAGGAGCAGGCGTCCCCCAGCCAGGGAGAGAAGATACACACCCCGAGGTAACCTTTGGTCTTTTCTTCGGGAGCATGGAGAAGATATGAAGAAGTGGGATGGAAAACCTACCTCCTCCTTAGCAGCCCGGGTACGTGAACTGAAAAGAGAAATGCCTACAACAAAAAGCTCATCTAGAATCAGTGTTGCTCCGGTCTCTCGTGCACAGAACTCCAGACGTTACAGGAATAATGATATGACTGATCCTCTTGAAGGAACCTCAGCAACTCATTTACAAGAAGAGAACAACGTATGCGATGACCAGGAATAGGGGGGCCCTGCCTCTAGCCAGGAAGAGGAAAGGGACAATCGGATCTACTGGACTGTGTGGATCCGATGGCCTGGCACATCTGACCCACAAAGATATACGGCATTGGTTGACACTGGGGCCCAATGTACCATGATGCCATCAAGGTATGTAGGAACAAAATCCATTTCTATTACAGGAGTAACAGGAGGGTCCCAGGAACTGACTGTATTAGAGGCCGAAGTGAGTTTAACTGGGAAGGAGTGGCAGAAACACCCTATCGCAACTGGCCCAGAGGCCCCATGCATCCTCGGCATAGACTATCTCAGGAATGGATATTTCAAAGATCCAAAAGGATATCGTTGGGCTTTTGGGATAGCCGCAGTAATAAAAGAAGGCATCAGACAATTGAATACCTTGCCTGGTCTCTCAGATAACCCCTCTGCTGTGGGACTGCTGAAAGTAGAAGAACAACAAGTACCAATTGCCACAGCAACAGTACACCGTCGGCAATACCGCACAGACAGAGACTCTGTGATCCCCATACATGAGATGATCCGCAAACTGGAAAGCCAAGGGGTGGTCAGTAAGGCCCGTTCACCTTTCAACAGCCCGATTTGGCCGGTGCGTAAGTCCAGTGGAGAATGGAGACTGACGGTGGATTATCGTGGTCTGAATGAAGTCACGCCACCACTGAGCGCTGCTGTGCCAGACATGTTAGAGCTTCAGTACGAGCTGGAGTCCAAAGCAGCAAAGTGGTATGCAACCATTGATATCGCCAATGCCTTCTTCTCCATTCCTTTGGCAGCGGAGTGCAGACCTCAGTTCGCCTTCACCTGGAGGGGCGTGCAGTACACCTGAAACCGACTGCCCCAGGGGTAGAAACACAGCCCCACCATCTGCCATGGACTGATCCAATCTGCACTGGAAAAGGGTGAGGCTCCAGAGCATCTGCAGTACATTGACATCATCATATGGGGGAATACACCAGAGGAGGTCTTCAAGAAAGGAGAGGAAATCATCCAAATTCTGCTGAAAGCTGGTTTTGCCATTAAAAGAAGCAAAGTTAAGGAACCAGCTCAAGAAATTCAGTTCTTGGAGGTCAAATGGCAAGATGGTCGTCGCCAAATCCCCACAGAGATAATCAACAAGATCACAGCCATGTCCGCACCTACCAACAAAAAGGAAACACAAGCTTTCCTAAGTGCCATAGACTTTTAGAGGATGCACATTCCTGAGTACAGTCAGATCGTGAGCCCTCTCTACTTAGTGACCCGCAAGAAGAATGATTTCCACTGGGGGCCTGAACAGCAACAAGCTTTTGTTCAGATCAAGCAAGAAATTGCTCATGCAGTAGCCCTGGGCCCAGTCAGGACGGGACCAGATGTGAGGAATGTGCTTTACTCCGCAGCTGGAAACAATAATTTGTCTTGGAGCCTTTGGCAGAAGGTGCCTGGGAAGACTCGAAGCCGACCATTGAGATTCTGGAGCAGAAGTTACAGAGGCTCCGAGACCAACTACACTCCCACAGAGAAGGAAATATTGGCTGCCTATGAAGGAGTTCAAGCCGCCTCAGAAGTGATTGGCACTGAAACACAGCTGCTTTTGGCACCCCGACTGCCAGTGCTGGGGTGGATGTTTAAAGGAAAGGTTCCTTCCACACATCATGCCACCGATACCACATAGAGCAAATGGATTGCCCTCATTACACAGCACGCCCGCATTGGAAACCCAAATTGCCCTGAGATTCTGGAAGTTATAACGAACTAGCCGGAAGGTGAAACTTTTGGATTATCATCTGAAGAAAAAGAAAAGCAAGTAACACGCGCTGAGGAGGCCCCACCATATAATGAGCTACCGGAGACTGAAAGACGATATGCTCTGTTCACTGATGGCTCCTGCCGAATTGTAGGAGCTAACCGGAAATGGAAAGCTGCAGCATGAAGCCCCACACGACAAGTTGCACAAGCTACCGAGGGACAAGGTGGATCGAGTCAAGTTGCAGAGCTTAAAGCTGTCCAGCTGGCTTTGGAAATTGCTGAACGAAAAAAGTGGCCGAGGCTTTATCTCTACACTGACTCATGGATGGTAGCTAATGCTCTGTGGGGATAACTGAATCGCTGGAAAAAGGCCAATTAGCAGCGCAAAGGAAAACCCATGTGGGCCTCTGACATTTGGCAAGACATCGCCGCCCGAGTAAAGAGGCTGACCGTGAAGGTTCAACATGTGGATGCGCATATACCCAAAAGCCGGGCTAATGAGGAGCATCGCAACAATGAGCAGGTAGACAAAGCTGCCAAGGTGAAAGTATCACAAGTGGATCTAGATTGGCAGTACAAGAGAGAATTATTCCTAGCTCGTTGGGCCCACGATGCCTCTGGTCATCAGGGAAGAGATGCAACATATCGATGGGCCCGTGACCGAGGGGTGGACCTCACTATAGACAGCATCTCACAGGTCATCCACAACTGTGAAACCTGCACTGCAATCAAACAGGCCAAGCGAATGAAGCCTCTGTGGTATGGTAGACAATGGCTGAAGTACAGGTACGGGGAAGCCTGGCAAATTGACTATATCACCCTTCCCCAAACACGCCAAGGAAAGCAGTACGTGCTGACCATGGTGGAAGTCACCACTGGATGGCTGGAAACCCACCCTGTGCCTCATGCCACTGCCCGGAACACCATCCTGGGCCTTGAAAAACAAATCCTGTGGAGACACGGCACCCCTGAGAGAATTAAGTCGGACAATGGAACCCATTTCAAGAACAACCTTATAAACACCTGGGCTAGAGAACATGGTATTGAATGGATATACCACATTCCTTATCATGCACCAGCTGCCGGGAAAGTTGAACGGTGCAACGAACTATTAAAGACTGCCCTGAAGGCACTTGGTGGGGGAACCTTCAAAAATTGGAAACTAAACTTAGCCAAAGCCACATGGATAGTTAACACCCGAGGGTCTGTCAATCGAAGTGGTCCTGCCCAGTCTGAACCCTTACACACAGTGGATGGAGACAAAGTACCTGTGGTACACATGAAAGGCATTTTAGGAAAGAGTGTTTGGATTAATCCCACTTCAGGCAAAGGCAGACCCGTCCATGAGATTGTCTTTGCTCAAAGACCTGGCTACACTTGGTGAGTAATGCAGAAAGATGGAGAAACCCGTTGTGTACCACAGGGAGACTTAATTTTAAGTGAGAGCAGTGTGTAAGGTTTCATTCTGTATGTATATATGCATTCATCTGTAAGAATGTATTGATTTAGGCATGTTGTAGATGGTAATAGAATAAGGGGTGGATTGTCCTGGGTTGTAGTTTAGGGTGTATTCTATCACCATCTTCAGTTAATGGCCCATCAATGCCTTTTGCATGACTCAGAGATAACTCCCTCCGGGCGTTATCTCTCTCTTTAATGGGCCATTAAGGCTCTCTTCCATGACTCATCATCCCATTGTGAGATGCTCCGCCCATGGGGAAGAGCCAAGCATTCTCACCTGGATATAAGCTGGGATTTGGGACAGTAGAAGCAGCCCTCTTCCACTGGATTCCCAGAGGACCGGAGCTACCAAACCTTTCTACAAGATTTCTGTTTCAGGAAGACCACCTCGTCTGGACTGTTTCCATCACCCTGATCAGGTTGTATTCTGACTCTGTCACTGGTTTTTCTTTTTGTATTTATTTTATTTTATTCTATTTTATTTTCCTTTTCTTCTCATTAAATTTTATTTCTGACTTAGAGCCTCTTACTTGGTTTGTTTTTAAACCACAACATATTTTTGGCGCCCAATGTGGGGCAGAGGCAATAAGAAAAGTCAGAAATTACAATCTTATTGAGGACACCTGTCTGTTATGATGCCAAACATGCTTACATGTGTCTTATACCTATCTCTCTATATTTTTCCAAACGTGAGGCACTATCTGCCGGCCTTAATACTCCTGCATAGACCAGGATATGGTACTAAAATTGCTTTACTGGTCTATTATGTCCATTGCTTGATAAAATCTGAGGCAATGAACATTATTCAGAATATATACCCAGTTTTGTATTCTTGTTCTAGTCTAGGATGCTACGTCTGGAGCCTCAACAATCTCACCCAGCCCCTGTGGGGAGGAGTAAAGAATAATTTTTTCCAGCTTTTCAAGAAGGACACAGCAGTTTTTAAAAATATTGAGTACCCTCTGGATGCCAAGGACAGCATAATGTTCTTGTTAGTCCTGCTTTGTTTTCTCTGCACCATGCTTAGAATCAAAACACTACATGGTGTGTTGGAGCATGTTCTTAAAGAAGTAGAAGAAGGTAAAAAGAAGCAAAGCAATAACATCGACGACTACACAGACTCTCACAGAGGAAAAAGGAACCAAAAGTACTGTCAGCATCTCCACACAAACTGTCACTAAACCGGAACAGCCTAAACCAGTAGCAGTTGCCACCACTCAGAAGAAAAAATCAAGGAGCAAATCAGTCCGCATAGCGACTGACGAGGATGGAGCAGGACCTTCGCACTCAGCTGAAGAGACAGAGACAGAGATCATCACCCGCTCTCTATCTCTGGGTGAGCTGCGTGACCTGCGAAAGGAATTCACCCGTCAGACCAACGAGTCCATCCTCACCTGGCTGCTCCGCATCTGGGATGCTGCAGCCAATGACACCATTCTGGATGGAACTGAGGCCAGGCAACTGGGATCACTGTCCCGCGATGTGGTCATTGACCAGGGAATTGGAAAAACCCAAGAAACTCTCAGCCTCTGGCAGCGACTGCTAACAAGTGTGAAAGACAGATACCTTTGTAAAGAAAACCTCCTAGTGCACCAAGGAAAATGGAACACAATAGAACAAGGTATCCGATGCCTAAGGAATTGGCTGTGCTGGAGATCATTTTTGCAGAAGATGAGAGATTTCCTAAGAGCCCAGATGATGTCCAGTGCACATCACGGATGTGGTTGAGATTTGCACGGCTTGGACCAGAAATGTACTCGCGTTACCTGGCAACACTGCAATGGAAAGAAGGTGAGGACAAAGTGGGTGTCCTGGCTAATAAACTAAAGATTTACGAGGACACTGTCACCGCCCCAGTTCGTACCCATGTCTCATCTGTGGAAACAAGACTGGCTGAGCAAGTCAGGAACTTAATTGAAGAAAGCCATCAGAAACTGAAAAAAGAACTTAAGGAAGAAATTTACAATATTTCACCAAGCCGACGAGAGTCTCTGCGATTAGGAGCAGGCGTCCCCCAGCCAGGGAGAGAAGATACACACCCCGAGGTAACCTTTGGTCTTTTCTTCGGGAGCATGGAGAAGATATGAAGAAGTGGGATGGAAAACCTACCTCCTCCTTAGCAGCCCGGGTACGTGAACTGAAAAGAGAAATGCCTACAACAAAAAGCTCATCTAGAATCAGTGTTGCTCCGGTCTCTCGTGCACAGAACTCCAGACGTTACAGGAATAATGATATGACTGATCCTCTTGAAGGAACCTCAGCAACTCATTTACAAGAAGAGAACAACGTATGCGATGACCAGGAATAGGGGGGCCCTGCCTCTAGCCAGGAAGAGGAAAGGGACAATCGGATCTACTGGACTGTGTGGATCCGATGGCCTGGCACATCTGACCCACAAAGATATACGGCATTGGTTGACACTGGGGCCCAATGTACCATGATGCCATCAAGGTATGTAGGAACAAATCCATTTCTATTACAGGAGTAACAGGAGGGTCCCAGGAACTGACTGTATTAGAGGCCGAAGTGAGTTTAACTGGGAAGGAGTGGCAGAAACACCCTATCGCAACTGGCCCAGAGGCCCCATGCATCCTCGGCATAGACTATCTCAGGAATGGATATTTCAAAGATCCAAAAGGATATCGTTGGGCTTTTGGGATAGCCGCAGTAATAAAGAAGGCATCAGACAATTGAATACCTTGCCTGGTCTCTCAGATAACCCCTCTGCTGTGGGACTGCTGAAAGTAGAAGAACAACAAGTACCAATTGCCACAGCAACAGTACACCGTCGGCAATACCGCACAGACAGAGACTCTGTGATCCCCATACATGAGATGATCCGCAAACTGGAAAGCCAAGGGGTGGTCAGTAAGGCCCGTTCACCTTTCAACAGCCCGATTTGGCCGGTGCGTAAGTCCAGTGGAGAATGGAGACTGACGGTGGATTATCGTGGTCTGAATGAAGTCACGCCACCACTGAGCGCTGCTGTGCCAGACATGTTAGAGCTTCAGTACGAGCTGGAGTCCAAAGCAGCAAAGTGGTATGCAACCATTGATATCGCCAATGCCTTCTTCTCCATTCCTTTGGCAGCGGAGTGCAGACCTCAGTTCGCCTTCACCTGGAGGGGCGTGCAGTACACCTGAAACCGACTGCCCCAGGGGTAGAAACACAGCCCCACCATCTGCCATGGACTGATCCAATCTGCACTGGAAAAGGGTGAGGCTCCAGAGCATCTGCAGTACATTGACATCATCATATGGGGGAATACACCAGAGGAGGTCTTCAAGAAAGGAGAGGAAATCATCCAAATTCTGCTGAAAGCTGGTTTTGCCATTAAAAGAAGCAAAGTTAAGGAACCAGCTCAAGAAATTCAGTTCTTGGAGGTCAAATGGCAAGATGGTCGTCGCCAAATCCCCACAGAGATAATCAACAAGATCACAGCCATGTCCGCACCTACCAACAAAAAGGAAACACAAGCTTTCCTAAGTGCCATAGACTTTTAGAGGATGCACATTCCTGAGTACAGTCAGATCGTGAGCCCTCTCTACTTGGTGACCCGCAAGAAGAATGATTTCCACTGGGGGCCTGAACAGCAACAAGCTTTTGTTCAGATCAAGCAAAAGATTGCTCATGCAGTAGCCCTGGGCCCCGTCAGGACGGGACCAGATGTGAGGAATGTGCTTTACTCCGCAGCTGGAAACAATGGTTTGTCTTGGAGCCTTTGGCAGAAGGTGCCTGGGGAGACTCGAAGCCGACCATTAAGATTCTGGAGCAGAAGTTACAGAGGCTCCGAGGCCAACTACACTCCCACAGAGAAGGAAATCTTGGCTGCCTATGAAGGAGTTCAAGCCGCCTCAGAAGTGATTGGCACTGAAACACAGCTGCTTTTGGCACCCCGACTGCCAGTGCTGGGGTAGATGTTTAAGGAAAGGTTCCTTCCACACATCATGCCACCGATACCACATAGAGCAAATGGATTGCCCTCATTACACAGCACGCCCGCATTGGAAACCCAAATTGCCCTGAGATTCTGGAAGTTATAACGAACTAGCCGGAAGGTGAAACTTTTGGATTATCATCTGAAGAAAAAGAAAAGCAAGTAACACGCGCTGAGGAGGCCCCACCATATAATGAGCTACCGGAGACTGAAAGACGATATGCTCTGTTCACTGATGGCTCCTGCCGAATTGTAGGAGCTAACCGGAAATGGAAAGCTGCAGCATGAAGCCCCACACGACAAGTTGCACAAGCTACCGAGGGACAAGGTGGATCGAGTCAAGTTGCAGAGCTTAAAGCTGTCCAGCTGGCTTTGGAAATTGCTGAACGAAAAAAGTGGCCGAGGCTTTATCTCTACACTGACTCATGGATGGTAGCTAATGCTCTGTGGGGATAACTGAATCGCTGGAAAAAGGCCAATTAGCAGCGCAAAGGAAAACCCATGTGGGCCTCTGACATTTGGCAAGACATCGCCGCCCGAGTAAAGAGGCTGACCGTGAAGGTTCAACATGTGGATGCGCATATACCCAAAAGCCGGGCTAATGAGGAGCATCGCAACAATGAGCAGGTAGACAAAGCTGCCAAGGTGAAAGTATCACAAGTGGATCTAGATTGGCAGTACAAGAGAGAATTATTCCTAGCTCGTTGGGCCCACGATGCCTCTGGTCATCAGGGAAGAGATGCAACATATCGATGGGCCCATGACCGAGGGGTGGACCTCACTATAGACAGCATCTCACAGGTCATCCACAACTGTGAAACCTGCACTGCAATCAAACAGGCCAAGCGAATGAAGCCTCTGTGGTATGGTAGGACAATGGCTGAAGTACAGGTACGGGGAAGCCTGGCAAATTGACTATATCACCCTTCCCCAAACACGCCAAGGAAAGCAGGTACGTGCTGACCATGGTGGAAGTCACCACTGGATGGCTGGAAACCCACCCTGTGCCTCATGCCACTGCCCGGAACACCATCCTGGGCCTTGAAAAACAAATCCTGTGGAGACACGGCACCCCTGAGAGAATTAAGTCGGACAATGGAACCCATTTCAAGAACAACCTTATAAACACCTGGGCTAGAGAACATGGTATTGAATGGATATACCACATTCCTTATCATGCACCAGCTGCCGGGAAAGTTGAACGGTGCAACGAACTATTAAAGACTGCCCTGAAGGCACTTGGTGGGGGAACCTTCAAAAATTGGAACTAAACTTAGCCAAAACCACATGGATAGTTAACACCCGAGGGTCTGTCAATCGAAGTGGTCCTGCCCAGTCTGAACCCTTACACACAGTGGATGAAGACAAAGTACCTGTGGTACACATGAAGGGCATTTTAGGAAAGAGTGTTTGGATTAATCCCACTTCAGGCAAAGGCAGACCCGTCCATGAGATTGTCTTTGCTCAAAGGACCTGGCTACACTTGGTGAGTAATGCAGAAAGATGGAGAAACCCGTTGTGTACCACAGGGAGACTTAATTTTAAGTGAGAGCAGTGTGTAAGGTTTCATTCTGTATGTATATATGCATTCATCTGTAAGAATGTATTGATTTAGGCATGTTGTAGATGGTAATAGAATAAGGGGTGGATTGTCCTGGGTTGTAGTTTAGGGTGTATTCTATCACCATCTTCAGTTAATGGCCCATCAATGCCTTTTGCATGACTCAGAGATAACTCCCTCCGGGCGTTATCTCTCTCTTTAATGGGCCATTAAGGCTCTCTTCCATGACTCATCATCCCATTGTGAGATGCTCCGCCCATGGGGAAGAGCCAAGCATTCTCACCTGGATATAAGCTGGGATTTGGGACAGTAGAAGCAGCCCTCTTCCACTGGATTCCCAGAGGACCGGAGCTACCAAACCTTTCTACAAGATTTCTGTTTCAGGAAGACCACCTCGTCTGGACTGTTTCCATCACCCTGATCAGGTTGTATTCTGACTCTGTCACTGGTTTTTCTTTTTGTATTTATTTTATTTTATTCTATTTTATTTTCCTTTTCTTCTCATTAAATTTTATTTCTGACTTAGAACCTCTTACTTAGTTTGTTTTTAAACCACAACACTTTTGTAAATAATTACCCATCTGTTAGCACTGTACAGTCAGAGTGAAATTTGTCTAATAATACTTAGTTTCCCAAACTTCATGTAAATAAACTATTTTTGCTGTCAAAACCAGGTGCAATGTTCATCCTGAGATATATGACAGAATTTGGGCCATGGTCTCCTTAACCTCTGAACATGCCTGGAATAATGACTAGAAATCTTCATGACTCTATTTCTTTTTCCATAGGAAGAAGTGGATAGGAATTATACATTTTCTTAGATCTGAGAACAGCTGATGTGCTATGTTCCAGGGGAAAAGCAGATATCTGTAAGACTGTCAGGAGCCAGATTGTTTGCTGCACTGCATTGACACTGGCTGTTCTGATGTGTGTATCCCCTCAGGTGGGGCTTATGTAGATTTTTTTTTGTCTTACACCTGGTGGAGAGGTCTAATCAGTAGTATTGCTCTCACCTATCAAAACAGTGTAATCCTGGAAACTATTTTGATAAGGAACAGGCTCTGAAAACCTCAAAGTCTTGTTTAGCTGTTGGGTGACAGTGTTTTGCCACAAACAAGTCCAGTCATCTTTGGGGTAGGACAAACCCTGAGGTTTTTACTAAGACATAATTGAGTTACTATTTGAATTATAGTATCAATATCTGAAAATATAAAAAGGAAATTAAAACATGTCTTGAGCCTAATAATGTAAATAAAGTCTCAAGTAATGCCTTGGATCTTTTTTCCCTGTGAGAAACACATATGACCTTGAATAATGATTTACCTGTTGTTTTGAGTTTGTTGTAACCAGCAAAATACTTTGAGTGATCAGTAAAATCCATTGTTAAATGCTTCCTTGTAACAAAACCCTTTGCCACAACAGGGTTGATTTTTTGTGACTGCAATTATTGCTACTTATATCCTGAACTGTAACTATATCTTTGGTGCTGTTATCTAGGAAAGCCATGGTAGTATCCACCTACTTCACAAGGGTGCAAAAGCTATACAGTAGCTGCACTACTAAGAATAATTTTCAGTCCTCTAATCTTTAATGATTATATCAAATACCTTTTTTGCCTCCTCAGGGCAAATTTTCCTGGTTATTTATGGCACTATAGTAGCCAACAGGCCAAAATGTTGGTGCTGCCATTATGAGCATCACTTCCTGCCATGTATAAGGTCTTCAGGTGATTCATTTTGAACTCTTTTTGTCGGGGCTCTGAGGTCCAAATCTTCTTGTAAATGGTTCTATACTGAAGAGAAATGTGCAGCAACTGTTATATTATTGATGTGAACGATTTTAAGGTAAAGTGAGATTTTTTTTTTTCCAAATGAATAAAACTATTTATGCTCTAGCTGTAGCAAGATGGGGTTTTTTTGGAGGGTGAGTGATTCTTCTTCAGATGTGACAAAGCTTAAAATAAATAAATCTTTATCACACTTCTTTTTTCTCAGAGTAATATCTCAATGAGGAAAAGAAAATACGATGTGACTATAATTTGATATATCAAAGACGTGCTGGTTTAAAGCAATGTCTCTAGAGAAATCTTGTTATATGGCAAGTTTATGACTAGATTTTTATCGAATGAGATTTTGAAACCAGAATGAATGAGCAGTATTACACTCACTTGAATGAAAGTGCAAGTCCATATCATTTGTGGGTCTGCCTTCTGAGGATATGTAATATGGTGATGTCACAAAGGCCTGTCTTGGAGGCAAGAAATCCACTAACTGACACTTGATCAGAAGTTATCAATATGGGTAGCAGATCAGAATCTTTTTTTCTGTATGGAATATGATATATGTAACTTTTATTATTACAGAATAAATTTTCTAAACACTACTTTTGTTTGAGCATTATCTAATAGTGCAAACATGACAAAACAGGTAATCAGATATAGCCCTTATTATTTGCTAATGGTAAATTATATTCAGTAATATCAACACTTTGATTTTTCTTTTGCTTTAATTTTCATAATAGGTCTAGAATTACCTTTTAAGAATGTTGGCAAAAATTTATATTTTCTAGTAAAAGTATTTTTAAATACTTTAAAAAATAAATTTAATTTTAATAAAAAAGTTTTTAAAACATTTATACTTTTCTTCTCTCAATGGAATATAAATTTTATAAGTTAGCTTAATAACTCTGAGGATAATCTGTATACTCCTTGCCATGAAAATTAATTTGTAGAATTAGGAGAAGATTGAACATATACTGTCATGACCTAATAAATATCTTTATTTACATTAGCAGTGTGTAGCTTTTCCTTCCTGAGGACCAATTATATTATTTCAAGAAGGTCAAGGGGCTAGAAATCAATATTCAAACTGTTTTTCCAGGCTCAATTAGATTAAGTAAGTTTTTGACGAATTTTCTCCCCCAGGCTGTCTTAATGCCTGTCACTGTGACAAGCAGTGCCCTTGCAGGACCACTATCCCCAGGGGAAGTTCTTGAGGTCTGGCAGACAGAAAGAAAACTCCCAACTGTTCAAAGAATTAGTCAATAGAACACCCTAAGAAACTGTCCAGGGGTAAGGGAGCACACCAGAGCTTGTAGGTCTTTAAGAATGCTTTCCACAGGGTGCAAGGGCTCTCCATTCCCAGGAATAAGAAATCAAGAATGGAGGGCAAGACTCACATGCTGGACAAACCAGAGGGCAAGAAAAAAATGTGCAGGCAGTCGAATCAAAGACAGGTATCCTGTGAAGAGTATAGGGACACTGCCTGGTTATGTAGAAGGGATCAGGAAAGCAAAGGCACAGATGGAGCTGAACTTGGCAAGGAATACAAAAAATAATAACCAGGTTTTTTACAGGTGTGTCAGCCCAGCAGACCAACCCCATCCTGGGCTGTATCAAAAGCTGTGTGGCCAGCAGGTTGATGGGACGTGATTCTTCACACCTATTCTGTTTTGCTGTGACTCCCCTTCCAGCTCTGGGGTCCACAGCACAGGAAAAATATGGACATGTTGCAGTGGGTCCAGCAGAGAGCCACAGTAATTATCAGAGGGGTGGAACAGGTCTCCTATAAAGAAAGGCTGAGAGAGTTGGGGTTGTTCAGCTTGGGGAACAGAAAGTTCTGGGGTGGCCTTACTGAAGACTCAGTATTAAAACAGGTCCTATAGAAAGATTTGAACAAGCTTTAGCAAGGTCTGCTGCATTAGGAGTGATGGTTTTAAGCTAATGAAGGCAGATTTAGACTGAATATAAGGAGGACTTTTTTATGCTGAGTGTGATGAGACATTGGAATAGGTTGTCCAAATGGTGGTAAGATACTCCATGCCTGGAAATATTCAAGGTCAGATTGGACAGGGCTCTGAGCAACCTGATAAGATGATCCTTCCCACTACCAGGAGTAGAGCTAGGTGACCTTAACACTTCCAGCTCCAAGTATTGTATTCTATAATTCTGTGTTGAGGTTTTTTTTCCCAGTACCTGCATTATTAGTCAGAAGTTGATGTAACTGGCAATGAATAAATTAAGCAAAAAAATCTTCTAGTTAAGACTCTTTTCCTCATGACAGGTGTTCAGACTAAATGCCTATATTGGCTGTCTTATAGTCTGAAAGATTTACCTAAATCCAATTCAATAATCAACATTAACAAATGGCATTTGTGGCTTCTTGCTCATGATAATTGTGTACCAGAAGTAAAAATCAGCAGATGGAATATTTTTCGAATGCACAGATAACTTTTCTGGTGAGGGCATGATTTTAATTTGAGCCAAGGTAATGCTGTGTTGATTTTATGCTTTTTGTAACGGAACTATTAAGCCAATAAGCAACACAAAGCAACTTAAAAATTAGAAACTGACACAGCTGTAATTTGTAACCTATGCAAATTGTCCTTCCCTGAAACCATCTGGTCAGAATTAAGCCAGACAACTACCAAAAATGTGATAGGTCAATAGCAAGCAAAAAAGCCATGACCATGGAGAAATGTAAGTGGTGTGGAGTACAATCACTCTACACAGTGGATAAGCCTGTCTTTATTGGAAAATACGTTTTATATTTTCTCCTATGAGAAAATTTATACCAGATCAAATCAATGGTGATGTATGTGTTTACATGCAATCTCACCTACCTTCTTAATTTATATTTTCCAGTAAACTAATTTTTGTTTCCCAAATTTTAACCATGAAATTGGAAGATATTAAATCTTCCTGAAAAATATTGTTTTGTACTCATGCATAATGATCTGGGACAAAGTTCTTTTGAGAAGAGAAATGATAAAAAGCATTTGATTTATTTAAGTCAGTCTACCTAAGTGCAGTTAATGAGTTTATGTTACAAATATCCATCTTGACAAACAAATTGTAACATTTTAATAAATAAGCTTTCTGGCTCCCTGGAAAATGATGCCATAGAGACACTATTTTTGACTTTTCCTTTTCCCCTTTCCTTAGGATTATGACAGTACTTTATGAATATAAAAGACCCAGAGTTTATGCTTTACTGAGCAGAAACCAGCAATCTCTTCCTGTCTGTACCTCTGCTTTTACTTTTGATGTGTTTTTCCATGCTGTGGAAACTCATACAGAATTCTTATGCCAGTTTAATAGAATTTGATAACCAAGAGTAAGTTTAATTTAATAGTCATCATAATCTGTAAAGAATTTATTCGTGGATGTTATTTGCCTTACATTGGACATGTAGGCCTGGAATTCAGAGTACAAACAGTTATGTCTATATGCAGAGTCTATACAAGTGACATTCCATGTTTCACTTCAGGGGGACAGGAGTCAAGCTCCAATTTAATCACACAAAAAACATATGTAAAATAAATGGTAACCAGTGATGAGTGCAAGAGACCACTGAGGTTATAGTACTTAACACAACCAAGATCTCTGAAGAGAGTGATCTGAAATACGAAAGAACTTTACTTGTGTGCAATTGCAAATATAACTACATAGTAGAAGATGAATAGCAGCTGAGGTTAAGAACATGGTTCATAAAGTCTTTTGCATAAAAAAATGGAAAAGACTACACATCTGGCTCTCAGGCATCTCTATTGTCAGTAAGAGGAATGTTTTATCCTGAGGTCTCAGACAATGTCCTGAATAAAAAAAAATCTAGAAATCGTTAGTTAGCCTGCATGGGGGGGGGGGGGGGGGGGCATTCTGGTTTTGTTGTTTCCTAATAGTTTGCATGATGGTGCTTAATTTGTGAGAATAAATGGTGGGGCTTTTTTTTTTTTTTTTTCCTCTTCATGTTAAGTTGCTAATCTTATCTTACCCAGTACTTCTGAAGGATGAATTTTATACTCCCTTGAAATCAAGTCCTGAAAGCTGTCAGCAGGAAGATGAGAGCTTGTATAATGCTGGAGTTATTTAGGGATTCAGAGCTGAGGTCTCTGGGGTAATTGTGCATGACATTTCAGATCTGAGATCTGTCTGCATCAGTAAGGTCTCAGTCCATCTGAGATCTGTCAGAATTCTTATTTCAGTTGCTCTGTTGAAATTTAATCTCTTAAAATCCCTGATCAATAATTAGGATTATGTGTGATTCCTGATTAAAGTTAGTAGCAATGGGGGATCAGACTGTTAAAAGCAATCATGAAGTGTTTTCATAACTCTTGATCAATCATAAGAAAGGTTTAGTAACCTAAGATAATTCACAGTACTTAGAGAGAAAAAGGTGGCCTACATTTGAGAAGAAATTATGATATTTTAAGGAATTTTTTTACTGATTCATTCTTGAGGAATAAGTGACATTTTAAGTAAGATTGTATACAGTTTTGTCTACTTGGTTTCTTGGACGTTCACATTTTTTGACATATATCACTTAAAAACCTCATGGGAGTTGAAAGATATGTGAATTTAAATGTGAAATACAATGTTACACGACTAAGTGTTTCACTTGTTAGAAATTGGAGTTAAAATACACTTCATGCAAATTTTTATTCAGAAGTTACCCAAGAAACTCCTCTTTGCTAGGATATGCTCCAGCATCTGCCATGGAGGATGTACTCTGGGAAATAAACTCTGCCCTGGAAGATTGTGGGTCTAGAGGGAACTGGGCTTGCCTGAATTGAAAATCCCTGCCCTGTCTCCTTCATTGCAACAGTGAGAACAGTGTTCAGATGCATTCTGTCATGGGATGATTTCATCCATGGCCAAGATTAAGAAAAAAGATACTGTACTCTGAATCCAGAGTCCATATTGCTGCTGTGCAGGCCCAAATTTCTGGACTTTGTAACATGTTGCAACAGAAAGGGTAGAGAATTGAGGAGCAGGTTGACAGTAACAATTTCTCTGAAAGGGTTTAGCCCTAGAAAATCTATATGATGTGAAATTCTTTGTTTGTGCTTTTCTCTTGGAACCAAATATGCAGAAGATTTTTGCATGAAAGATGGGAACAATATTTGTTTTGAGGCAGTTTTCTTCCAGATATTTCTTTTAGTTACTGAAAGAGTGTGAAATTTAAAGGACCAGAATTAAGTACACAGGCTGACGTTTGCCAAGTAGGGCTTGGTAGTTTCCTGAGGTTGACAGAGTATTGGTAAGCCTGGATGGTTCCTGGATGTCACAAGAAGTGCTATCTTCTCTGAGGTGTCTATGTTTGCATTTGCTGTCCCTTTTGGGCTTCCATGGCAAAGTATGACATGAAACTGGGATAAAAGCTACAAGAATTCTTTCTTACCAGGTTTATAAACTAGAAAGATGAAAGCAAAATGGTTTCTGTTCAGAATGGTGAACTGAACACCTTGTTAACCTATGAACCCAAACCTTTTTGGGCTTCTTACTTTCTCACTGCTCGTACTTCCATTTGTTCTGTTTCTTTAATGCCATCATAATTTATTTATTATTTTAACCTCCTGATCAGGTACTGAATTTATCCATGGTTTGGAAAACTTCCAGAAAATAATGACTATGGGAATTATCAAGTGCTACTGCAAGACAAGAAACGATTGACTAGGCTAAGATCAGACTCCTGGCTTCCTCTTGGTCATGTAAGTTTTTTATGACCCTTTATATTAAGCTTCAATGATGTGTAGCATGTTTTAGTCAATATTTTGCATATTTTAGTCAATATTTTGTATATTTTGCAATGCTGCAAATATTGATCACAGAGCACTGTTCTGCTAATTCCTTTGCTTGTAGAAAAGTCAATTATTTACCGATTATCCATTAGTATCATGAAGAGTTTTTTAGCCCTGAATGATACTCAGTCTTTCTGCTTTATACTGGTTTCACATGTATTTTTCCTTTTTCAAATTCTTTCACAAGTGGTTTTCCTCTTTTTTTTCAAACATGCCTGACATAAAGATTACGCAATGTTTGCGGTGACCATTTTTAATGTTTGATTACATTAGCATGTTGTGAATGTATGTATTGATTGGAATGTAGCAATTCAGAATTAAAGTGGAAAATTTCTTAAAAATAAAATCCATCACTGCCTCATCTCAATGTACTGACTTACAGTAGAATGAAAAGAGGCTATCACTGTGCTCTTTTGTGAGAAGACAGATTATGAAGAGGACATATTCATTTCAAATTTATTTACTCAAATATTAATGACATTACATGAAAAATATCTGCACACAAAAAAATTTAATTATCTCCTCCTTATTGCTTGTTTTGTGCTTCCTTATTCTCATAAAGAATTATCTTATAACCTTGTAGCAGAAGACACAATGAGTCCTTTAAGCTTTCTCTCTTCTGTACTTGTTCACTGACCTCATGTAAATGCAATTGTTTATGTTTAATTTTTATACTAATGTATTGAATGAAGGCTTGGTATTGTCAGATGGGAAATGAAATAAGTTCCAGGCAACCTTCTTGCCAGTGGTGAGGTGACAAATGAAAAAGAAAATAAAAATAAATTGTGCAATTGAAAACATAATGTGCTCATGGAACAGTGCAGCACCAGCTGCAATGTGATAAGATTAATTGCTATATATGCAGGGGAGGGTTTTACACAAAAGCATTATGGGACATGAATTAATTATTTAAAATAAGAAGAAGATTGTTCCATGCAATGGTGCTTATGTAATCTATCAAGAGCTAAAAGAAAGGTTTAAATACTTCTGTTTGCCCTTTCACACTTTAGTATGATGCTACATTATGCCTGATTCTGCCACCTACATTTTCTACCTTTAAACATGGTTATTTGTTTACAGTGAAAGGCTGAAAAAGAAAGTAAAACCGAATTCAAATATGCTTAATTGACAAATCTCTAAAGACCTTCTTGGTGGAAAGAAACTGTATCATTGATATGTACAGGAAGGTGCTGTAAAACAGTACCGTAAGTTGAAATTTTACATGACTTTGCTGGATTTCCTCTTCTGTTACTATTTTGTAATTAATGGAATGCTGATTTTAATGGTTTGAGTTCCCGTTGTTACTGCTTTGGGAAGATTCGGAACTTTGTTTTGGTTAAAGTTCAGGTTTCATCTCGGCACAAACATCACTATTTAACTTTTCAGAGCTTTATGTTATATGGTTCTAAATATCAGCATGAGTATTAAAAGATACAGAGTAGTTTAAAAAAAAGTGCCACATGGAGAGGGCAAGGGAAAATGAGTACAAATTGCATTGGAAGGCATTGCATTCTGACATTAAGATATTTTCACAAGAAATTTTTCACAGTAAGAACAGTCAGATGCTGAAGCTACCTCCCCAGAGAGGTAGTAAAATTCACTCCCTGGGTATTTTCAAGATGTATTTGGACAGAATGCTAGAATCTGATTTAAACTCCATTTTTTGGGAAAGGTTGGGCCAAATTATCTTTTGAGGCCGCTTCTATCCTGGGACACAACCTAATCTTCTAGATGGAAACTCTATGACAAACTGGTCATTACTGGGGACAGGCCTGGGAGAATTCTGTGGCTGATGGTCTCCCAGGATGGTAAATAAACACTGCAAATGTCTCCCTCTTGTTATATGACTGAGGAAGTTGTTAATGTCTAATGACAAATACAGCAATTCTCTCTTCTCTTTTCTGTTACTCTGTTGCTCTTTTCTGTTCTGTTGTCTCTTCTCTGTACATTAAGAAATCTGATTTTAGTTAGCAGTATTCAGAGGAACATTTTATGAAAAGCAATTGTTTTAAGATCTTTCAGTTCTTGTATAAAGGGAAAATATCCCTTTCGTCAAATATCAAGATATTTTCCTCTGAAATATGAAGAAACCAAAGCATGTTGAAGTGAGATGATAAGATACCTAGTAGCTTTAGCACTTAGCATTCCACTCAGATGAATTATCTGGCCTTCAAAAGACTCCTGTAAAAGCAATGGGGAACTGAAACCCCTACATTTTTCCCACCAAACTGCAAAGACAGTTGCAATGTAGCTAATGTGTGAACCACCCAAAATGTTTGTCTAAAGCCAGACAGAAACAGAACTCTCAGATTTTCAAGTTTCTAAACCTGGATCTTAATTCTGAGACCAGAACAAATATTTGTAATCCTCTCCATCTCTACCAACTGGCACTCAAAATAAGGGTATAAATTCTGGTATGTGAGAACAGAGTTAACCTAAGTGATTCGGATCCTGTGCTTTTCAGATAATTTCTGTTTAAAATATATTGCACTGATTTTTCTTGAGGTGTTTTTTATTTGTGGCAGATTGCTGTATCTGTTTTATATGATTTATTGCCTTTTATGAATTTTTTGAGCTGATTTTTTCATCATCTATATGTAAATAAATTGCACTGCCAAAGGTGGGAATTGACCTCCCAGGGTTAACCTAGAAGTCATGACCAGATATATCCTCAGGTGAGTTGACTGAATCGTTGTGATTAATGATGCCACATCTCCAGGCAGGATAGGATGTTCACATTTTAGTATGTACAATCCCTTGATCTTCATAAGTCTTGTGGGTGTCAATCAGCCGAGGAGGGCAACCCATGAGCCAAAAGAGCTGTCTCTTGTCTGCATATAATGATGCATTTTGCTCTGAGAATGGACAACAAAGTATTGAATCTTGAAAGTTTCCTCATTTTTCTTAATATTCGAATGTGGCATGAGGAAGTGCTTTTTTGTACCCTGTAGTCCAACGTGGGCTGACAGAGATGGCTTTGTTGTCAGTGGGAATAGATTGCAATGCTTACGAGGTCATAACTGGTAACCTTTTATTAGACTGAGGTGAGTTACGCGGGTCTGCAGACTGGGATGTTTCATGAATTTACTAACTTAGATAAAGAAAAGAGTATTTACCTAAGTACAAAGCTTTGAGCACAAGTGAATCACCTAAGCAGATACCTCTTTAAAGCAAACTTTCTACTCTGTATTATGGCAGTGACTTCAGTGATGGTCTAATTTAGGTGTTCTTCAGAATTTGCTGTTTGCTAGCAGTTATGGGCAAGGTGGTCTGAATGAAATACTGTGATGGGCTCGATTATAAGGCATGAACCTTTATGAGTGGCTTGGTTTCCCTGACATTTATGTCATATATTGGGACATATGCTAGAGCGCACACCCCTGAAACTCATGAAAGAGGGAGGATGCCTGTGTGGGTGGAAGGAAGCACTTCTGCCACTTCACCACCACCAAGAGACAAATACAAGAAGAACTATGGTGCTAAGCCTGTTCAGCTTGATTATTTGCTGCCAAGAGCACCTGGGCCTAGATGCGTAGCATACATTACGCTCTCATTCTGTCCCTTGACTTTTACACCCAGGTGCCTCTATACATTGACTCTATCCATACTGGACAAGAACAGCTGCTGCACTTTTCAGGACAGCCTAGTACAGAACTT
The DNA here is from genome assembly GCF_009819655.1 of Sylvia atricapilla. NCBI lineage: Eukaryota > Metazoa > Chordata > Aves > Passeriformes > Sylviidae > Sylvia > Sylvia atricapilla. The sequence continues at coordinate 27,978,196 of NC_089140.1, forward strand.
GCGTGATCTGACTTTAAATATAGTTAATTCAGTTCCTTTAAAAGCAAGAAACATGTAAAACTCCCAAACTCAAATTGGATTTCAGTGAGCTTTATTCACCTTGAAAAAAATTCCATCTAGCTGCATGAGTGAAATTTACTTTCCTTGATTAGAGTTTTAAGACCCCAAGGTCTTACCCTGAGGATCTTTGTTGCTCATTCCCTGCCCTTCTACACCTAGAACCCATAGATAACACTGAGGGCACAGGAGACATATAGTACAGATAAAAGATGCACAGCACTGACTTGTTAGAATATATGCATCAAACATATTCCCACTGTGAAGGTGTAACTAGCTTTTAGCTTGGGGAGCATGGCACTAAGCAGAATTTATGTACAGTCTAAGTCATCTCTCATACACTGTGAGCTTCATCCTTCTATGCTGTGTGAATAAGAAATGCTTCCTTCAGGTGTAAGTTCTCTGTTTAATATTTGTTGGAGATGAGGATCTGTGACTGAGAAGCAAATGGAATTTGATTTGGAGTAGGAAGTAGCATTCTGTATGTGCTTTAATGATTATGAAATATATATATTTTTTTGGGAGGGATTGTGTTTCTGCAGGTGTCAGGGGCCAGACTGACTTGCTGTTACTGCGTATTCTTGCATGTTCCAACCTGCTTGGTGGATTCTTGTGATCTTATGTGATCTTATGAGCACACTCTTATGAGCACAAAGAAATAAGAATAAAACTGTTTAGTTTGTAAACTGGAGGACAAATGTTACTGTCATACTATTTCAGCCGCATAGTTCCGCCCTTATACTCTGCCATGATTCTCATTGTTTTGATGTGATTATTTACACTGAGGAGTCAGCTTCAGGGAAGATGCCATTTTCTTTCCACTGTACTTCTCCATGCACACCAAAACTTCATCAAAAACTTTATCACTACAAAGTCAGTGGAACTGTTAAGGAACTGGCATTTTGATTTGGTATTAGTCTCACATTCTTCTTTCATATAGATTTCAGCCCTCATTAGGCCCTTTTTTTTCCCAGCTGAAGTGGTTTTTATCTCATTTTCCCAACAAATCAATCAATCAGGACCCATTCCTATGAATACAGAATATCCATGGAAGAAAATATTGATCTCTCCTTAGTACTCCTTAGCTGTTTCTTATTATCCAGTTCTCTAACAATGCTAAACAGAAACTAACAGGATTAAAAGATATTTCTCTAATTCTGTTTTTCAGTGCTGAAGAATAGAGACTTATACAGATATTGGGAGTCATTATTCACTCTGGTCAAAGAGTGCAGTTGCCTTTGCAATTATTACTTGCCATATGGAAATATTTGTAATTCCTGCTGTGTTAATACTTGTACTAGTATGGTCTGGAAGACAGGTAGCAGCTACACAAAGTCACTTCTTAGCCAGTCAGTAATTATAGGATGAAAGGCAGCCAAATAATTTTAAAACTATTTGTTGCTGCTCCAGTAAATAAAAGATTTCAGAAACAAAAATAGACCACTTAGAATCCTGCTTGTTTTCCCTGCTAACTCTACCCGCTGTTGTGCACAAATATCTGTACTGGCATGAGATCATGGTCAGGGCTTGCTAAAGGTTAGCTACAGGATAATTAAAAAAACAGGACAAGTGACTTGAGGTTTACTTGTTAACATGGAAATTGGACCTACTCCTCTTAGTAAAAAGGAGTCCCAAATCAACCTCAAAAAGGTAGGCCCCATTCCCTTGTATTATTTATTGTGTTTCCTGAGGACCATCATTGTTTGGGCATTCTGCATGTGTGAATTGTTACCACACCTGTTATGGTTAAGCATCTCCTTCTGTTCCAATATTCTACTTTCTCCTCTCTCCTTCTGATAGCTGGATACCAAGGAATTCCACCATGGCAGAGTCCCAGTGGGTACTGCAGCCTCTGATAGTTCAGCCTCTGTGGAAGTAGGATAAGATACCTGTCGTTCATGAAGGGAAAGTGTTGGATCATGCACCATCTTAGCCCACTTCAAATTAAATTCTTGTTTCATATTTCTCCCCACCAACTGTCGTTAATTCAAACAAAACCACAAAACTATGTTTATCGCAGCATACTTGACTTGAGCTTGGAGTTTTTCAGCAATAGCATTATTTTCTTTGTGCAACAAACACAAAATCCTTGGCCTGACTTGTATGTGGTAACTGATTTATTCACCAGCTGTCATACTGTGAGTAATGCCAATTGCCATTATAAACCCAGTAAATACTGGGTTAGAACACTTAGAGAAGGTACAAAAACCAGTAAGGCATATCCAGGGGGCTTATTACATTGGTTACCCAGGCAAGTGCTTTTCTATTTAAAGGAGACACATAATAATTTGGTTATATGGCTTAAAAGCAAACACAAGAGGGCAGGTTGTTATCAGCCTGGTGTTTCAGGCATCTTGATTTTCGAACTACTAAGAGACACAGCAAAATTTGAAATTTATTGGACTCCACAGAAATACAGTTTTAGCCCAGCCTTTTTGTTCTGCAGTTCCCAAAAGTAAGCTAAAAGTAAAAATAAACACCTACAATACATTTATTGGCATTAACATCTTTACAAATGCAGCAATCTTCCTGCATCATGGCAAGATGTGCCATTTAGAGCACTTAACAGAAAAAGAACAAAAAATGTTTATGGGAAATATCTGTTATTTTTAATTAATTTATTTGCAAATGTGCTTTTCTTATTATAATCTATCTCTACTTTAGATTCTGTATTCTCTATGACATAGATTTTATCTTGTTACTTTCCAAGGCAATATGTTTTACGTATCACCTCTTGTAGTACTGATTCAGTGATCACCTATGACACGTTTTTATTTCTGTGGTCATACTGTAGAGTTGACACACAATTAGGAGGTAGGTTCAAATCATTCTGAATAGTGGCTCTGTTGGGATACAGGATTTAAGTTCTTGGGTGTCTGTGCAGTACTGTGCTTTGGTTTTGTAGAGAAACGGGAATGGCAAACATCTCTTTGCTCAAGTGTAAAACTAGACTAAGTTCCAAAGTTCCAATAAGTAGAAATAAATTTTTTGAAAAGTTACATAGCCTAAGGTTTTTTGGTTTGGTTTGGGTTTTTTTTGTTTGTTTGTTTATTTGGGTTTTTTTGTTTGTTGGTTTGGTTTGGGTTGGGTTGGGTTTTGTTTTGTTTTCTTTTCTTTTTTTGCATAGGAGAAGAAAACCTACAAAATGTCAGTGATTCCTTATCCTGGAAAGAAAAAAACATTATATATATCAGATATGCAAAAATACTTTTAAGGATAAAAGATAAAAACATTTTAGAGATAACACCGAAAATAACTAAAATAACTGAAAGAAAACAGTTTAAGTGAAAATTGTGAGAAAAATGTTCAGAAAATATGTCAGCAATTGCAATACTGACCTTTCGCCTTCTTTTTCTATTTTTCATTTGTCACCCAAGCAGACTTTGAAGACAAAGTTAATTATCTCTAGAAAGGGTCACATATCACAGAATTCAGAAAGAGTTAACAACTTCCAAAAGAAAAGATTATTTCTTCCCTTTTGAACTGAGAGGGAAAATTTAAAGTAGAAAACTTATTTCAAAATCATGTCTTTTGTAAATGAGACCAGTACTGGCAAATATCCTAGTCTGTATTCTTGATTCCTTGCTCATTCTCAGTCCTCTGTTAGCATCCTTTGCCAAGGATTGAGAAAAAATTGAATGTTAGAAACTTGTAATAGGATGTTAAGTCCAGCTCATGGCCTGGCACAGGACACAAGAGTAACACCATGTACCTGAGAGTGTTGTCCAAAAGCTTATTGAACATGGACAGGCTCTGTGTTGTGACCTCTTCTCTGGGGAGCCTGTGCCAGTACCCAACCATCCTCTGGGTGAAATTTTTTTTTCTCAATATCCAACCTAAACCTCTGCTGACTCAGCTCCATGCCATTTCCTTGAATCCTGTCACTGGTCATGAGAGTGATGAGATCAGTGTCTGCCCCTCTGCATTCCCCTTAAGAAGTTGCAAAGGCAGTGAGGTCTCCCCTCATTCTCCTCTTTTCCAGGCTAAACAGACCAAGTGACCTCAGCCACTGCTCGTATGCCTTCCCCTCAAGGCCCTTCACCATCTTTGTTGCCCTTCTTTGGGCACTCTCTAGCAGTTTAATGTCTTCTTTCTGTTGTGGCACTCAGAATTGCCCCCAGCACTCGAGATGATGCTGCTCCAGCACAGAGCAGAGCAGGACAATCCCCTCCCTTGCCTGGTTGTCAGTGCTGTGCCTGATGCCCGCCCCGGGCAGGGTTGGCCCTCCTGGCTGCCAGGGCACTGCTGACTCTCTATCAACCAGGACCCCCAGGTCCCTTTTCCTGACGCTGCTCTCCAGTATCTTATTGCCCAGTCTGTCTGTACATGCAGAGCTGCCCAGTCCCAGGTACAGTATCCAAAAATTTCCCTTGTTAAACTACGTACAGTTGATGATTGCCCAGCTTTCTAGTGATTGAGATCTCTCTGCAGGACCTTCCTTTCTTCCAGGAAGTCAACAGCTCCTCCCAACTTAGTATTGTCAGCAAACCATGTGAAATCAGGAACAAGGAAATGTTGTACAAGTTACCTGGTGCATATATGAGTTTAAAAATACAAATAACAGGAGCAACAGATGTCAACATATAAATTAGTTCCTCTAATGGTGACTTCAATCAAGCAAAGGAAATATAGTCAAAACTGTAATTGGTGAATTTGTATTACTGTACACAGAAAGACATAAGTGGCAAAACCATTATTAAATTGCTTGTAATAGGATTTTTTAAAATTTCCAACTGAAGTTGTTACAATTACTATTGAAGGAAATTAACTAGGCATGACCATTAGAAACAAAACCCATTTTTAAACAGATCTTAAAATTGACAATGGTTTTTCTTACTAAGCTTGCTGGCCTGTCTCTTATCAACCTTTCCTTGTTGTTCCCAGA